>NC_139999.1:53334576-53829929 GCF_964263955.1 Coregonus lavaretus | reverse complement strand
TCTGAAGGTCTACGAGCTTGTGCCAGAGGCATATCGTCAACGTTTTCGTGACAGGAAAAAGTTAGATTCACAAACCTATTCTGAGTTTGTTTGTGATTTGACTTCTGCATTTAATCGTTGGTGTACAGCTTCTGAAGTTAGTACTTTTGAGGGTCTGTTTAATTTGATTGTGTTAGAACAGTTCAAAAATTCTGTGTCTGATCAGGTTGCTACATACATGAATGAACGTAAAGTTAAGTCTCCAAGTGATGCAGCAGTCCTTGCAGATGGGTACAGGCTAACACGTAAAAGCCATTTTGAGTCTAACAGTGACATGTACCATAAAAATAACTTTACTTCTAGGAATGGTAGGTCACCTTATTTTGGAGCTTCTTTTCAAAGGCCTCAGCAGAAATTTGGGTCTGGAGGACTTAAAGCACCGGTTAATGCTAATACCTGTCGCTACTGTTTAGTTGAAGGACATTGGAAGAAAGATTGTCCTCTACTTAAATCAAAAAAGTCCGGTCAAATTAGACCTGCCATGATGGCAGCTCCTGTTACAGCCTCTGACCACCAGAATGAGTTTTTTCAGCCACTAGTTGAGTTTGATTCTCAGTCTTCCACTGTGATTTTTCAGCCTTTATTTCAGATGGTGTAGTGTCCCTGGTAGATGGCAACCAAAATGTTTCAATCAAGATCTTAAGAGACACTGGAGCTTTAGATTCTTTTATTTTGGAATCTGTGTTGCCATTCTCTAAGGAGTCTGATACTGGCAGATGTGTAATGGTATGGGTTTAGTTCCATTCTCCTCTCCTTTACATGAAGTTACCCTAAAATGTGGTCTGGTAGAGGGTGCTGTAGATGTTGGGGTTAGACCCCAGTTGCCAGTAGAGGGAGTACACATGATTTGGGGGAATGACTTGGCGGGTAGTAAGGTGTGGGCAGATGGCAAATTAAACATCTTTATGAAGCAACCTTCAGTGTCCCCAGCAAGGGTATCTCCAGATCTCAACTGTGTCTCCTAAGGTATTTCCAGTTTGTGCTGTTACCCGCACTGCCTCTCGTAATGATGTTGAGAGTAAGCCAGAAAGTCTTGAGTTGCCAGTCAAACTCCAGACAGAACAGTTGACTAGTTCTAGAGATTCATTGATAGCTGAGCATAAGGCCGGTACTACCTTGGCTGATCTGTTTGATAAAGTTGTTCCTGATTCAGTGGTGAGGAATAGTGCTCAGTGTTATTTTCTTCTTGATGGGCTGTTGGTCAGGAAATGGGTTCCACACTATGATCAGGGTCTAGGAGAACCAGTCTTTCAAATAGTTGTACCTACTACTTTGCGAAATAAAGTGTTGCAAACTTCACATGATGATGTGGCAGGTCATATGGGTGTTTGTAAAACGTATGATGGTATACTCCGTTATTTTTCAGTAGTTAAAGCGTTAACTCAATTTATTTAAACATTTGGGATTCCAAAAATCATCCAGTCAGATCAGGGGTCTAACTTTACCTCCCATTTATATGCTCAGGTTCTCAAACAGCTTAAAGTTAAACACAACTCTACTGCGTTCCATGCCCAGAGCCAGGGAGCTTTGGAACATTTTCATCAAACTTTAAAATCCTTGCGTCGTGCATATTGTACAGAACTGTCTGCAGATTGGGAGGAGGGGTTACCTTGGCTGTTACTAGCTGCTCGTGAAGTAGTGCAGGAAAGCACAGGGTTTAGCCCAAATGACTTAGTGTTTGGTCATAAGGTGCGTGGGCCTTTAGCAGTGCTGCAGGATGGTTGTTTGCCTGAAGAACCACCTCGGAACCTTATTGACTATGTAAATGGTTTTAGGCTGAAGTTGTATAGGGCTGTTGAACTGGCGAAAGAAAAACTAATATGTTCTCAACAGAAAATTAAACTGAAATATGACGGACAGGCTGAGCTCCGTGAGTTTAGTCCCGGTGATCGTGTACTTGCTCTTTTGCCTCTTGTGAGTTCACCTTTTCAGGCAAAATACTGCGGTCCTTTCACTATGTTGTGCAAAGTGTCAGATTTGAACTATCTTATTGAAACCCCTGGTCATAGGAAGTCCTCTAAATTATGCCATGTGAACCTGTTAAAATGTTATCACTCCCGTGATCTAAGCAAAGTGGAAGGTACTCCAGTGGTGAGGTCAGCGTTGACTGCTGCTCCAGTCACTACATCTTGTGGCTTTAACTTTGTGGAGGGGGGAGAAGAGGTAGTTAGGGTTTCGGATGAGGTCTTAAAAGGTTGGTTGAAAAATTCCCAGACTTTGATAAACCTTGGGGTTTTGGTAGATCATTTAGACTCTGAGAAACGTGATGAATTGGTAGCTCTTATTAGAAGCTACCCTGTTTTGTTTTCTGACACTATCGAAAACCCATTTAATTGAGCATGACATAGATATCGGAGAGGAGGGTCGTTAGTGATTGGAGTTGGTGTGATTGGAGCCACCTGGGCTCAGGGTATTTAAAACTGCTTCACTAATCTCTCTCTCTCTCTCTCTCTCTCTCTCTCTCTCTCTCTCTCTCTCTCTCTCTCTCTCTCTCTCTCTCTCTCTCTCTCTCTCTCTCTCTCTCTCTCTCGCTCTCTCGCTCGCTCTCGCTCTCTCTCTCTCTCTCTCTCGCTCTCTCGCTCGCTCTCGCTCTCTCTCTCCCCTCCTCCAGGTATGATCCTGTTTTGTTTGTTCCTTTGTAGGTATACTTAGTTTCCACTCAGTCATGTTCACACACACAGATTCATGCATCCATGCACCTTACCTACACCCTACATTATGACATTTCCACACCTCATTCCTTTTTCTTTGTTTGAAGTTAATAGTTTTTGGTTTACAATAAAGAACCTTTTGATTGGCCTATACCTGTTGTTCATGTCCCCTCATTTTTGCCACAGGCTATGAGCCGGCCTGTGACACTAGTCACATGTCATACTTCTCAGCCGTGTAACAGATGTTAAGGACACCATTTCAGGGTGTTCTCCCCACCGAAGCATTTTTTCCCCCCTCTACCATTTTTTTGTCACCGAAGGTGGGAAAACTGTTGAGCAATTTGCATTCTGTCGATCTTCATCTTGCCCCGTTTAATCGCTCAGTTTCAAAAGTAATTGTTGACTCGCACTGGTAGTTGCGAATTGGAAATAACAGCGAATAATCAATGGGGGGTTTCACTATAAAATAAACCTGTATGCATATAAGGGGGCGATCAATATTAGTCTGAAGAAATATATCCAAAGAGTTCCATCCAAAACACACATGTGGTTCATATTGCTGTATCGAGTTAATTTTCCCCACAAAAGTCAAATGTTTGTATTTTGATTGCATGCTATTTGTGCAGAGCTCTCTGTCTGTCTGTTTATCTATTTATCAGCATTATCAGGTCAATCCAATGGGAAGTAGAACCTCTAAGATAGTCCCATTAAAATGAGCTGAGAAGGTGGAGGGGTTTTGTGGTCGGTTTGGGACTTTATCATTTGATTAATGGAGCATTGATATGCATAGCTTATGAAATGAGAGCCTGGAAATTGCTTTCCTATCTTGATGGGCCTGATAATTTGAAAGCGGAGAGACTTCCTGATCTCAGTCAACACTACCTGTCATTATACCTTTGGACTCAATCTGCCCAGTGATCTGTCTTATCTTGCCTGGTTTAGGGTAATCGGTGATAGCAATTAAGACTGGTTTCCCACTGTATTTAAATGGTAAATTATACCTTCTGCTTCAGCTGTGAAGCGCCATTGTCTTCATTCTAATGTTCGAGACAGTTTTATGTCGATAAGGATATATGGCTCATTAGCTTACCATCTAGCATCTATGGCTCACAATCGGACTCAGGCATTCTGCCTGTACAGCTGCTGCACACGTGCTGCTGTTTACATTGTCTTTAGGTAGTTTAATCTTAGAACAGTAGCATATAAACCACTGCAAAATTGGACAACATGCTAAATGTGTAATGAGCTCCACTGATTGAACAGTAGCAGCTCTTGAATCAAGCAACAGTCACTCGGGTGGTCTGTACAAGAGCTATTGTTGGCTTGTTCAGTTCATAGAATATCCAATATGCATTTAGGTAATAGTGTATTGATTGAACCCAATGATACTTACAGCAGGTAAGGAAAGGCTCCTGAATTCTTGCAACTTAGTGTTGTCGAGGAGGCTACTTTTCTGGAATTCTTCAGGGAAGCAAGCGCCTTAACACGATTGCCCCAGTCAGAATCATAATTACAGTGCATTCGGAAAAGTATTCTGACCCATTTTGTTACGTTACAGCCTTATTCTAAAATTGATTAAATTGTTTTTTCCCCTCAACAATCTACACACAATACCCCATAATGACAAAGCAAAAACAGGTAAAAAAATAGAAAAAGGAAATATCTCATTTACATAAGTATTCAGACCCTTTACTCACTTTGTTGAAGCACCTTTGGCAGCGATTATTGCCTCGAGTCTTCTTTGGTATGACGCTACAAGCTTGGCACACCTGTATTTGGGGAGTTTATCCCATTCTTCTCTGCAGATCCTCTCAAGCTCTGTCAGCTTGGATTGGGGAGTGTCGCTGCACAGCTACTTTCAGGTGTCTCCAGATATGTTAGATCGGGTTCAAGTCCGGGCTCTCGCTGGACACTCAAGGACATTCAGAGACTTGTCCCGAAGCCACTCCTGTGTTGTCCTGGCTGTGTGCTTAGGGTCGTTGTCCTGTTGGAAGGTGAACCTTTGCCCCAGTCTGAGGTCCTGAGCGCTCTGGAGCAGGTTTTCATCAAGGATCTCTCTATACTTTGCTCCGTTCATCTTTCCCTCGATCCTGACTACTCTCCCAGTCCCTGCCGCTGAAAATCTCCACAGCATGATGCTGCCACCACCATGCTTCACCATAGGGATGGTGCCAGGTTTCCTCCACACGTGACGCTTGGCATTCAGGCCAAATAGTTCAATCTTGGTTTCATCAGACCAGAGAATCTTGTTTCTCATGGTCTGAGAGTCCTTTAGGTGCCTTTTGGCAAACTCCAAGCGGGCTGTCATGTGCATTTTACTGAGGAGTGGCTTCCGTCTGGCCACTCTACCATACAGGCCTGATTGGTGGAGTGCTGCAGAGATGGATGTCCTTCTGGAAGGTTCTGCCATCTCCACAGAGGAGCTCTGTCAGAGTAAACATTGGGTTCTTGGTCACCTCCCTGACCAAGGCCCTTCTCCCGCGATTGCTCAGTTTGGTCGGGCAGCCAGCTCTAGGAAGAGTTTTGGTGGTTCCAAACTCCTTCAATTTAAGAATGATGGAGGCCACTGTGTTCTTGGGGACCTTCAATGCTGCAGAATATTTTTGGCACCCTTCCCCAGATCTTTGCCTTGACACAATCCTGTCTCGGAGCTCTATGTACAATTCCTTTGACCTCATCGCTTGGTCTTTGCTCGGACATGCACAGTCAATCAAGTTGTAGAAAAGTCTCAAGGATTATCAATGGAAACAGGATGCACCTGAGCTTAATTTTGAGTCTCATAGGAAAGGGTCTGAATACTTATGTAAATGTGATATTTCAGACTTATTTGTATACATTTGCAAATATTTCTAAAAACCTGTTTTCACTTCGTCATTATGGGGTATTTTGTGTAGATTGAGGATATTTTAATAAAAATAAATTTTTGAATAAGGATGTAAGGTAACAGAATGTGGAAAAAGTCAAGGGTTCTGAATAGTTTCCGAATGCACTGTATCTAGCCTCTTAACAAAAATGAAGATTTGGCGATTGGAAATATATCTTGTTGATATTGCCGGGTGGAACGAAGAAGGCTCTACTGTAATAATAGCATTAATCCTTGCGGAAGGTATCTGTGAGCCTGCAGATTGCTTTGTGCGCATTACATTAATTCTCAGTCACTTCATCCAATTACATTTTATTGACATGCCAAGGATAACCAAAAAGAGTATTCAGAAAGTGCCTTGTTTTTGCTCTATTATATTGTCTGAGAAGCAGCAGCGGTGCCCAGAGCTCTTATCCTGTTACCATGCCTTGGCTTTGTACTGATACAAGTTCTCTCTCTCAGTGCCCCAGATTTTGGGTGAGAAGTCCCCTAATGCTTTAGAACAGCAGGCTTTCAAAAAAGCGTAATCAATTTAAATTAATGATATTTAAATTAATGAATTGACAACTTTGTTGTTGTTTCTGTAGATGTCCCCTTTAAACTGTGCTATGCCGTATACAGTGGGGAAAAAAGTATTTAGTCAGCCACCAATTGTGCAAGTTCTCCCACTTAAAAAGATGAGAGGCCTGTAATTTCCATCATAGGTACACGTCAACTATGACAGACAAAATGAGAAAATAAAATCCAGAAAAACACATTGTAGGATTTTTCATGAATTTATTTGCAAATTATGGTAGAAAATAAGTATTTGGTCAATAACAAAAGTTTCTCAATACTTTGTTATATACCCTTTGTTGTCAATGACACAGGTCAAACGTTTTCTGTAAGTCTTCACAAGGTTTTCACACACTGTTGCTGGTATTTTGGCCCATTCCTCCATGCAGATCTCCTCTAGAGCAGTGATGTTTTGGAGCTGTCGCTGGGCAACACAGACTTTCAACTCCCTCCAAAGATTTTCTATGGGGTTGAGATCTGGAGACTGGCTAGGCCACTCCAGGACCTTGAAATGCTTCTTACGAAGCCACTCCTTCGTTGCCCGGGCGGTGTGTTTGGGATCATTGTCATGCTGAAAGACCCAGCCACGTTACATCTTCAATGCCCTTGCTGTTGGAAGGAGGTTTTCACTCAAAATCTCACGATACATGGCCCCATTCATTCTTTCCTTTACACGGATCAGTCGTCCTGGTCCCTTTGCAGAAAAACAGCCCCAAAGCATGATGTTTCCACCCCCATGCTTCACAGTAGGTATGGTGTTCTTTGGATGCAACTCAGCATTCTTTGTCCTCCAAACACGACGAGTTGAGTTTTTACCAAAAATATATATTTTGGTTTCATCTGACCATATGACATTCTCCCAATCCTCTTCTGGATCATCCAAATGCACTCTAGCAAACTTCAGACGGGCCTGGACATGTACTGGCTTAAGCAGGGGGACACGTCTATAAGCACTGCAGGATTTGAGTCCCTGGCGGCATAGTGTGTTACTGATGGTAGGCTTTGTTACTTTGGTCCCAGCTCTCTGCAGGTCATTCACTAGGTCCCACCTTGTGGTTCTGGGATTTTTGCTCACCGTTCTTGTGATCATTTTGACCCCACGGGGTGAGATCTTGTGTGGAGCCCCAGATCGAGGGAGATTATCAGTGGTCTTGTATGTCTTCCATTTCCTAATAATTGCTCCCACAGTTGATTTCTTCAAACCAAGCTGCTTACCTATTGCAGATTCAGTCTTCCCAGCCTGGTGCAGGTCTACAATTTTGTTTCTGGTGTCCTTTGACAGCTCTTTGGTCTTGGCCATAGTGGAGTTTGGAGTGTGACTGTTTGAGGTTGTGGACAGGTGTCTTTTATACTGATAACAAGTTCAAACAGGTGCCATTAATACAGGTAACGAGTGGAGGACAGAGGAGCCTCTTAAAGAAGAAGTTACAGGTCTGTGAGAGCCAGAAATCTTGCTTGTTTGAAGGTGACCAAATACTTATTTTCCACCATAATTTGCAAATAAATTCATTAAAAATCCTACAATGTGATTTTCTGGATTATTTTTTCTCAATTTGTCTGTCATAGTTGACGTGTACCTATGATGAAAATTACAGGCCTCTCTCATCTTTTTAAGTGGGAGAAATTGCACAATTGGTGGCTGACTAAATACTTTTTTTCCCCACTGTACATGGTTCTGTGCTGTACATGGGTTGGAGGCATTTGGGAAGTAATGACAGTTTTCTTTCTCCAATTGTATGGACCATACCATGCAATATCACATGCTAGTGATGAGCTATTAGTGCTTTTCGAGGTCGGTTTCGATTAGATTATTAATACAAAATTATCACGGTTTTCAGTTTCGCTAACTTTTTTAAACATTAAATGCACTATGCATTATGTGGGTTGAATGCTGTAACAATTAAGAATAAAACAATTAAAATCCCATGATGGTAGTGACTACCCATTACTGCTTATCATTTATTCACATGACTTTATTTTAATACAAATATTTCATTTGTTGGATATATTACATTTGTTTAATTTGATGACTTTATTTCATTCCAAGTCATCTCATCTCTATAGAGCTGCTGCCTTTGCTGTTTGACAAAAATCACTATTTTATTAGTTCTTCAAAGTAAATAAGGCAAACTTTTGACTGCTGAATACCAACCAGCAATCACTTAGATCATGTATTTTCAGGTTGAGATACCTCGAAGCAACTGCTCTCTATCAAGCATTCTTATGTCTCTTCTCTCTCTCCATGTCTGTCCCACACTAACCTAGCATAGCAAACATAAAATAAACACACAGACCAGACAAGTAGAATGGATTATCGTCGTTGTAGCTAATTACCACATTTTCTGTGCTAAACTATGTGGAATATTGTCCTGTTGGAAACTACAACTCACTACTACATTGCACAGTTTGGGCTTTATCTGATTTATCTCTAAACTGCCCAATGTGCGTGTTGAGCTCACAGAGAAAAAAAAACGAACAAAATGGAATTAAAATAATTGAACTGACTTTGGTCAATTACACTGAACAAAAATATAAACGCAACATGTGAAGTGTTGGTCCCATGTTTCATGAGCTGAAATAAAAGATACCAGAAATGTTCCATACGCACAAAAAGCGTATTTCTCTCAGATTTTGTGCACACATTTTTTTTACATCCCTGTTAGTGAGCATTTCTCCTTTGCCAAGATAATCCATCCACCTGACAGGTGTGGCATATCAAGAAGCAGATTAAACAGCATGATCATTACACTCCAACGTCGTTTTAGAGAATTTGGCAGTACGTACAACTGGCCTCACAACTGCAGACCACATGTATGGCATCGTGTAGGCAAGTGATTTGCTGATGTCAACGTTGTGAACAGAGTGCCCCATGGTGGGGTTATGGTATGGGCAGGCATAAGCTCCGAACACAATTGCATTTTATCGATGACAATTTGAATGCACAGAGATACCGTGATGAGATCCTGAGGCCCATTGTTGTGCCATTCATCCGTCTCCATCTCCTCATGTTTCAGCATGATCATGCACGGCCCCATGTCGCAAGGATCTGTACACAATTCCTGGAAGCTGAAAATGTCCCAGTTCTTCCATGGCTTGCATACTCACCAGACCTGTCACCCATTGAGCATGTTTGGGATTCTCTGGATCGACATGTATGACAGCGTGTTCCAGTTCCCGCCAATATCCATTAACTTTGCATAGCCATTGAGAGGAGTGGGACAACATCAACAGCCTGAGCAACTCTATGCGAAGGAGATGTGTCGCTCTGCATGAGGAAAATGGTGGTCACACCAGATACTGACTGGTTTTCTGATCCACACCCCTACGTTTTTTTAAAAGTATCTGTGACCAACAAATGCATATCTGTATTCCAAGTCGTGAAATCCATAGATTTGGGCCTAATGAATTTATTTCAATTGACTGATTTTCCTTATGAACTGTAACTCAGTCAAATCTTTGTAATTGTTGCGTTTTGTGTGTTCACTATACAGTGGGGAAAAATAGTATTTAGTCAGCCACCAATTGTGCAAGTTCTCCCACTTAAAAAGATGAGAGAGGCCTGTAATTTTCATCATAGGTACACGTCAACTATGACAGACAAATTGAGGAAAAAAATTCCTGAAAATCACATTGTAGGATTTTTAATGAATTTATTTGCAAATTATGGTGGAAAATAAGTATTTGGTCACCTACAAATAAGCAAGATTTCTGGCTCTCACAGACCTGTAACTTCTTCTTTAAGAGGCTCCTCTGTCCTCCACTCGTTACCTGTATTAATCCCAGAACCACACGGGGGGACCTAGTGAATGACCTGCAGAGAGCTGGGACCAAAGTAACAAAGCTTACCATCAGTAACACACTACGCCGCCAGGGACTCAAATCCTGCAGTGCCAGACGTGTCCCCCTGCTTAAGCCAGTACATGTCCAGGCCCGTCCGAAGTTTGCTAGAGTGCATTTGGATGATCCAGAAGAGGATTGGGAGAATGTCATATGGTCAGATGAAACCAAAATAGAACTTTTTGGTAAAAACTCAACTCGTCGTGTTTGGAGGACAAAGAATGCTGAGTTGCATCCAAAGAACACCATACCTACTGTGAAGCATGGGGGTGGAAACATCATGCTTTGGGGCTGTTTTTCTGCAAAGGGACCAGGACGACTGATCCGTGTAAAGGAAAGAATGAATAGGGCCATGTATTCTGAGATTTTGAGTGAAAACCTCCTTCCATTAGCAAGGGCATTGAAGATGAAACGTGGCTGGGTCTTTCAGCATGACAATGATCCCAAACACACCGCCCGGGCAACGAAGGAGTGGCTTCGTAAGAAGCATTTCAAGGTCCTGGAGTGGCCTAGCCAGTCTCCAGATCTCAACCCCATAGAAAATCTTTGGAGGGAGTTGAAAGTCCGTGTTGCCATGCGACAGCCCCAAAACATCTGCTCTAGAGGAGATCTGCATGGAGGAATGGGCCAAAATACCAGCAACAGTGTGTGAAAACCTTGTGAAGACTTACAGAAAACGTTTGACCTGTGTCATTGCCAACAAAGGGTATATAACAAAGTATTTGAGAAACTTTTGTTATTGACCAAATACTTATTTTCCACCATAATTTGCAAATAAATTCATAAAAAATCCTACAATGTGATTTTCTGGATTTTTGTTTCTAATTTTGTCTGTCATAGTTGACGTGTACCTATGATGAAAATTACAGGCCTCTCTCATCTTTTTAAGTGGGAGAACATGCACAATTGGTGGCTGACTAAATACTTTTTTTCCCCACTGTATATATTTCTTTAAAAGAAAAATAACCCGCATTTTGGTTATTCGCTCAGCACATTGATGACGTCCCATAAGCCTATAGAAATAATTTCTGAAACGTTTGTGTGTTGATTATGATGGACGAAAGTTAACGTTTAAATCTTATAGATATATACACCGCAAGTTTCACACCAACATCTGCCCAGACATTTTAATTGATTTGACATAATGCCACACTCGTCCTTAACATTTGTTTAAACTGCAGTATAAACAGACGGACGGACGGACAGACAGAGAGACAGACAGACTTCACAAATAACCTCATGACCCCATTAAGTGGAATATTTTCTTGTATTATTTGGATCATGTGACATTGAGCTTGACATTACTTGCAGCTGATGGATTGAGTTTGGAATTATACAGCTATTGAAATATGTATGTTATGGCTTCATGACTATTGCTTATGACTAAGATAACACACCATTGTGTATTCTTGGAACATGATGACTGGAACATGATTAGGAACAAATCAGATGTTTCCTTGTGTTCTGTTCCGAGATCTGTTTGTTCTGTAAACAAATTAGTCATGGGCCTGAAAGACTCAACAACCACAATGTGTTACATGCATGTGAATAGTAATGACGAATTACACCAATCAAAATCTTGCTTTATTAGATTTATATCTAATCTTCTCATCACAACCTGCAGACATATTATTACATTACATTATATCACCTTGTACTCCTGGCTTGATTAGTGAAATGTTGAGTTTGGACAACCTGTACAGGAGCCTCAGCACTATCAGCAAACACTATGACTGTAACTGCAAACGAGGTACTCTCTACAAGGTGTTTCACAGCAGCACGTCAAGCACATTTGTATATTACGCAATTACAACTATCCATCCTGTGCAAGGCTGTACATGGATTCAACTCCAGTATGACTTTGATGGGTGTATGTTTGAAATCATATCAGAAAAGTACTTTTTTTCTTTTGCTGTTATTACTATTAGATTATACTTCAAATCTATTTAAACAGCATGAGAGGATTGTTATAAAACAGCTTAACCACATCTCCTATATCAGGAACAGTAAAGTTTTTTGGGGGGGATATTTATTTGGATTAGTAAACAAACACAATTGCCTTCTTCAACACTCTTCAAAACAAAAGCTTGAACAATAATAATATAATATGCCATTTAGCAGATGCTTTTATCCAAAGCGACTTAGTCATGCGTGCATACATTTGTGTATGGATGGTCCCGGAGATCGAACCCACTACCCTGGCGTTACAAGCGCCGTGCTCTACCAGCTGAGCTACAGACACTTGTGAATTAACAAACTTGTAATATCCCCTATACAAGACTTTGACATTGTTAAAGTTTCCTTATGCAATGTGTTGATGGATCATGATGTGATAGTATTGCTTGTTTAAAGGTCTTGTAAATTCATGAGAACATTTCATTTGAAGAGAACAGGCATGACTCTTGCTGACAACTAAACACACACACGTGTCCTCTCACAGTGCTATACATTGCCATCTAGTATTTCAGCTGAATTCAATGACTTTGTACAGTTACTTTGAATAATGTACCTATTCTCCCATGTATCACCTACTACATGTGAAATTTCAACTTCTGTGTTTTATAGCCTTATCTAAGTCACTATCTAATGTATTCATAAGATCTCATCCCATTTCCTTCCTGAAAAATTATAAAGCAATGACATCCTAGAGGGACAAAGACCTGCATTACCCTGAAAATCAAAATCAGAATTTGATTGCTTCAGTGCCCATTTGAATTGAGAAATTATGAAGGGAGAAAGTTATTTGACTCTCTCAACCTTGCCTGTCTCGCTGCCATCAAACCATTTATCTTCCTCTTTTATTGTTCATTGCTCATTAGTCTTGATTTAATTTTCATTTCCAGTGCCCACTCGCAAAGGAAGTACAATTAAGTGGCAGATACGGTTCCCGTCACTGTCTGGCTGCGTCAGACTATTCACTGACTGGTAACAGAACAGGTGGAGTGGAAAAATACGGGTTAAATAAAGGGCTTGCATGGGAACTATGTCAATACATTATCTTACAGACAATCTAAAAATATATATGTTTTGTTTAGTCCTGCTGACATTGAGACTGTACATTTACGATGTCCATACTAGGACAATTTTGCATCTAAAAGTTGGATTGCAGTGTTTCCTCTCTACACTATATAGTCTATATAAGTGGACAAAGACTAAAGAAATTAACAAACTGTTTTCAAAGGAAAAGCTTCAATATTAAGTATAACCTTTTTTATATGTTATCAATTGGATTTCTTTAGAGACAAAGGTTTGTTTATAGAATGTACAGGCAGTACATAATAACAATGCATTCAACATTTGACCTTTAACCTCGCATGTTCAGCATCAATGGTTATTTTCAAGTCACAAAAGCCAATTCACGGAACATGCTGTCACGACATTGACTTTTCTCTACCTGCCACACAATAGGTACAATTTCTAAAGAGATCAATTCAATGATGTCATCTTTGTTTTCCTTGATCCTGTTTTCTTTTTTTCAGCCTTGCAACACCACACAGCCATGTGAAAACCTTGCGTTCAATTAGAATGCAGTAGAATGTGATATCTTATCCTTCCCTCAACATTTGAGTCATCAGGGCCTGTACACAAAGAGTCTCTGCTTATCCTAGATCAGCACTCCTATTCTAATATGCTTTATGAATATGGGCCCTAGTCTCTGAGGAATTTAGAGTAGCCTAACATTGGGAATTTTGTAGATTTATGGAGCAAACACCTACAGCCATCTCTCCCAAGCACTGGCGAAGAAGCCAGTCCTGGCAGTACATTAATCACTGTCTAATGCCCAAAGTTAGCTATCTCCCGTCTGCGGTTGCTCTCACACACAGCGGAGGTGCTCTTACACAAGTAAACATGACAAACCACCCTCAGAAGGCTTGTTGATCCTCCAGAGTTATCTGGAACAAGGGTACTCATGTGCAGACTGCATGTCAATTGTTTCAACCCATTGTATACAGTGCATTCGGTAAAGTATTCAGACCCCTAGACTTTTTCCACATTTGTTTACATTTCAGCCTTATTCTAAAATTGATTCAATTGTTTTTTTTCCCCATCATCATTCTACACAGAATATCCCATAAGGAAAAAAATCACATAAGTATTTAGACCCTTTACTCAGCATTATGTTGAAGCACCTGTGACAGCGATTACAGCCTTGAGTCTTCTTGGGTATGACGTTACAAGCTTGGCACACCTTGTCACGAACGTTGAGAGACTGGTCGGACCAAGGTGCAGCGTGGAAAGCGTACATGTTTATTAACTAAATAAACATTAAACAAAACAAGAAACAACGTAACGTGAAGTCCTCAGGCTATACACATACCAGCCTAACAGGAACAAGATCCCACAATACACAGTAGGCAATGGGCTACCTAAGTATGATCCCCAATCAGAGACAATGAGCGACAGCTGCCTCTAACATAGATACTCACGCCCTGACCAAACCAACCAAAGACAACCGGCCTCTCAAGGCCAGGGCGTGACACACCTGTATTTGGGGAGTTTCTCCCATTATTTTCTGCAGATCCTCTCAAGGTGTCAGGTTGGATGGGGAGCATCGCTGCACAGCTTTTTTCAGGTCTCTCCAGAGATGTTCGATCGGGTTCAAGTCTGGGCTCTGGCTGGGCCACTCAAGGACATTCAGAGAATTGTCCCGAAGCCACTCCTGCGTTGTCTTGGCTTTGTGCCTAGGGTCGTTTGTCCTGCTGGAAGGTGAACCTTTGCCCCAGTCTGAGGTCCTGAGCGCTCTGAAGCAGGTTTTTATCAAGGATCTCTATGCACTTTGCTCCGTTCATCTTTCCCTCAATCCTGATTGGTCTCCCAGTCCCTGCTGCTCAAAAACATCCCCACAGCATGATGCTGCCACCGCCATGCTTCACCGTAGGGATGGTGCCAGGTTTCCTCCAGACCTGACGCTTGGCATTCAGGCCAAAGAGTTCAATCTTGGTTTCATTAGACCAGAGAATCTTGTTTCTCATGGTCTGAGAGTCCTTTAGGTACCTTTTGGCAAACTCCAATGTCATGTGCCTTTTACTGAGGAGTGGCTTCCGTCTGGCCACTCTACCATAAAGGCCTGATTGGTGGAGTGCTGCAGAGATGGTTGTCCTTCTGGAAGGTTCTCCCATCTCCACAGAGGAGCTCTGTCAGAGTGACCATCAGGTTCTCGGTCACCTCTCTGACCAAGGCCCTTCTCCCCCGATTGCTCAGTTTGGCCAGGCAGCCAGCTCTAGGAAGAGTCTTGGTAGTTCCAAACTTCTTCCATTTAAGAATGATGGCGGCCACTGTGTTCTTGGGGACCTCCAATGCTGCAGATATTTTTTTGGTATCTTTCCCCAGATCTGTGCCTTGACACGGAGCTCTACGGACAATTCCTTCAACCTCATGGCTTGGTTTTTTCTCTAACATGACCTCTCTGACATGCACTGTCAACTGTGCGACCTTATAGAGACAGGTGTGTGCCTTTCCAAATCATGTCCAATCAATTGAATTTACCACAGGTGGACTCCAATCAAGTTGTAAAAATATCTCAAGGATGATTACATTACATTTTAGTCATTTAGCAGACGCTCTTATCCAGAGCGACTTACAGTTAGTGAGTGCATAATTTTTTTAAATTTTTGTTGTTATTTAAATATATATATATTTATTTTTTCATACTGGCCCCCCGTGGGAATCGAACCCACAACCCTGGCATTGCAAACGCCATGCTCTACCAACTGAGCTACATCCCTGCTGGCCATTCCCTCCCCTACCCTGGACGAATTGTGCGCCGCCCCATGGGTCTCCCAGTCACAGCCAGCTACGACAGAGCCTGGATTCGAACCAGGATTTCTAGTGGCACAGCTAGCACTGCGATGCAGTGCCTTAGACCACTGCGCCACTTGGGAGAGTGATCAATGGAAACAGGATGCACCTGAGCTAAATTTCGAGTCTCATAGCAAAGGGTGTGAATACTTCTGTAAATACGTTTATTTGTGTATTCTTTTGTGCAAATATTTCTAAAAACCAGTTTTCGCTTCGTCATTATGGGACATTGTGTGTTTATTGATGAGGAAAATAAATGTAATCAATTTTAGGATAAGGCTGTATATGTCAATGGAAACAGGATGCACCTGAGCTAAATTTCGAGTCTCATAGCAAAGGGTGTGAATACTTCTGTAAATACGTTTATTTGTGTATTCTTTTGTGCAAATATTTCTAAAAACCAGTTTTCGCTTCGTCATTATGGGACATTGTGTGTTTATTGATGAGGAAAATAAATGTAATCAATTTTAGGATAAGGCTGTATATGTTTCAAAATGTGGGAAAAGTCAAGCGAATGCACTTTATACACCAAGTTTGAGATTCACTTTACTGTGGTGACAGGCAACCATTTTGGACATTGTTGACTTTGACAGTCTTGTTGTTCATGTGGTTTAGGGTGAACTGGAAATGTATGCAATGTAGACAAACATGAAGTATGGTTTTGGTAAATATAAAAAATAAAAATAGACTGATATCCCCATCAGAGACATGTATTAAACTCCATGAGACTCCCATTCTCTGAGAGAGGGAGTTATATAAGCATAAACACTGCAGTATACAAGGAGGTATTATGCTGAAGGGTTGTGTTTTCAACTTAATTAACCAAGCTAGTGGCAGTGATGACAATTGTGGCTTACATAATATGTATGCTTATGTTATGTCAAAACCCAAGGTTCTTTAGGATCTCATAACCACAGACAGGCAGGAGGCAGACAGATTAGATTAAGGTCACTTTATTTGTCAAATTGTACACAAGGTCCAACGGAAATGTAACTTCCACTTTATCCCAACCCCTCTGAATGACACACATACACATATAGGTTGGAGCAGGGGGCTGCCGTACTGCGGCGTCAATCTCCCCTCTTGCATGAGCTACAGAGTGGAGATTGACCGTCATTAGGCTCTCCCCGAGCAGGGTCTCCGTCTCTCCCCAGGTAGCGGTGGCTGTACAGTTGAGCGAGGCCTGTCTTCTTCTTTGTGGCTGGTCTCTGTTGCAGTGTTGAATCTCCCTAACCATGACTTACAAGCTATACCTTTATCCAGGGGGTTCCTAACCAGGCAGCTAGTAGACTCACTTATTCCCTCATTCACTCAAACACTCAAAAGGGGTTATCAAGTTCAAAGCAAAATAAAGTTACTCAAATAGTGATAAATTAGAAATAAATCAAGCAAATAGTGAATAAAATGTGAGGAATAAATACAGTTGGAAGTTTACATACACTTAGGTTGGAGTCATTAAAACTAGTTTTTCAACCACTCCACAAATTTCTTGTTAACAAACTATAGTTTTGGCAAGTCGGTTAGGACATCTACTTTGTGCATGACACAAGTAATTTTTCCAACAATTGTTTACAGACAGATTATTTCACTTATAATTCACTGTATCACAATTCTGTCTCCTAGAGATGAACGTACTTTGGTGCGAAAATTGCAAATCAATCCCAGAACAACAGCAAAGGACATTGTGAAGATGCTGGAGGAAACAGGTACAAAAGTATCTATATCCACAGTAAAACGAGTCCTATATCGACATAACCTGAAAGGCCGCTCAGCAAGGAAGAAGCCAGTGCTCCAAAACCGCCATAAAAAAGCCAGACTATGGTTTGCAACTGCACATCGGGACAAAGATCGTACTTTTTGGAGAAATGTCCTCTGGTCTGATGAAACAAAAATAGAACTGTTTGGCCATAATGACCATCGTTATGTTTGGAGGAAAAAGGGGAAGGCTTGCAAGCCGAAGAACACCATCCCAACCGTGAAGCATGAGGGTGGCAGCATCATGCTGTGGGGGTGCTTTGCTGCAGGAGGGACTGGTGCACTTCACAAAATAGATGGCATCATGAGGAAGGAAAATTATGTGGATATATTGAAGCAACATCTCAAGACATCAGTCAGGAAGTTAAAGCTTGCTCGCAAATGGGTCTTCCAAATGGACAATGACCCCAAGCATACTTCCAAAGTTGTGGCAAAATGGCTTATGGACAACAAAGTCAAGGTATTGGAGTGGCCATCACAAAGCTCTGACCTCAATCCTATAGAACATTTGTGGGCAGAACTGAAAAAGCGTGTGTGAGCAAGGCGGCCTACAATCCTGACTCAGTTACACCAGCTCTGTCAGGAGGAATGGGCCAAAATTCACCCAACTTATTGTGGGAAGCTTGTGGAAGGCTACCCGAAATATTTGACCCAAGTTAAACAATATAAAGGCAATGCTACCAAATACTAATTGAGTGTATGTAAACTTCAGACCCACTGGGAATGTGATTGAAAGAAATAAAAGCTGAAATAAAACATTCTCTCTACTATTATTCTGACATTTCACATTCTTAAAATAAAGTGGTGATCCTAACTGATCTAAGACAGGGAATTGTTACTAGCATTAAATGTCAGGAATTGTGAAAAACTGAGTTTAAATGTATTTTACAAAGGTGTATGTAAACTTCCGACTTCAACTGTAAATAAGACACTTTTAATATGTAAATAAAAATAAAACACAAGGGAAAGGAGAACTGGACTATGGCACACGTGACACTTACGTGTAGGGAGGCTTAGTGGTACATGTTTGTTTAAAAACTTCGGTCTCTGTTAATGAGATTAAAAGGGCAATATTTAAAATCAGTTACATTAAATAATAAAAATAATAAAAATTACTAGTTGTTTTTCTCCTAAATGCAATTTTTGGCCACTTATCTTCCAATACTCCACAGAACTCACTGTCTGATCAACATGTGTTCAAACCATACTGGTATGCTCTTTGTACTCCCAAAACAACCTGTAAACCAGTGTAACTTTGGCCGTGAGTCACCTATTTCTAAAGTGTCCTGGCCAACTCATCTGCATGTGCAAGCTATGGAAAAGATGGTATCTTTCCCTGGAATTGAAAGTCGTTCTCACCTTTCACTAGTGTTTTGAATAACGACAGTGGGACCTCATCATTCATAATGACACTGATAATCTATTATGGATTTAGATATGATAAAAAACAGCCCTTCCTATATGAAAATGCCCTCGTTTCCAATTCTGATTCCCATGTATCTCTCCCTTTAACCTTGCCTAGTGACAGATAATACGTTTGTCATTGGAAAGCTCACTCCTCCTCACATAAAGGACCTTAAAAAGAGATCTATTGCTCGCCCCTCTGTGATGAAGTCTTTGCTGTTTAGGATTATATCTCCATTAATTCTAATTTCTTTGGCCGAGACCTTAATTTGAATGACTCGACAAAATCGTTAAAGCGAAGGTTATCAACGCCACCAATAACGACGTGTCCTTGTGTGTTGAGAGTTGCTCACCTTTTCTACTCTTTTAAGTCACCTGGTTCTGTCAGTGTCTGAGCCACGAAGGTAGGTTCGCAAAACTCCGGTAACGTTAAACAATTCCCACGTTTTCCAGAAATCTTGGTTGGAGGATTTTAGATTTCCTGATTTATCTTCCATCTTTGATATCGGAAAACCGAATTACACACAGCTTTTTATTCGCAAGAAGCCAGTTTGATGGAAACACACGCTGCCAATGAAATGCACTGATTTCACTATTACTGAAACAGGACCAAGGTGGTAAATATACTGAACAAAAATACACTGCTCAAAAAAATTAAGGGAACACTAAAATAACACATCCTAGATCTGAATGAATGAAATAATCTTATTAAATACTTTTTTCTTTACATAGTTGAATGTGCTGACAACAAAATCACACAAAAATTATCAATGGAAATCAAATGTATCAACCCATGGAGGTCTGGATTTGGAGTCACCCTCAAATTTAAAGTGGAAAACCACACTACAGGCTGATCCAACTTTGATGTAATGTCCTTAAAACAAGTCAAAATGAGGCTCAGTAGTGTGTGTGGCCTCCACGTGCCTGTATGACCTCCCTACAACGCCTGGGCATGCTCCTGATGACCTGGACTAAAGCATCCGCCAACTCCTGGACAGTCTGTGGTGCAACGTGGCGTTGGTGGATGGAGCGAGACATGATGTCCCAGATGTGCTCAATTGGATTCAGGTCTGGGGAACGGGCGGGCCAGTCCATAGCATCAATGCCTTCCTCTTGCAGGAACTGCTGACACACTCCAGCCACATGAGGTCTAGCATTGTCTTGCATTAGGAGGAACCCAGGGCCAACCGCACCAGCATTTGGTCTCACAAGGGGTCTGAGGATCTCATCTCGGTACCTAATGGCAGTCAGGCTACCTCTGGCGAGCACATGGAGGGCTGTGCGGCCCCCCAAAGAAATGCCACCCCACACCATGACTGACCCACCGCCAAACCGGTCATGCCGGAGGATGTTGCAGGCAGCAGAACGTTCTCCACGGCGTCTCCAGACTCTGTCACGTCTGTCACATGTGCTCAGTGTGAACCTGCTTTCATCTGTGAAGAGCACAGGGCGCCAGTGGCGAATTTGCCTATCTTGGTGTTCTCTGGCAAATGCCAAACGTCCTGCACGGTGTTGGGCTGTAAGCACAACCCCCACCTGTGGACGTTGGGCCCTCATACCACCCTCATGGAGTCTGTTTCTGACCATTTGAGCAGACACATGCACATTTGTGGCCTGCTGGAGGTCATTTTGCAGGGCTCTGGCAGTGCTCCTCCTGCTCCTCCTTGCACAAAGGCGGAGGTTGCAGTCCTGCTGCTGGGTTGTTGTCCTCCTACGGCCTCCTCCACGTCTCCTGATGTACTGGCCTGTCTCCTGGTAGCGCCTCCATGCTCTGGACACTACGCTGACAGACACAGCAAACCTTCTTGCTACAGCTCGCATTGATGTGCCATCCTGGATGAGCTGCACTACCTGAGCCACTTGTGTGGGTTGTAGACTCCGTCTCATGCTACCACTAGAGTGAAAGCACCGCCAGCATTCAAAAGTGACCAAAACATCAGCCAGGAAGCATAGGAACTGAGAAGTGGTCTGTGGTCACCAACTGCAAAACCACTCCTTTATTGGGGGTGTCTAATTGCCTATAATTTCCACCTGTTGTCTATTCCATTTGCACAACAGCATGTGACATTTGTCAATCAGTGTTGCTTCCTAAGTGGACAGTTTGATTTCACAAAAGTGTGATTGACTTGGAGTTACATTGTGTTGTTTAAGTGTTCCCTTAATTTTTTTGAGCAGTGTATAAACGTAACATGCAACAATTTCAACGATTTTACTGAGTTACAGTTCACATAAAGAAATCAGTCAATTGAAATAAATTCATAATCTATGAATTTCAAATGACTGGGCAGAGGCGCAGCCATTGGTGGGCATAGGCCCACCCACTTGGGAGCCAGGCCCACCCACTGGGGAGCCAGGCCCAGCCAATCAGAATGAGTTTTTCACCACAAAAGGCCTTTATTACAGACAGAAATACTCCTCAGTTTCATCAGCTGTCCGGGTGGCTGGTCTCAGATGATCCTGCATGGTGAAGAAGCCGGATGTGAAGGTCCTGGGCTGGCGTGGTTAAACGTGGTCTGCGGTTGTGAGGCCAGTTGGACGTACTGCCAAATTCTCTAAAACAATGTTGGAGGCGGCTTATGGTACATAAATTAACATTACATTCTCTGGCAACAGCTCTGGTGGACATTCCTGCAGTCAGCATGCCAATTGCACGCTCCCTCAAAACTTGGGACATCTGTGGACAATGCGTGTGTGACAAAACTACATATTTTAGAGTGGCCTTTTATTGTCCCCAGCACAAGGTGCACCTGTGTAATGATCATGCTGTTTAATCAGCTTCTTGATATGCCACACCTGTCAGGTGGATGGATTCTTTTAGCAAAGGACAAATTCTCACTAACAGTGATGTAAACAAATTTGTGCCCAAAATTTGGAAAATTTCTGGGATCTTTTATTTCAGCTCATGAAACATGCGACCAATACTTTACATGTTACGTTTATATTCTTGTTCGGTATATAAAAGATATATAAAAAGTCCACCTAAAAAACTGGAGTCCCCTTAAACCGGGCCTACACTTCAGTGTTGTGGTGCGTAAATTCTAGCACAATGCATAGCACATAGAATTAAAAAAAGTATTGTTGGATATTATTCATCCTAATCAGACAGGTTTTTTACATGGATGATACATTGGAGATAATATAAGACAAGTACTTAAAACAATAGAACACTATGATAAATTTGATAATCCGGCCTAGTATTCATAGCTGATTTTGATAAAGTACGACAATAATTTATATATAAATGCCTGGACCATTTTAATTTTGGA
The DNA here is from genome assembly GCF_964263955.1 of Coregonus lavaretus. NCBI lineage: Eukaryota > Metazoa > Chordata > Actinopteri > Salmoniformes > Salmonidae > Coregonus > Coregonus lavaretus. The sequence continues at coordinate 53,807,760 of NC_139999.1, read as the reverse complement.
GAATCTCTTATACAATGGGCAAAAGTTATACATAGTAACCATAGGTGTAAAATAAAAAGTGTTCAACTGTCAAGAGGAGTGAAACTAGGTTGTCCACCATCGGCATATCTATTTATTATGGTCATCGAAATGTTAGCTATTCAAATTAGATCCAACAATAATATCCTGGGGCTAGAAATCCAGGGCTTAAAAACAAAGGTGTCATTGTACGCTGACGACTGTTTTCTTTTTAATCCGCAATTTGGAACCCTGCACAGCCTCAGATAGGATCTAGATAATTTCTCTAACCTCTCTGGATTAGAACCAAACTATGATAAGTGTACGACGTTACGTTTTGGATAGCAAAAAAATACAACTTTTACATTACCATGTAGTTTACCAATAAAATGGTCTGACGGTGAAGTGGACATATTCGGTATTCATATCCCAAAAGAAAGAAACAATCTCACTACAATACATTTAAATATAAAGTTAGCAAAAGTAGATAAGATCTTGCTACCATGGAAAGGTAAATACCTGTCTATTTGTGGAAAAATCACCCAGATTAATAATTTAGTCATATCCCAGTTTACCTATTTACTTATGGCCCTGCCTACACCGAATGACTTGTTCTTTTAAATTATAATTTTAAAAAATATTCCACTTATTTGGAACGGCAAGCCAGATAAAATTTAAAGGGGCCTATTTATATAATTCATAGGAATTAGGAGGGCTGAAATTATTAAATATAAAAGCATTGAACTACTAAAGGCTTCAGTCATACAAAGGTAGTACTTGAATCATAACTGGTTTTCCAGCAGATTAGTAAGAATGGCCTTTTTCCCTGTATTCAGAATACAACCTCTCACTTTCGGTTATTTGAAAATGAATATCGCTATTTTAAAAATAAGCCATAGAAAGCTGGTTGCAATTTCTGTTTAATCCACCAGAAAAGACAGAACAAATATGATGGTTAAAGTCAAATATACTAATTTATTTAAATTAAATAAAAAATGGGAAAAAATGTTAGAAAATTGTATAATCTTTGTTAATGATATCATAAATAGGACTGGTGGAGTTTTGTCACACATTCAGCTAACAAAAATATCTGGAAATTTCTGCTCTATCCAAAATCTAGTTTAAGTAAAAATATTGAGAAGAGAAAATTAAGAACACAGTCCGTGTTGAATCAAAATATTTCCAGAGGCCCATCTCTACACACTATATGGAAGGGAACTCAATACATTTTTGAGGGATCCGTTTTGAGATAATTTAATCTGGATGCATCTCAAATGTCACCCTATTCCTTATAGCTCTTCCCTACATAGCTACCTATGGGCTCTGGTTAAAATGTTGCACCATTTAGGGAATAGGGTGCCATTTCGGATGCAACCTCTTTCTGTGCCTCACAAGAAATTCAAGATGCCAATCATCCTTATTGCCAGTGATCAAGAACATGTAAATTATTGTCAAAGGTAGTTATTCAGCTTGTCTTTGTAACGCAGCTTGTCTTGTCTGCAGTGTACAAATGTTCACCCACTCTTAGGGCTGTTGCGTGACCGTATTACCGCCACACCGGCAGTCATGAGTCATGATGGCAGTCAAATTCCATGTGACCGTTTAGTCACGATAATTAGGCTTCTCTCCAAGCTCTGATGCTGCTGATGGTCATTAGTAGCCTACCAAACTTGCTAACTGCCTGGTACTCAGCACTCTATTGTCCCTCTAATCACTCTGACATCAATGCAAATGATATTGAAAATCTAATCAAACCCTTCATGAGAGCCCATGAGCTCATGTTGCACAACATTTCTATAGACTATGCAATTGCGCTAGAAAACAGAGTGATGGACTCTACTAAAAAGAGGAGGATCCCATCAGCTTTCTATAGGCTAGGCCTACTATATTTATTTCTCAACTTTCCTAATATTATGCACATTGCTTATCTTTACAACAGGAGTTTAGCCTACCTGGCTGGCATGAAAATGAACCATGGGAAAGTGTCCTCCATTCGCTATTTAAGTGCATAGATTACATGTATTTCTTCCAGCTGCCCCTGTTTCGAGACAGGTGCATGATAATGGTCCATTCTAAATCAAAACAAATTTCAAACATATATTATTTCATATACACTACCAGTCAAAAGTTTGGACACACCTACTCATTCAAGGGTTTTCCTTTATCTTTAAAAGATTTTACATTGTAGAATAATAGTGAAGACATCAAAACTATGAATTAACACATATGGAATCATGTAGTAACCAAAAAAGTCTTAAACAAATCAATCTATTTTATATTTGAGATTCTTCAAATAGCCACCGTTTGCCTTGATGACCGCTTTGCACACTCTTGGCATTCTCTCAACCAGCTTCATGAGGTAGTCACGTGGAATGCATTTCAATTAACAGGTGTGCCTTCTTAAAAGTTTATTTGTGGAATTTCTTTCCTTCTTAATGCATTTGAGTAAATCAGTTGTGTTGTGACAAGGTAGGGATGGTATACAGAAGATAGCCCTATTTGGTAAAAGACCATGTCCATATTATAGCAAGAACAACTCAAATAAGCAAAGAAAAATGACAGTCCATCATTACTTTAAGACATGAAGGTCAGTCAATATGGAAAATGTCAAGAACCTTGAACGTTTTTTCAAGTGCAGTCGCAAAAACCATCAAGCGCTATGATGAAACTGGCTCTCATGAGGACCGCCACAGGAACGGAAGACCCAGAGTTACCTCTGCTGCAGAGGATAAGTTCATTAGAGTTACCAGCCTCAGAAATTGCAGCCCAAATAAATGCTTTACAGAGTTCAAGTAACAGACACATCTCAACATCAACTGTTCAGAGAGGACAGTGTGAATCAGGCCTTCATGGTCGAATTGCTGCCAAGAAACCACTACTAAAGGACACCAATTAGAAGAAGATACCTTCTTGGGCCAAGAAACATAAGCATCTTTGTGAGACGCGGTGTGGGTGAACGGATGATCTCCGCATGTTTAGTTCCCACCGGAAAGCATGGAGGAGGAGGTGTTATGGTGTGGCGGTTCTTTGCTGGTGACACTGTCTGTGATTTATTTAGAATTCAAGGCACACTTAACCAGCATGGCTACCACAGCATTCTGCGGTGATACGCCATCCCATCTGTTTTGAGCTTAGTGGGACTATCATTTGTTTTTCAACAGGACAATGACCCAACACACCTCCAGGCTGTGTACGGGCTATTTTACCAAGAAGGGGAGTAATGGAGTGCTGCATCAGATGACCTGGCATCCACAATCACCCGACCTCAACCCAATTGAGATGGTTTGGGATGAGTTGGACCGCAGAGTGAAGGAAATGCAGCTAACAAGTGCTCAGCATATGGGCACTCCTTCAAGTCTGTTGGAAAACCATTCCAGGTGAAGCTGGTTGAGAATGCCAAGAGTGTGCAAAGCTGTCATCAAGGCAAAGGGTGGCTATTTGACGAATCTCAAATATAAAATATATTTTGATTTGTTTAACACTTTTTTGGTTACTACATGATTCCATATGTGTTATTCCATAGTTTTTTGTCTTCACTATTATTCTACAATGTAGAAAATAGTAAAAATAAAGAAAAACCTTGGAATGAGTAGGTGTGTCCAAACCTTTGACTGGTACTGTATGTCAAGACAAGATTAAATCAAGAATGGTCTGATGGGTGACATTCACACCTCATGTAGCCTAGCTCATAGACCTATATGTTTTTATAAGGTTTCTATCACAACTAAAGTGGCCAAATAACTTCTTAAAATTAATCACATTAATCTGCTTTACAAGGGGTGTAGAGCCTAATTGGCATACATAAGCAGCGCGTGAGTTTCAAGTTTGGAAGATCATTTTCACCATAGAAATGCACCTTTATAATAGAAGCATTTCATGCATAATCACATTTGCGGTCACTTTTGATAATGGCGTTTTCCCTCTAATGGAACATTTGCAGTTATAGCCTACTGCCACGTGTGCATTGTTGCACTTATAATGTGAAGAAATAGCCTAATAGTTTATCAACATTTTAAGCTAAACGTTCTGATCTGTTGCATCAGCCACATTGTGCAAAATATGTGATGGTAGTGGTTGTCTTAATTTGGGATCTATCGCATCCCACAACCGTCCCAGACTATGTTTGGAATATTTATTTATCGCACAGAATAGGTCAAGTTTTGAATTATGGGGGATAGTACAGTCGTGGTCAAAAGTTTTGAGAATGACACAAGGTCTTCACCAAGTTTGCTGCTTCAGTGTTTTTAGATATTTTTGTCAGATGTTACTATTGTATACTGAAGGATAATTACAAGCATTCCATAAGTGTCAAAGGCTTTTATTGACAATTACATTAAGTTTATGCAAAGAGTCAAAATTTGCAGTGTTGACCCTTCTTTTTCAAGACCTCTGCAATCTGCCCTGGCATGCTGTCAATTAATTTCTGGGCCACATCCTGACTGATGGCAGCCCATTCTTGCATAATCAATGCTTGGAGTTTGTCAGAATTTGTGGCTTTTTGTTTGTCCACCCGCCTCTTGTGGATCGACCACAAGTTCTCAATGGGATTAAGGTCTGGGGAGTTTCCTGGCCATGGACCCAAAATGTCGATGTTTTGTTCCCCGAGCCACTTAGTTATCACTTTTGCCTTATGGCAAGGTGCTCCATCATGCTGGAAAAGGCATTGGTCATCACCAAAATGTTCTTGGATGGTTGGGAGAAGTTGCTCTCGGAGGATGTGTTGGTACCATTCTTTATTCATGGCTGTGTTCTTAAGCAAAATTGTGAGTGAGCCCACTCCCTTGGTTGAGAAGCAACCCCACACATTAATGGTCTCAGGATGCTTTACTGTTGGCATGACACAGGACTGATGGTAGCGCTCACCTTGTCTTCTCCAGACAAGCTTTTTTCTGGATGCCCCAAACAATCGGAAAGGGGATTCATCAGAGAAAATGACTTTACCCCAGTCCTCAGCAGTCCAATCCCTGTACCTTTTGCAGAATATCAGTCTGTCCCTGATGTTTTTCCTGGAGAGAAGTGGCATCCTCGCTGCCCTTCTTGACACCAGGCCATCCTCCAAAAGTCTTTGCCTCACTGTGCGTGCAGATGCACTCACACCTGCCTGCTGCCATTCCTGAGCAAGCTTTGCACTGGTGGTGCCCCGATCACGCAACTGAATCAACATTAGGAGACGGTCCTGGCGCTTGCTGGACTTTCTTGGGCGCCCTGAAGCCTTCTTCACAACAATTGAACCTCTCTCCTTGAAGTCCTTGATGATCTGATAAATGGTTGATTTAGGTGCAATCTTACTATCAGCAATATCCTTGCCTGTGAAGCCCTTTTTGTGCAAAGCAATGATGACGGCACATGTTCCCTTGCAGGTTTGCAGGTAACCAAAGTTTAATGCACCAATTTGTATGTCGCTCTGGATAAGAGCGTCTGCTAAATGACTTAAATGTAACAATGGTTAACAGAGGAAGAACAATGATTTCAAGCACCACCCTCCATTTTAAAGCTTCCAGTCTGTTATTCTAACTCAATCAGCATGACAAAGTGATCTCCAGCCTTGTCCTCGTCAACACTCTCACCTGTGTTAACGAGAGAATCACTGACATGATGTCAGCTGTTCCTTTTGTGGCAGGGCTGAAATGCAGTGAAAATGTTTTTGGGGGATTAAGTTCATTTTCATGGCAAAGAGGGACTTTGCAATTAAATGCAATTCATCTGATCACTCTTCATAACATTCTGGAGTATATGCAAATTGCCATCATAAAAACTGAGGCAGCAGACTTTGTGAAAATTAATATTTGTGTCATTCTCAAAACATTTGACCACGACTGTAGATTGCCATACGCTAGTGCTTTTGCTGTTCATTAGGCCTACTCATCTTATTGGCTGACGAAAAGTAAATGTGGACTGGTCTTCCAATATCTTCAATATGCACCTCGGAATTGGATAAGGACTCGCGCAGTTGCGTCCGCAATGTGTCTGTCTTCACTTGTGGCCTGTGAGAAAGACCCGATCAGGTAATGAGTGAGAGGTGCTTCGGAGTGCGCAGCATTCAGGGAGAAGGGCACAACGCAGCACTCCAGGCCAAGGGCACAACGGCCACTGGCTGCAAAAGGCATGGATAAAAAAAAAAAATCATCATTAGTTTCATCATGCAGCCTTACAATGTATTAAAAATCAAAACATATAGCCCAACGTTTGTAGAACAACTAAAGTTACATTAATAACTCTAAATTAATCATATAGGAATACCTATTTCTTTGTTAACCGCTCACCACAGAATAGCCGCATGTGCGCACTCCCTCAAATTATTTGGAGAAAATATCCTTTCTATTTTATTCAGCTTTGTTCAGTTGTATTCTTCATACTATAATATAAAATAATGCCACGGAATTCTAAGCAAATCTTGTCTGCTAAATGAACTAGTGTAGCCCACAGCTATTTGGCATAGCCAGATCAGGACCTAACATAAAGACAACTCAGTATGCTATTCTGTTCTTCTGAAATAGACTACATTTTCTTCATATCATGCTTCTTTAGACCGTTCTAAAATAAATCATGGATTTATTGTGAAGGTGTAGGCTATATTACATGGATTTATTAAGCTTTTTAAAATGTAGATGTTCCAAAGGTCTGCATCAGTGGCTTGTAGGCTATGTGTGGAAGCCAGGAGATGCTAAATGTGTTTATGTTTATGGTAAATTACCGTGAGACCAACAGTTATTTGCTTGACAATCACCGGCTGACAACATTTTGTGACCACATCCCTACCCACTCTGCCATCTTTTTCACACACACACACACACACACACACACACACACACACACTGTGATGTGGAAGAGAGCATTTCATAGCCCCTGACAAATGAGGTGCTCTCTCACTGAGGGTTTTTAATAACTTCATTTGATTGCGTCAAAAACTTGGAAATATCTGCAGTTGCTAATTGATTGTTTCTATGGGTAATTTGTAAGGAGGGAGAGAGCAACTGGGCATTCATCCAATGAGGATATAATGTCACTTTTTGTTTGGGAAGATATTGAAGTGTGGCAGAGTGGGCTGCAGTGGCGGCTGGTGAAAAATATTCTCGGTGGGGCTGTGCCATACTTTTTTTTTCCTGTAACCATCGCGATATATTTTAACACAAACTGCAGGACAGCAGTGCTCAGTGAAACATTCAGTAATTATTTAATGCCAATATTAAAAAGTTGAGGCATTCTTACACAAAAACATATTACACAAACCCAAGCCTTTCATTTGCATTTAAAGTGAACTTTTCACCATTGGTAGTAAAGAGGCAACGCAACAGGCATGCTGTCAGAACAGAGTGGAAAGTGGACAATAACATGAAATTATTATAAAGTTTATAGGAAATCTTACACTGTATAAAAGGATGTATAATATAGAAATGGATATCAAGTGGATGAACTCAAACCTTTGACTGGAAGAATAGCATACAGTATTTTATGATCATACTAAATGTGACTAATTGTTAATGTGCTCCAGAACTGCAACAATTAATTGATACAAACAACATATATACAGTAATATTAGCAAAGACACTATTAAGACTTTCTAGAGTACCATATATAACTGGATTTTTTATGCTAAGGTCAACTATATACAAAGAAACATGCGGCCAGAGCTGCTCTGTGTGTGTGTGTCTGTCATCTTATTTGTACAGGAATTTTGCCCGTCTGTCCTTCTGAGTGGCAAACCTCTCAATGACCCTTTGATTAAAGTCAGGAATGTCCCTGACAAGTTTCTTCTCCATGGAGAGCATGGCCAGAGCGTTCAGGCGATCCTGTGTCATGCTGTTTCTCAGGAAGGTCTTGATCCTTTTCAGTGTAGAGAAGCACCTTTCTGACTCAGCAGTTGTCATGGGTATGGTGATGAGGATCTTGAGGAGGCTGGCAGTCTCTGTGAAAGTGCTCTGAAGGTTGTTCTCCATGAAGAACTGGTACAGGGGCACTGCACCACTACAAGCCTTGAACTCACTGTTCTCATAGATGAGGGACAGTTCGGTTTTGAGCTTGGCCTTGTTCAACATGGGGTACGCCTCCACGGTTGTTTCAAGCGCTGTATCGGGGAACTTCACACTGTGTTGTGGGAACAACTCTCCGTGCAATAGTGTTGCGCTGATGAGGTGCTGGGTGAAGGAGAACCTCTCTTTGGCATGACTCAGGATGGTATCACATACCTGTAAAAGATACATCATCAGCTTTAATTTGCAATTAAGCTATTTTGATGCAAGTGATCCTGACTGACACATGCCTATGTCCAACTCAAGTATATGATTACCAAGGTGCTGATTGTTCAGGGTTTTGGCTACATACTACCAGGCCTGAAAATAGTTCTAGGGGGAAACACTGACAATTACATCACAACTTACCTCTATAGCCAACCTCTGTTGTTCTCCTGGTCCCAGCATCCTCCGTCGCTTGATGGGCTGTCCCCACACAAAGAGGGAATTGAGGCCCTGGGTCCAAAAAATAAAGTTTAATTTGATAACTTGCAATCAGACTTCTTAACTCACTGTAATTCCCCCTCAACACACAACCAGTGACTTTTATATATATATATATATATATATATATATATATATATATATATATATATATATATATATATATAGACAGACAGACAGACAGACAGATAGTGTGTATATACACACAAACTATGTCTAGTAACTGCTTTTAACCTGTGATGTACATAATTAACTGATGTTATTACGTTTTAAAGCCTTTTTCTATTACATTTGTGAGAGGGATGCAACATCATTTTGTTCTGCTGTGCACTTAGCAATAAAGTTAATCTTCAATAACAACTAGGCCTCTTCTAGAAATTGACCTGGTGGACACCTGAATAATTATTACAAACTGTGTAGTACTTTCCTGCATTATTATCAACGTCTGATTGTGTCTTCTCTTTCCTTTTAAAATACTAAAACAAATATAATTGTGACGGCTCTATGATAATCACTCACTTTGATGACCAGACACATTTAGGCTTTTAAACTGTTGTAAGTGAACTATTCATCTTTCTAACAACATCTTTATCAGCCAATAGTAAATATAGTTATTTACCTGATTGTTAGCATGCTGTCTGTGAACCTCTGGACAAGTGCTTTAATGAAGACAGGGTCGATGTTCCTCTTCTGCAGCTGGCTGAAAAGCATGTCCACATTTGGCATGATCTTGTGGAACAGTGCCAGGAAAAAACAGAAAGCCTCGTCTTCGAGCATCCTCACAAAGCCCCCCGCCTCTCTGACAGTCGGGGCATCAAAGTTCCCAGAGTCTCTGATGGTCTGGAAACACGTTAGGAGGTCATCCCTGTACTCGTACACAGTGTTTACAGCGCGACTGTGGAAGTTCCACCGTGTTGTAGAGGCTCTGGGGAGTCTATGCGCAACCACTTCGTCAAGCACGGTGGTTCGCTTGGGAGACCTGGAGAAGAAAGCAGAAAATCCTGCAAGGTCGGAAAAGAAAGTGCCGATCCTGGGGATGCGTGAAGTAGCCTGCTGCATGATGAGGTTCAGCTGATGTGCATAGCAGTGGACGTAGTGCGCATTTTCGTACACATCCACTATTTTACGCTGCACTCCGCCGGTGGCTCCCCTCATCACACTTGCTCCGTCGTAAGCCTGGGCAATAAGTTTGGCCTTTTGTCCATGTGAGAGTATGGTGCTGAGCCTCTCCAGCAGCGCTGTAGCGATGGTGTCGGCGGTTGCGTTCTCGATCAAAATGAACTCGAAAAAACGCTCTTGGACGTTACTTTTAGCATCGATGTAGCGTATCACAAGCACCAACTGGCAGTGGGTGGAAACGTCAGTCGTCTCGTCAGCTTGAATGGCGATAAAATCAGCACTCTTTACTTCCTCCAGGATGTAATCCTTAAGCACTGACAGCATACAGTCCAACAGCTCGTTCTGTATCGTCTTTGACGTGCCCTTAAAAACGGTAGCTGTCTTCAGGTGCTCCTCCAGCACACTGTCGAGGGAGGCAACAAAATCCACTAAGCCCCGGAAAATGCCGGGGTTGTCCGAGGAGTCAGTCTCCTCGTGCCCACGCAAGGCCAACTCAAAAGCCCCACAGAACTTCACACAATCGATAATTTTGGATAGAATGTGCCTGTTTTTATCCACCTCCTCATTGTGTTTCCTCACCGCAATCCTGTGGCCGTCATCCAGCTGCGTAGCAATGTTCACCCTTCCTAATACAGCTAGCTTTACAGAGTTGTCCATGTGTGCCCTGGTGTTCTCATGTTTCTTTACCTTCTCTGACAGGTGCTTCATATCCCTCACTCCGGTACCTGTCCATGCTGAATCTGACCCCGTCGTTTTAAAAAGCAAGCACGGAAAGCAAAATAAAGCATTAGCATCAGTGCACCCAGCTAGCCAAGCCTTCCTGGTGTACCAGCTACGGGAGAAGCCGCGCATATACTGCTTCCCTTTCTCGCTAGCCTGCTGTCTGATTGAGAGGTCAGGTTGATCTGGGCCCAGCTCTTTCACCCGAACTTTCTCTGACAAAGTTCTCCTCTCAAACGGATCTTGGAGGAGAGATTTCACCGAGTTAGGGTTGGGTCTTGGAGGAGTAACGTTTGCGCTCGCCATTGTCGTCTAGTAAAAATGGCGCCACTGGAGCCCGGTCCTTATTTTATCAGGGGCGAGCTTGGGGCGATAAAATAATCGCCCTCCTTGGATTCGAATTAAAATCGCTGATTAGCTACATTTTATGTCATACATTCATATCTTAAATTAGCAATTGGCTTAACTGCTACGTAGACCCGCCTCCTCGGGGCACTTTCTGTATCGCCCAGAGCTGACGAGGCGTTTGACAGGCAGAGGAAAGGTTGCGAATATGATTTTCTATCATATCTTACACATATTACTGTGTGCATTCCATATTTCAAACACACAAATATTGACATACTGATGTTTTTATTATTATTATTATTTTTTTTATTTATTTTTTATTTTATTTTTTTAAATAATTTTATTTAAGGGGGCGGCGCCCTAGCGCCCTCTATCGGCCAGCCGCCACTGGTGGGCTGTCTGCGTGAGTTGTGCCGGCAACATCTGTATCTATGAAAATCTTTAGCATAGAAAACAAAGAGGGGTACAGTAAGGGAAAGGAAGGTAGGGACATATAAAGACAGACAAAGCAACACGGAATCACCATTACAATGTAAAACACTTCACCTAAGCATGGCATACATTTGTACAGTACATTATGTTACTTGTCAAAGATAATGTTATTCACAATTTTTCTCCAACACTTTTCTGATTGGTTCCATTAGGGATAAACATATGCATGCTTGGCAAATATTTTAGATTAGAATGAGAAGACAACAAATCTGTAGACCAGGTGTTGTGGGTTGTTCTAATTGAAATAAACTAGGACTACATTTCTACTGTTATCTTTAGTTAGGTGCAGGTATTGAACTGTACCTGTAGTCCCGTGTAGCTCAGTTGGTAGAGCATGGTGCTTGCAACGCCAGGGTTGTGGGTTCGATTCCCACGGGGGACCAGTATGAAAAAATGTATGCACTCTCTAACTGTAGGTCGCTCTGGATAAGAGCGTCTGCTAAATGACTAAAATGTAAATGATGATGACATTAGCTGCATTTGTTCGCTATAGTTAGCATTCTTTACTTTTGTACCTTATGCAAGTTTATATTCGATCCTTTCTGTGCCTTTACATATTTTCCTGCATTCTAACTAAAAAGTCATTATAAAACTGTGTTAGGGATTAAGTACAGATGCCACAAGGTCAGGCAACAACGGAGCCAACTTGTGAGTGTGTATTTTTCCTTTTTTCCAGTTTCATCTTGGGAGGTGCAGTGTCATCACTTAGGCAGACATTTTGTGTTATCAGCACACGTATGCAACATTTTTAACAGCCTCAACTCAAATAGGAAATGCAAATGCTTTATTCAATTCCAGAAGATTATTGCCCATCTGCCTGCCCTATTGATTGACAGGCACATTTCCGTGCCTCTTCATTCATTTCTCTCGATCAAATTGGAATGTTAAGTGTCGAATTTCACCCCTGCAAACCACACGAGAGCCACTTGAATTAAAACCAGACGATGGATCTGTTTTTTTTTTGACTGAGGAGATTTTAACGGCAGACTACGGGTCAATTTCAATCAGCACAAGTCTCAAAGCAGTTGAGTCTCAGATATCTCCTCTTCACACTTTATTTTACATTTTTCTCTCTCTTTTTTGACAGTAGCTCTTGGAATGTGAGCAACTCGAGGAAGACCTCCCTCACAGTCTCATTTATGCCAGTCATCAATCACAGAGAGAGTATTCAGACACTTGTGATTAAAGAGAGATATCCTGATTGATTTCATTTTCATTGCTCAATCGTCCCATTTTGAACAGTTGTCTCAGCTCAGGACTTTATATCTGCACTGGATCGGCGTTGACTGACCTTTGAGCTGCAGATAAAAAAATTGAACTGTGTGACGAGTACTGAGTATACGAAGAGGCAGGACGCAGACGCAGGAATTCACAAGGTCAAGGTTTACTTAACAATGAGCAAGGAGAAATAACAAAGATAGAGTAAACGACACGAAGCTTAACAATCACACACAACATCATCCAGAACAGTCCAGGGCTGAATAGGGGTGGTGATGAGATGATGAGGTGCAGGTGCGCTGGAGGTGATTAGGGTGCGTTGGGTTTCCATTCCTGTGTTGCCGAGGTGGTACACTCAGTAGAACGGCGAATCAGACCGCCGGAGGGGAGCAACGGGAGGAGACGTGACAGTACCCCCCCGGATGCGCGGCTTCAGCCGCTGGACGTCACCGGCCATTAGGACGACCCCGAGGACGAGGAACGGGCTGGTCAGGGCGGCGACGGTGGAAGTCCCGAATTAGGTTGGGGTCCAGATCGTCCCCAGCTCCTCTCCTCAGGACCATACCCCTCCCAGTCCACCAGGTAATGAAGCCATCCCCCACGGAACCTGGAGTCCAGCAGGTCCCTCACCGCATATGCCGGGCTCCCGTCAATGTCCAGGGGTGGAGGAAGCGTACCCTGGGGGACGGCATCCGCCAGAGGATCAGGAACCACCGGCCTGAGAGACACGGCAGTGAGGGGGAAGGAGCAGCCGGTATGATACCTCATTTATCCGTCAGAGGACCTTAAACGGCCCCATAAACCGGGGGCTCAGTTTCTTGCAGGGCATGCGGAGAAGGAGGTTTTTTGTGGACAGCCAGACATGATCCCCAGGCTGGAATACAGGGGCCTCACTGCGGTGGTGGTCGGCTTGGTCCTTCTGCCGACGAATGGCCCTCTGGAGATGGACATGGGCGGCGTCCCAGACCTGTCCGGCCCTGCGGAACCACTCGTCGACAGCGGTTGCATCGGTCTGGCTGGGTGTCCAAGGGGCCAGGGCCGGCTGGTACCCCAGGACGCACTGGAAGGGAGTGAACTTGGTGGTGACTGCGTTCAGCCCCCTGTAGTCAACGCATGGTCTCAGTCCTACGTCTTCTTTGGCCACGAAGAAGAAGCTGGTGGAGGCAGGAGAGGTAGAGCGTCTGATTAACCCGTTTCAGGGTCTCCGCCACATACTTCTCCATGGCCTCCGCAATGGAAAAGGGGTAAATGCGACTCTTCGGGGGGTGTTGTCCCTCCAGCAGGTCAATGGCGCATGAGTTGGACCAGGCTGTGATCCTCTTGGTGCTCCAATTGATGGTGGGGTTGTGTAGTCTGAGCCAGGGCAATCCCAAGACGATCCGGTGAAGGGGTGACGTGACGATGTGGAATGACAGCTCGTGGTGCTCCGGTAGTGTGGGAATGGTGATGGTGATGGGGAGAGTGACGTGTGTAATGGTGCCTGATCCAAGGGGTTTATTGTCCAGTGAGGTGACGTGTAGCGGCGATGGCAGTGGCACGGTGGGCAACCCCCATTCAGGGATCAGCTCCCTATCTATAAGGTTCCCCGCTGATCCGGAATCTATCATTGCATTAGAAATGAAAGAGAAGGAATAACCAGTCACCGTTATGGGAACTAACAACAATGGTTTTGTGATAGGAGCTGACATAACAAATCACGGAGCGGCGACGGGAGTCATACTGCCTAGATAGGGAGCCGCCAGGAGATCTGTGGTCCGTAGTGGTGTAGGGGGTGCTGCCCACCTCCATGGGTGAGGACTCAGAAGCAGGGCAGCTTCCATAGCTCAGATGGGGTGAGCGTTGAGGCTACGGGAGGTGTTGGGACGCCGTCTCTTTCTCAACATGTCATCAAGATGGATGGATGTGGTGATGAGGGTATCAAGGTCCATCTCGTCGTCCCAACATGCGAGTTCCATCTTGATGTCCTCCCGTAAGCCTCTCCTGAAGGCCGTGCGCAGAACACGCTCATTCCAGCCGGAAGATGCCACCACCCTGTGAAAGCTCAGAGCGTACTCGGACCCCTCTCTCTGTTGTAGATGGAGGAGACGCTCACCCCCGTCCTTTCCCTCCGTGGGATGATCAAACACCGCCCTGAACCTAGCGAGGAAGGTGGGGTAGGGAAGTGCCACTGCCTCCTCTCCTTCCCAGACTGCCGTGGCCCAATCCAGCGCCTTTCCTTTAAGAAGCAAAATCACCAGCGCCATCCTGGCTTGGTCAGATGGATATGCCCCAGGCTGACGCGCCAGATAAAGGGAAACCTGTAGCAGGAAGCTGCTACATTTAGTAGTTTTACCGTCATAGCGCTCCGGTAGGGCGAGGGTTCCCGCCGAAGTCGGTGATGGCACGGGAACAGGTGGATTGGGGAAACTCGCCGCTCCCTGAGGTGGAACCGGAGCGCTGGGCAGATTATGCAGAGTTTGGAGCACTAGAGTGCGTTGGGTTTCCATTCCGGTGTTGCCGAGGTGGTGCGCTCAGACCGGTGGCTCAGTAGACCGGTGAATCAGAGCGCCAGAGGGGAGCAACGGGAGGAGACATGACAAACTGTTGATACCTCGTGCCATCAATGCCAACATTTGTTATTGAGATATGTAATACCTAATAGACATTGCTATACATGCTGATAAATCAACTATATTTAAAGGGAAATAATGGTACATTTCGAAAATGTGTCTGTTCCTAAACCCATCTGACTCTTTGTTGGACAAAGTGTGCAACTCTCTCACTCAGGGAGAGAGAGGTAGAGCTAGATCAAGAGCTATGTCACAGGGTTATACAGCCCCCCACTCACTGCAGCGCTAGATATAACTTTGTGTAATAATGCAAATCTATGAAAAATATAAACATTCTGTCACAGTAAAAATACTACATTTGTGATGTCCAATCGATTGTGAGATGATAAACTTGGGTCGCGGTTTCACAATTTTACCTTTTGTGAGATCTCTGCCAAGCAAGAGATCCCACTTTTACCTTGCAACCCTATTGTACATAATTTCACCTGCCAATCAACTGTCCATCTTCCCTCTCTGACTGTAGGCTACATCCCTCGTTGCAAGGTGTGATCAGATCATTGTGACTAGATTGTAACTTTCCTACAGTAGATAGCTGACAGCGAACATGTCCTTGTAAAATAATTTCTGTTGCAGATAATAGATAGCCTAGGTACTGACACATGCATCTATAAAAATATGATGTATGCTCGCTGTCCAGGTTTTCATTGGGGTAGATCAATGTGGTATTATTACATGTATTATTAGCCTACATTTACAAATCAGTAGAATTATGACAATCATTTACAAAACGATGCAGGGAATTTAGTTTGCAAGCCAAAGCCAAATTGCCGCCTTTGAGCGAGCAAGAAAGTGTGATAATGTTGGATAACTTTGTAAATGGGAAAAGTATTCTTATACCTTATATTTGCGTCAAATACCCTGTATTGATTATACAGTATATAGCATACGTGATGATCACTGAAGTCAACAGCTAGTGTTGCTCATTGGATTACCCAATATCATGGAATAGGCTATGTGAAGGTTTATAAAAATGAAATAGTTATTTGATTTTAATGGATGGTTGGCATGACAAAGGTATGCAGATATTTTCTTAACTAACATGTGAGCCTGGATAGACTCATGCCTGGTAAAAACCTTACAGCCTGTTGCGCAATGTATTCCAAAATTCTAACAAAATACACCAGCTACATCATTTAGGAGATAAACGTTGTGAGCACAGTGTTTGAGCGGATCGACAATTATCTTCTAATGTATTTGTGTAGCTACGATGCCATCTTTAGAACACAGCATTTTCTGCTTGGTTTCCAGAGCATTGAAAGAGAGAAAACCAAGGTCTGATGATGCTTCTGACAATATAGTAAAAGGCGTGTCGGGTGACGATGTAGGCTATTTTGAAAACTGCCGGTGCGTGTGTTTATGAGGAGCCCCCTCGTGCATGTGTTGCTGCACGAGCTGGTTGCTGTTTCCTCCTTGCTTGGCAGACATTTCAGAAAAGGTACAATTGTGAAGCTGCAAACCAAATATATCACATAGACCAGAGGAGAGACGAGAACTAGCAAGAGTTTACATTTTGACTGTTTTTTTATTGTTGTGACTCTTAGCCTTACTTTTGTTAATGAAACCTGGCGATCCAGGGGATTCAGTTTAAACACGTTTCAATACTTTTATGCCAGTTCAACAGGGTTAGAGTATGGACACACTGTCACGTTGTATAATGATAGAGGACAGGTGCAGGAATACGTAATAGGGTTTTTATTTCTCTACCCAACACAAGGTACGTCATGAAAAACGACGGGGACGAAGCCCAAAACAAACACGTGTGTGTATATATATATATATATATATATATAACACAGGGATGTAACCCAAACAAAAGAGAAAGGTGTAAACATCTAAATAATTAACGGGACGAGACCCGTAATAACAAGTGCAAAATGACACGGTATGTAAACCTTAATACAATGTACACTAACACGTAGCACGAAAGCCGATACAACAGAGCACAGGTACTCACGAGACCAACGGACATGGGACAATAATCGACAAGGACAATGGGGAACAGAGGGCACATATATACACATACTAATCAGGGGGAATGGGAACCAGGTGTGCGTAATGAGACAAGACAGTCCGGGGTTGGTGGTAATGATCCAGGTCAGTGACACCTAGAAGACCGGTGAGGTAGACCTCCGGAGTGAGCAGCAGTACTGGGGGAATCTGTGACACACACCTACTCATTCAAGGGTTTTTCTTTATTTTTAATATTTTCTACATTGTAGAATAATAGTGAAGACATCTAAACTATGAAATAACACATATGGAATCATGTAGTAATCAAAAAGTGTTAAACAAATCAAAATACATTTTTATATTTTAGATTATTCAAACTAGCCACCCTTTGCCTTGACAGCTTTTCACACTCTTGGCATTATCTTAACCAGCTTCATGAGGTAGTCTTTTTTCCGGATGCCCCAAACAATCGGAAAGGGGATTCATCAGAGAAAATGACTTTACCCCAGTCCTCAGCAGTCCAATCCCTGTACCTTTTGCAGAATATCAGTCTGTTCGTGATGTTTTTCCTGGAGAGAAAGTGGCTTCCTCGCTGCCCTTCTTGACACCAGGCCATCCTCCAAAAGTCTTTGCCTCACTGTGCGTGCAGATGCACTCACACCTGCCTGCTGCCATTCCTGAGCAAGCTTTGCACTGGTGGTGCCCCGATCCCGCAGCTGAATCAACTTTAGGAGATGGTCCTGGCGCTTGCTGGACTTTCTTGGGCACCCTGACGCCTTCTTCACAACAATTGAACCTCTCTCCTTGAAGTTCTTGATGATCCGATAAATGGTTGATTTAGGTGCAATCTTACTAGCAGCAATATCCTTGCCTGTGAAGCCCTTTTTGTGCAAAGCAATGATGACGGTACGTGGTTAACAGAGGAAGAACATTTTTTATTTTTTTATTTTATTTCACCTTTTATTTAACCAGGTAAGCCAGTTGAGAACAAGTTCTCATTTAGAACTGCGACCTGGCCAAGGTAAAGCAAAGCAGTGCGATAAAAACAACAACACAGAGTTACATATGGAATACACAAAACATACAGTCAATAACACAATAGAAAATCTATATACAGTGTGTGCAAATGTAGTAAGTTATGGAGGTAAGGCAATAAATAGGCCATAGTGCAAAATAATTACAATTGAGTATTAACACTGGAGTGATAGATGATTTCAAGCGCCACCCTCCTTTTAAAGCTTCCAGTCTGTTATTCTAACTCAATCAGCATGACAGAGTGATCTCCAGCCTTGTCCTCATCAACACTCTCACCTGTGTTAACGAGAGAATCACTGACATGATGTCAGCTGGTCCTTTTGTGGCAGGGCTGAAATGAAATGGAAATGTTTTTTGGGGATTAAGTTCATTTTCATGGCAAAGAGGGACATTGCAATTCATCTGATATATATGCAAATTGCCATCATAAAAACTGAGGCAGCAGACTTTGTGAAAATTAATATTTGTGTCATTTTCAAAACTTTTGACCACGACTGTATATTTGATATCAACACAACATCCATTTGGAAAAATACTAATTCACAAATTAAATCACAATTTCCACCTGAATTATTAAAGTTGAAACAATGAACACACAACAGCCCAGCAAACAACAGCAGCACCTGAGTTGGGTATAAGTGGCTATGTTGATTTCCTCTCAGTCACATCACATGGTTTTACTCTAGCATTAGTTAGCTGTGGTTCCAGATGCTTCCATGTGTCCTACCCCAGGCAGAGCTTATATCTGGAACAGACTCTGAGAGAGTAGTAGAGGTGGTGGTTGGGGGTTTGCAGTGTGACTAAAGCTCAGTGCAGCTCACTCTCATCCTGGGTTTGCCATCGAGTCACAGTGCCTCTCCCCGGGAAACCTGGATCCCCTATTTTCATCTGGGCCTTCTATATAGGGTTTGGTAGAGGACTGACTGGCACTGATAAGAGTCCAAGTCCATCAAACCTGCTGGAGCACACTGGCCAGCCAGGCCTGGTGAGGGACTCACCTGGATGCTCCACCAAACTGAGCCACATCACTTTCTAGCATCAGAGGGGATTTAAAGGGAAGGGAGTTGTTCACTCTCCTTTAGGAAGGTGCTGTCAGATCGGGGTTTAAATACTATTTGAAAGTTATTCAATCATTTTAGCATTTGAGTTAGCCTGCATGGAGTGCCAGGTGGGCGGGGTTTGTTGGGCTTTTCTGCAATTATTCTATTGGTTTCTTTGAGCCAGGCAAGCTTAATCAAGCCCAGTTGAAATATTTGAAATGGTTCCAAATAGTTTTTGAACCCATGCTGTATATATTACCTGCATGGGGAGGGTTTCTTATCCACAACCACCACTGCTATCCCGAAGCACTCGGCTGGGCTGAGAGTCCTATAGGTTACGCACGGTGGGCTAAGTGAGGCTATATCCAGGGATGGGATTTTTGCTGCACTTATCAACTTTAGTTAAGTAAATGTGTCTGCTTTATTAAAACAGCTAGGGGATCATTTCAAAACCATCAAAAAGTACATTATGTATTGCATACTTATGTACATTAAACATTTACATATAAATATAAAAGAAGACTGAAATCAACAGAGATAAGGCCTCGAGTGTACTGTACCTTCCAATCTAGTCTACATTACAGGAATCTCCTGAGGAACACTGCAACTCAAAATGTTATTTATTTATTTATTAATGACCTTTACATTGCTTTACCCTACAAATTGCAAGTGCAAACCTCACTGGAGGCTACTTCGTAACACAGGCCAGCGCTTTTGCATGGAGGGCAACATTTTATATCACAATTTCAAGAGCCAAAAAGCAAATCAGTAACATTTTTGACAGGTGAGGTTTAAAATAGTTGACAGCTGTAGCTAACTGTTATATAAACAACAATTACAACGTATTTCATTACAATATATTTATGCATTTCAATGAGAGACATGCAATAATGTCCAAAACCTACAAAACCGAACTTTCCCCTCGCTGTGTATTACATAAGTACCTGTGTCTTGGAAGACGTAGCTACAGTAGCATTTTTCACATGCCACTAAAGCTATGCTATTTGACCCCTGAAATCAGGATATTATCTAAAAATGCCATTAGCAACACTGTTGGATGAGGACTTACAGCAGTCAAGGTACTCAGTGTGACTAATTATTGTGTTCAATGTGGTAATTGGGTGCTTGGGGGAAGGTCCAAGAGAGTTGGAATAAGATCCAAGAGAAGGGTACACATAATGTGGGGTCCCCAAGAGTTTTCCACAATAATCAGGGAGTGGAAGGCAAGACAGGAACTAAATCAAAGCATGGAGACACACATACAGTGGCTTGCGAAAGTATTCACCCCCCCTTGGCATTTTTCCTATTTTGTTGCATTACAACCTGGAATTAAAATGGATTTTTTGGGGGTTTGTATCATTTGATTTACACAACATGCCTACCACTTTGAAGATGCAAAATATGTTTTATTGTGAAACAAACAAGAAATAAGACAAAAAAACTGAACTTGAGCGTGCATAACTATTCAGCCCCCCAAAGTCAATACTTTGTATAGCCACCTTTTGCAACAATTACAGCTGCAAGTCTCTTGGGATATGTCTCTATAAGCTTGGCACATCTAGCCACTGGAATTTTTGCCCATTCTTCAAGGCAAAACTGCTCCAGCTCCTTCAAGTTGGATAGGTTCCGCTGGTGTACAGCAATCTTTAAGTCATACCACAGATGCTCAATTGGATTGAGGTCTGGCCTTTGACTAGGCCATTCCAAGACATTTACATGTTTCCCCTTAAACCACTCGAGTGTTGCTTTAGCAGTATGCTTAGGGTCATTGTCCTGCTGGAAGGTGAACCTCCGGTCTCAAATCTCTGGAAGACTGAAACAGGTTTCCCTCAAGAATTTCCCTGTATTTAGCGCCAGTTTCCCAGTCGCTGCCGATGGAAAAACGGATGGTGTTCTAGGGGTGATGAGAGGTGTTGGGTTTGCGCCAGACATAGCATTTTCGTTGATGGCCAAAAAGCTCAATTTTAGTCTCATCTGACCAGAGTAACTTCTTCCATATATTTGGGGAGTCTCCCACATGCCTTTTGGCGAACACCAAAAGTGTTTGCTTAAAGAAAAAAATAAGCAATTACTTTTTTTCTGGCCACTCTACCGTAAAGCTCAGCTCTGTGGAGTGTATGGCTTAAAGTGGTCCTATGGACAGATACTCTAATCTCCGCTGTGGAGCTTTGCAGCTCCTTCGGGGTTATCTTTGGTCTCTTTGTTGCCTCTTTGATTAATGCCCTCCTTGCCTGGTCCGTGAGTTTTTGGTGGGTGGCCCTCTCTTGGCAGATATGTTGTGGTGCCATATTCTTTCCGTTTTTTAATAATGGATTTAATGGTGCTCCGTGGGATGTTCAAAGTTTCAGATATTTTTTTATAACCCAACCCTGATCTGTACTTCTCCACAACTTTGTCCCTGACCTGTTTGGAGAGCTCATTGGTCTTCATGGTGCCGCTTGCTTGGTGGTGCCCCTTGCTTAGTGGTGTTGCAGACTCTGGGGCCTTTCAGAACATGTTGTGACAGATCATGTGACACAGATTCCACACAGGTGGACTTTATTTAACTAATTATGTGACTTCTGAAGGTAATTAGTTGCACCAGATCTTATTTAGGGACTTCATAGCAAAGGGGGTGAATACATATGCACGCACCACTTTTCCGTTATTAATTTTTTATAATTTCTTGAAACAAGTAATTTTTTTCATTTCACTTCACCAATTTGGACTATTTTGTGTATGTCCATTACATGAAATCCAAATAAAAATCTATTTCAATTACAGGTTGTAATGCATCAAAATAGGAAAAACGCTAAGGGGGATGAATACTTTTGCAAGGCACTGTATTGCCTGTACTTGGCTTGACTATGAATGCACAGATGGTTGGACTGGTTGTACATGGGCAATAGGAAGCTGAAGCATTTCTGACCATATTTTTGGAAAGACAGACGTTGATAAGTACGTTGACATGGTGTGTTTAGTTAGGAGAATCAAAATCACTCATCTGAGTTGTGAGGTGACAGTTTGTTAGATTTTGATTTACTTTCTTTTGGATGATGTAAAGGTAGAGCTATTTACACACCTAATCTAAATCTGTGGGTGGAAAGGAGTAAATAAGAGCTTGGAAATACAGTGAGTTTCTTTTAATAAGAATAGATTTGCATCTGTTTGGCAGTCATTGTGACATTTACTACACCCTTTTTAACAAGCCCTCGTGTTTTCCAACTGACTCAGAACAAGCATCATCTGCCAATGTTCTTCATTACATTAGGAGTTTATCTATTATAACCCCTCTGAATTGTTCGGAAAACAAACACACTGTAATGAAGCAGCAGGAATAGATTCCTGCAAGAGTCTCCCTTCTACTGCAAGAGTCTAAAGAGAAGAGCAAAGGGAAAGAAAGAGGAACATCAACCTCAAAAATAGGACATAAAAAAGGGGGGGAAAAAAGTGTGGAAAGACATTTGGTAGCTCTAGCTCGCTCTTTACTCCTCGCATCAGAGCAGATCAATCCGGGTCATTGGTCTTGTTTCCTCCTGGATCGCCTGTCAAGTTGAATATGTATAAACTGGCCTTGCCCGGAGCTCCCGTTAAAATATCAGTTTGCGGAGGGGGCGGCCAGGCCATAGGCAGGGGATATTACTTCCCCCAGATTGAGCACGCTCCCTCAGGTTCCAATCCCAGAGGACATGACTCATGTGGACCTTTTCCTGCCGCCTATCCGTAGTCCAGCACGGCAGCACACAATGACACGTGCACAGTGTGTGCTGTTCCCTGTGTGAGTCACAGTGACAGGGGGCCCCTCGTCTTAATCCTATTCTACCGAAGTGGATTCAACTTTGACAGATTGGCGGAAATAGGATGAAGATAACTACAGTACCATATCAGGGTGTCGGGTAGATCATACTGTTTGTTGGGTAAGAGAGGCAAAAGGTGAGCCACTCAGATCACAGGATACACTAAGGAAGAAAATGCCCCTCAAACTACATTTGGTAACATGTAGTTTGGTAACAACTATATATTCATATATGTACACACTTTATTATTATAATTCATTTATTTGCATGAATAAAGTGCTGTTATGTACTTTAGGATTTTATACTAAATAAATTGACTACATTTTTATAAACTGACTATTAAATCAAGACTTTAGTAACACTTGCCATTTTCACATTCAAACAGTAATGTATTCTACACAAACCTCTACAGACCGATGTGACTAGTGGTAGTGCTATTAGAGCCAGAGAGAGTCAACATCACGGTAACGTCACACAGTTTATGAAGTTGCACTTCATGTTGCTGGATGCATGGTTGAACCTTTGACCCCGTCAGCTCGAGTGCTACTCTCTTTCAGGCCGACTGTTCCAGGACCCTAATTACAGCTGTCATTCCTAACAGGAATCCTGTCAGAATACTGGGTCCAAAATGGCACTCAATGTTTGTCACCTCGATCTCAGAAAGTGTGAAAACGGAAGAGGTGACATTCTATCTCAGTGGATCATTCTCTAATTTTTTCCTTCCTGTTTTATTTTCTCACTGTATGTTTACGTGTGAAGAGGCGTATGCGTTGAAGTCTGCTTGACTGCCTTTCTGTTTTGACCTGTGGCGAAATTTCTGACAAAATGCAACAGTATACAGTATGTTGTTAACACTTTTCTTTAGAATTCAAGTTCTCACTTTTCATTTTTGATAACTTGATACATTTAATGTAGCCTTTACTTAAAGGCCCAGTGCAGTCAAAAAAGTGATTTTCCTGTGTTTTATATACAGTACATACCCACACTATGAGGTTGGAATAATAATGTGAAATTGTGAAGAAAATGATGATAATGCCCTTTTAGTATAAGAACTGTTTGAAAATACTGCCTGAAATTTCAGCCTGTTTTGGTGGGATGGAGTTTTTGCTTGCCTGATGACATCACCAGGCAGTATATTAGTTAATAGACCAATAAGAAAGAGAGTTCCAAACCCAATCTGTACCCAATCTTCAAGGAAAATAGATTAAAAGGGGAGCGTGTTGCTCTCGTTGTCGATAAACTTTATATTGACAACCGAATGTACCGCGACACAAAGACTACTCCATGACTATTCTAAAAGTTCTAATAGAGGAGTCGAATAATGGAGCACCCAATACTAGCCATGGTAGGGATTGTAATAATAAAGAACATTTATAGTATGTATAGTATTTTATAAAAGGATAAAACGGTATTACAAGAAAAGATAACAAGCAAAATAATACATCTTCCAATACAACTAATTAGTACTCAATCAACATAGTGGAGATAAAAACATAGCAAACAGAAGACATAGAAGGCACAGTATGTGGGAATGTGTGGATGTATTGTGATGGAAGGTGTGGTGTGTGTTTTTGTGTTTGAATAAGTGTGGCATTAAGAGAGTGAGAAAGGAAATGGTTGCATATCCCAGAACCAACGTGTGTCTGTGAGCAGGGGTTGTGAGAGAGAGCTTTCAATTTTGTGCAGATGAGGGATATACATTTTAAAATATAGTATACATCTAATCTATTTTTTTTATTGTCCTATCATGATGGAAAGATCCCCAAACCCATATCCTAGACACCCACCTGAGTGACCCATACACCAAAGAGAAGTCCCCATCTGTTTCATGGACCTGCTGTGAGTTGCCTATATGCAGCCTAAACAGAAAAATAAATGCAGTCAGAGACCTACTTGAGCAGCACCGCCCCCTCAAGATTCTAAGCCTGCCTGGCAGGGTTGGTCCTACAAAGCCAGATCCCCCTGATGGGAGAGCATAATATACAAGGAAATTCTCAAAGCTGCTAATGAGAACCTTGACGACCTTGTACTTAGCCGGTGGGGATTCCGGTGGGGTACCCCCACCCAGGTAGTGGCAGTGCTGGCAACACTGGCTGCAGTAACCCATGGGGAGGGGGTCACACTCGGACAATCAGAGAGGGGGCTTATTATTGTGGCCCAAGAGGCCCAAAATAACCAAAGGTCTGACTGCACGGAGATGCTTGGGGAAAATGGTTACAACGGGGTACCAGAGTGTTTGTGTCTCAGGTGAAGAGGGTGGATCTGATCTCCATCACCTAGGACTTGACATAGATTAAATCGATTAATCAAATCACACATTGTTGTCCATTTTTGCTCAATCTTGCAGGCTTTCTCAAACAGCTGTAACTGTATATGCATTTGTAAATCAGGTCCTTTCTTGAGTTGGGCTCTGGGATGTAACAACCGTTGAGCATCTGATCTTAAGCTTGATTGTGGAGGAAAGGGGTTGAGTGTGTTAGAGTATGTGCGTGTATGTTTATCCCACATCTGTTGCAAGGGGGTAAGGATGTTAGGGAGAATATAGGATGAACCACAATTGTTTGCTAAAATAATAATTGCTTGTCAAACATGTAAAGTAATACAATGGCAATCCGGGTTATAGGTTAAAATCCTACGCATGAACTGCCGACATTATTACGCATATTAATCGATAATGATGGAAAATAAAATATGCAAGATATTTGAATGAATATATATTTTAAATAGCATATATATATATATTTTGAGGTGAGAGCATTGGAAATGCTTTTGGCGGTTGACCTGCTTCTGTTTTGTGGGTGGCACTGTGTGCTGTTTTCGATGGATGGGTGCTATGCTGATCACTGACATGACGGCCCAACTTGGGATGGGGAGGGGCTTTAGCGGGGGAATTAGTAGAGAACAATTGGAGGGTTACTTAGTAGCAATGCAAATATCGTGGTACAGCTATATGGACAGTCAATAGCTATGGTATTTTTATTGGTAAATTTACAAACATATATAATGATAAATAGATTTGAAACTTGTATCCCATTATGGTATGTGGTGGAATAAGTATAGCCAGTTATAATTGTAATGGCTTAGCAGATAATAACAAAAGAAGAACAATATTTACATGGCTCCAAGAGAAGGAATATAATATCTATTGTTTACAGGAAACTCATTCAACAATTCTAGATGAAGTTGGGTGGAAAAAGGAATGGGGGGGGGCGAAATATACTTCTCCCATGGTCAAAGAAACTCAAAAGGGGTGATGATATTAATTAACAGTAATTTCGATCCGAATGTGCAAATTGTCCAAACCGATAAGCAAGGTAGATGGATTCTTTTAAATA
This sequence comes from Coregonus lavaretus, assembly GCF_964263955.1. Taxonomy (NCBI): domain Eukaryota; kingdom Metazoa; phylum Chordata; class Actinopteri; order Salmoniformes; family Salmonidae; genus Coregonus; species Coregonus lavaretus. The sequence goes on along the minus strand of NC_139999.1, from coordinate 53,781,668 downwards.
TGTTATTGGACCATAAACAGATATGGCTCATTAACCTTAACGGACCAAATAATGATGATCCACACTTCTTTGACAATATACAGTGGGGAGAACAAGTATTTGATACACTGCCAATTTTGCAGGTTTTCCTACTTACAAAGCATGTAGAGGTCTGTAATTTTTATCATAGGTACACTTCAACTGTGAGAGACGGAATCTAAAACAAAAATCCAGAAAATCACATTGTATGATTTTTAAGTAATTAATTTGCATTTTATTGCATGACATAGTATTTGATCACCTACCAACCAGTAAGAATTCCGGCTCTCACAGACCTGTTAGTTTTTCTTTAAGAAGCCCTCCTGTTCTCCACTCATTACCTGTATTAACTGCACCTGTTTGAACTCGTTACCTGTATAAAAGACACCTGTCCACACACTCAATCAAACAGACTCCAACCTCTAAACATATGGAAATGTCTGCTCTACCCAAAATTACAACCAAATAATTGCAGCATTACCGCAAAAATGGAAAAGGATGTGGAAGGGGGAAAAAGTAAGGAACTTGTCTGTCGGCCTTGCATTAAAGAATATAATTGGTTAAAGAAAATTGTAATAAATAAAAAAGTATACCAGTTTCATTTAAGGACCAAAGGATTGACAGCCGTCCCATATAGATTGCAAAATAGTTGGGAAGAGATTTTTGACGTACCGATTCCATGGCATAGTGTTTATGAATTGATACGCAAAACGACGCCGGATTCAAAACATAGAATTTTTCAAATTTAATTATTATATAAAATTCTTGCTACCAATAGAATGTTATTTATATGGGGGATACAATCTTCCCAGCTCTGCAGATTTTGCTGCGAAGAGACAGAATCATTAGATCATTTGTTTTGGTACTGTCCATTTGTAGCTTGTTTTTGGACACAGGTCCAAGAATGGCTAAAGGATTGCAATATTTACCTGGAGCTAACCCTGCAGATAGCACTACTGGGTGATCTGAAATGTCATAGTCAATCGATCAATAATAGAATAATACTTTTAGAAAAAATGTTTATTTTCAATTTACGATCTGTAGAAACAATGAGAATAGAAAGGTTCAGAACTTTTGTAAAACATCACAGTACAGTTAAAATATATGGCAAATAGAAATCCAATATGGATGGTGTTAAGAGATAGATGGGAGGTATTGAATGGAGCTGAAGGATGGGACTAATAACAACAACTAATAACAACAAGATAACTAATGCAAAGCATACTGTGTCCATAATAAGTATATAGGTTATAGGTTGAGAGCTTTTGTGAAAGAGCACAGTTAGAAAAATATGGCATATAGAAGCAAACCAGATGGACATCATGAAAATGATCGGAGGATGTTCAGGAGTAAAAACAAACAAAATATAATTATTGTAGAAAGTGTCCATAAAATGTATATAGTATGTTTGGGCTGGAAGTAAAGGCCTAAGCGTTGTTGTTCACTAGTTTACTCCAATTGGGGAAGGGGTGTGTCATGAACCCTGCATCCTGAGTCGGTTCCTGCCTGTGTTGCCATTTTTCTGCTCGGAATCTCCAGTTTCCTGAGGGTTCGTGAACGCTCCCGGCCTGGTTGCCGGGCGACGTTGCTAGGCGGGAGATCTCCCGATTAACCGCACCTGCATCTCATCAGCGGTCTGCACACCTGGTCCTGATCATCACCCTTCTTAAGCCCTGACCTGACATCCATTCCCTGCCGGATCGTTAGCCATGAACAGTATGTTTGTCAGAGTATCAGCCTTGGAGTTTCTAGCGTTAGTTTTGTTGTTTTGCACCTTGTTGGCTTGCCGTGTACTTGCCTCCGTTTTGTGTCTATCTGCAGTCAATCTCCCGGAACCTTCACCCAACCCCTGCCTGGTTGTCGGCGGCTGCCGAGCCATTCTTGGATCTACCACTGCACCTCCACCAACTCATCTCCGCCGTCCGCTCTGTCCCCTGGATTATTCTACATCGTTTTTTGAATCTGTTAAATAAATACTCACCTTGTCCTGGTCTGCTTCTGGGTTCTGGCTTAGTAAACCGTGACAGGGTGTTGGGGTTGGAAATTAATGAAGGGAAATATAATTTAAAAAAGGATGTGTGTGTGTGTGTGTGTATATATATATATATATATATATATATACAGTGGGTATTTGATACACTGCCGATTTTGCAGGCTTTCCTACTTACAAAGCATGTAGAGGTCTGTAATTTTTATCATAGGTACACTTCAACTGTGAGAGACGGAATCTAAAACAAAAATCCAGAAAATCACATTGTATGATTTTTAAGTAATTAATTTGCATTTTATTGCATGACATAAGTATTTGATCACCTACCAACCAGTAAGAATTCCGGCTCTCACAGACCTGTTAGTTTTTCTTTAAGAAGCCCTCCTGTTCTCCACTCATTACCTGTATTAACTGCACCTGTTTGAACTTGTTACCTGTATAAAAGACACCTGTCCACACACTCAATCAAACAGACTCCAACCTCTCCACAATGGCCAAGACCAGAGAGCTGTGTAAGGACATCAGGGATAAAATTGTAGACATGCACAAGGCTGGGATGGGCTACAGGACAATAGGCAAGCAGCTTGGTGAGAAGGCAACAACTGTTGGCGCAATTATTAGAAAATGGAAGAAGTTCAAGATGACGGTCAATCAGCCTCGGTCTGGGGCTCCATGCAAGATCTCACCTCGTGGGGCATCAATGATCATGAGGAAGGTGAGGGATCAGCCCAGAACTACATGGCAGGACCTGGTCAATGACTTGAAGAGAGCTGGGACTACAGTCTCAAAGAAAACCATTAGTAACACACTACGCCGTCATGGATTAAAATCCTGCAGCACACGCTAGGTCCCCCTGCTCAAGCCAGCGCATGTCCAGGCCCGTCTGAAGTTTGCCAATGACCATCTGGATGATCCAGAGGAGGAATGGGAGAAGGTCCTGTGGTCTGATGAGACAAAAATAGAGCTTTTTGGTCTAAACTCCACTCGCCGTGTTTGGAGGAAGAAGAAGGATGAGTACAACCCCAAGAACACCATCCCAACCGTGAAGCATGGAGGTGGAAACATCATTCTTTGGGGATGCTTTTCTGCAAAGGGGACAGGACGACTGCACCGTATTGAGGGGAGGATGGATGGGGCCATGTATCGCGAGATCTTGGCCAACAACCTCCTTCCCTCAGTAAGAGCATTGAAGATGGGTCGTGGCTGGGTCTTCCAGCATGACAACGACCCGAAACACACAGCCAGGGAAACTAAGGAGTGCCTCCGTAAGAAGCATCTCAAGGTCCTGGAGTGGCCTAGCCAGTCTCCAGACCTGAACCCAATAGAAAATCTTTGGAGGGAGCTGAAAGTCCGTATTGCCCAGCGACAGCCCCGAAACCTGAAGGATCTGGAGAAGGTCTGTATGGAGGAGTGGGCCAAAATCCCTGCTGCAGTGTGTGCAAACCTGGTCAAGACCTACAGGAAAAGTATGATCTCTGTAATTGCAAACAAAGGTTTCTGTACCAAATATTAAGTTCTGCTTTTCTGATGTATCAAATACTTATGTCATGCAATAAAATGCAAATTAATTACTTAAAAATCATACAATGTGATTTTCTGGATTTTTGTTTTAGATTCTGTCTCTCACAGTTGAAGTGTACCTATGATAAAAAATTATAGACCTCTACATGCTTTGTAAGTAGGAAAATCTGCAAAATCAGCAGTGTATCAAATACTTGTTCTCCCCACTGTATATATTTGTGAGAAAAAAAAACATATGGGGGATTGGAAGTGATGCAGACAATTACATTGATGGAAGTTACAATCTATCTGAAATTTTAAAGCTGATCTACCCCCCCCAAACGTCTGTGCCAATAACAGCAAGTTTTCAGTTTTCCCTTCCGCACTCAGACCACTCCTAGACAGTCCTACTAAGCAAAATTCTTGCTTGAGAAATTGTTTTTTGCTAAGCAGCTATTTTTGTTTCTTGTTTATTTTAAAATAATCACAGTAAGGTACTTCATTACCTTAATTGTTACCCAGAAATGATTTGATATTGAGATAAAAACAGCTGCATTGGACCTTTAACATGTACCCATTCTAATAACATTGTAAGTCATTACAAATCATTTGACATGTCCATCAATCAATCACATCTTATGATGCGATCCGTCGGTAACTTGATGAAATCATCTTAACACAGTAAATGGCAATTACAATGCTATTACAGTGCATTCGGAAAGTATTCAGACTGCTTGACTTTTTCCACATTTTGTTAAGTTACAGCCTTATTCTAAAATTGATTAAATTAATAATTTTTCATCAATCTACACACAATAGCCCACAATGACAAAGTGAAAACAGGTTTATAGAAATTTTAGCTCAGGTGCATCCTTTTTCCATTGATCATCCTTGAGATATTTGTACAACTTGATTGTAGTCCACCTGTGGTAAATTCAATTGATTAGACATTATCAAAGGCACACACCTGTCTGTATAAGGTCCCACAGTTGACAGTGCATGTCAGAGAAAAACCAAGCAATGAGGTTGAAGGAAATGTCCGTTGAGCTCCGAGACAGGATTGTGTCGAGGCACAGATCTGGGGAAGGGTACCAAATAATTTCTGCAGCATTGAAGGTCCCCATGAACACAGTGGCCTCCATCATTCTTAAATGGAAGACGTTTGGAACCACTAAGACTCTTCCTAGAGCTGGCCTCCCGGCCAAACTGAGCAATCGGGGGAGAAGGGCCTTGTTCAGGGAGGTGATCAAGAACCCGATGGTCACTCTGACAGAGCTCCAGAGTTCCTCTGTGGAGATTGGAGAACCTTATGTAAATGTATATTTTATTGTATTTTTATTTCTAAAAACCTGTTTTTGCATTGTCATTATGGGGTATTGTATGTAGATTGATGAGGGGAAAAACAATTTAATCAATTTTAGAATAAAGCCGTAATGTAACAAAATGTGGAAAAAGTCAAGGGGTCTGAATACTTTTTTTGTCTCTGCGAAAACTGTTAGCAGACTCTTATTATTTCACTTTAACACATATTTACGAAGAGGATGAAATACCAAAGGGAAATAACACCCCAAAGTATATTTTCCGAGGCATGTCTTTCCCCCACATTGCACTAACAGTGTTTCCAATGCAATGTCTCTGTCATGCCGTCATGGCAACGGCACGCTCCGCAGGAGACTGAGACAAAGACACCAGTGAGACGAGAGGAAGCAGACACAGGTAGATCAATATGGCCATACATATCTCTGTATTACAGGGGTACACATTTTAGATCATGTTGGCAAACACTCAGGGATGGCAGATTGTCTACAACATTCTTCCGGTATCCTTGTCCGGGCAGAGATTCAGTATATCCGCATTCCTCTTAACAGAATCCAGAACCAGAACATTTGAGACAAGTTAAAAACAGGACAATGGCATACGAACTTCAATGACACTACTATGCACTTTGAGTTGATTGTTGTCTTCACCATTTTAATTGGGAGCCATTATTTTGAGAATACATGTCTAAAGTGTTCCTGTCCCATGTAACTATACTATTAAATTTAAATCAAGTTCTTGCTTTTCTTTCAATATATTGAATTGGACTTAATATCCCTTAAGATGGCAGTAAAGTATATGGCTCAAACTGATCATGTGCTAATCATTATTCCATCACTCTTAGTGGAGCAAACAACAGAATTTCTAAACCAACATTCAAACTTAATATGAAAATGAATATACAATCTTTAAGGCGGGTAGAGGAGGGGGAGTAGTACCGTACAGTATTAACTTAACATGCCGCTGTACCCTACCCAGCACTTACTGCTTCCTTCAAATGATCAGTCTTCAGAAGGACAGTTCTAACCTCCTACTACTAAGGTTAGTTGTCCTACACCACCAATGGACGTCCTTTCATTCTGTTACTTCTGAAATTTCTATCCAGGGAAGCTCTCAGAAAGAATGAGGTTAGGTAATGGGAGATATGACTATGGATGATATCTCCAGTGAAGTTGGAGTAGGTAGAAGGTTAAAGTGCCATACATTCAGAAAGCCTTAAAGATGAGTATGCGGAGTGTCTTTGAGTTGTTCAGCGTTAACCTAAATGCACTTCCTTCGCAAGACCTTCCAACTACCTACTCTTTGTTCCATGATACAAGCATACATTGGTGTGTAGCTAGGTGGCCTTTGCTCTTCTCTACTCTCCCAAAAAGAGAAGCAAGGAATTTGCTAGAAAGGCACAATGGACTTCTTATACTTCTTCTGTGAGGATATACTTATTTTGCCAGGGGACTAGAGCATCCTGGGATGTTGATGCTTGAAAAAGCATGTCAGATCTCTTTGCACTGCAGTCTGAACGTGGTCCAGAAGACTGACTCTCTCAGGGCTTTCTGCCAAGGCCTCTTTGGCTTGGCCATTACGCCCCTGGTCTAATTTGAAAAAAAGTAGTCGGAGAGTATGCACTGTTTGAGAGCCTTTACTCTATGTTCTTCTGCGTTATTATTTTAGATTTCATTCCTATGTGAATGGAGCTAATCGGAACTCACAAGCTAGTTTGGTATCTTGATTCATGTAAAAAAGATGTACCTATACTGTACCGCCCCTGTGATAACCCCAACCTCACTAACTGACAATTCTGTTTGTACAAACATCCTCCCATAGAGGATATTTGACTCCCATGTTAAACACTATCCACAGGGTTGGGTAGGTTACTTTCTAAATGTAATCGTTAGTTACCTGTCCAAAATTGTAATCAGTAACAACTTGGATTACCCAAATTTAGTAACTTAATCTGATTACTTTCAGTTACTTTTAAATCACTTTCCCCTTAAGAGGCATTATAAGAAGACAAAAAACTATGTTACCAATTGAACGACATCTATTGCAGAATAAATCAATGTTAGAGTTTACATAGGTGGCCATAAATTGATGTTGCACTTTACTTTATGGGTTATGTAGGCTTCTTCTAACCCATTGCTTTCTACTTTAATACAGAAAATGATATGATTAGGCTATATCTTTTCATTAAAAACCAAAGTCTGTCAGAGTTCCAGTCATTCCAATTAATTTAATACCCTTGATCTTCAAGAATAGGACTTGGAAATATAGATTAGCCAAATTGATTTACCTGAGCATAATACAAAAACTACGGACTAATTAGTCCACTTTGTTATTTATGATTTTGTTGTCATGGAGGACAGTTTGGGCTAATTGCTTCGAGTTGAAAGAGAAATACTGCTCTCATGGAATGGCATGCTTTGAGCACTACCAAAAAGTGCTATATGCATGTGAAAAATGAATGCCATATGCTGCATTTGCTATAGGCCTATTGTGTTTACTTTTTTGTTGGTGAAACTTTAATATTTTGATAATTTAAGTCTATCAAAAGTGTGTGACTTTGAGCATGTGTCCAATGGATTTTTTTTCATTACGCATTAGATTTAGCAATAAAAGCCCCACTTGTGGTGTTCTTAAATTAAACTAGTTTTTGACAGTATGTGGAGCACAATACCATGGAGGGAGGAACTCCCTCATACACTTATTCCATAGGCTGGGATCTGCACTATGTTGCAAGCGCACATTTTTCACTGGCTGTCCACTGGTCTCAAAAACAATGATTGATAGGCAGATTAAACTTCTTCAATTTAACCATTATTGGGTTAAAATACACATATACATTTGTGAACAGCCATCCACAACAACCACAATCCGTAAGGCGCAAATAGCTCAATGTGAGAGCAGCAGTGTGATTCACATCCTTGCGCTATGTAGATATCAATAATAAGTGATATCCGTATCGCCGTAGGCTACACCACTACTGTCGTCCTTACCTTCAAGCTTTTATTCAAGTTGGATGTATAATCTTTGGATACCGACAGCAGTTGCACCATTGGAAGACATAGCTTGGACTGTAGCCTACAAAAGCCTATTCCTGCTCATTTCCCGCGATCCATCAAAACTCATTTGGTGTGTCATCATAGTGGTCTCTGACTTGTGGTCAGACAAACTTAGACTTGCGTCTTTTTTCAATGCTGATTTGAATGTCAATGAGAAAAAAAAAAGGTATCATAAATCATTGTTTCACATACATCCTTTCTGAATTTAAAAGTAATCTAGAAGTATTCATCTCGTTTTTTCAAAAGAATCTGTAATCTGATTACAATATTTTTGTTGGTAACATAATGGATTAACGTTGGTGTTTTTGTAATCAGTTACATGTAACGGATTACATGCAATCCGTTACTCCCCAACCCTGACTATCCACAAGCATGCTGTACTAACCAAACCTGGGAGTTAAGTCATTCCTTTGGTTGTATAATTATGCACATTTTGACAGTCTTTTGAATCTATGGCTTATTCTTTAGATTTAGAAAATCGTCCTACATGCATTTGCTATTTTCTTACCTCTGCCCATTGATTTTGATTGTGCCAGTATAGCACAGGAGGAGTGTATGTGCAGTATTCACATACTCCACAGAATATACTCCACCGTGTTCAGATACAGAGCCTACAGTCTGGCATCCTAGGCAAAGCCCTAAGGGCCCTAACATTGGCATAGTCTTCAAGGCTCAAAGCTCACCTCATTTCCATGCTCTGGCGAGTGTGAAAGTAGCTTTTCATCAAAGTTCCGGTAGCCACAGACCCCGTAGAAGACCATTGGCCAAATCCACGTTTTACATGTCAGCTCAAACCTCAGGGTAGTGCTAACATGACCTGTGACCTCTAAGCCATGGATCCTCGCATCTAGCAGGCCTCTTTTGAACTTGAAGCAACAATTGCATTCCCTTCTCCAGGCAACAATGATAGGAGAAAAAGGCTGGTGTTTGCTTTTCTCTATGAGGCCTCTGAGCGCTGAGCAATTCTGTTGAGTGGACCACGGCCTGTTCTGTTTGTTCGGTTTACATTCTCTCCTTCTACTGTACACCAGCCTACAGCCCAATAGAACAGATGAAGATGGAAACAGCTATTCTAAAAACTGATAGTTGAATTTACTCAATATGATGTCAAATGTAATATATTTACAAAAAGTATCTGAATAATGGAATATATGTTAGGGCCATTATCGCCAGTTTGAGGTAGTCTTGAGGTCAGCAAGCAGAGGGAGTTATTTGATGTTTCAGATCAAACGGACAAAGAGAAAAAGCTGCTGATATCCATCAACCAGTGACTCAATAGTATCACGTCTCCAGCCTTGAGGATGGGAGAGAATTTTATTTGCACCCAACAATACCCTCTAGAAATTGAAAACATGCATTTGGGCTCAAAAGGAAAGCCAGTGTCACAGGTAGGAGCTGGGCTGAACATTATTGAAATCTCCCTACAAAGGGCCCCTTTTTTCACTGTATTGTGTTTCACTAAAATTAGAAAGCTTTTACTTCTGTCATGGGTTGATTTACAATTCTTTCTAAACTTTCGCCACGAGTGCAGCCGCGGCTTTGGGGGAAAAAGAGTGCTATACTATAGCGATTGTCACACCCCCATGTGACACCTCTTATCTTCTCGCGACAGAAAGGAGCTCTAATCATTTCCAGTTCAAAGATTTTTGGTTCTTTTTTTCTCTAAATGTCGTGGAAGAATGAGATGTTTTTCTATTTGCATTTAACGAGGTCCAGGGTCTTTAGCTGGGGTCATATGCAATTTATTTCCTTTTGCACATTCGGCCCACCATCAATCAACGTTATGGGACTGGGAAACCAAACTAATTAGACGCCTCTGACAAAAAAGGAGTTGTGCTGCAGCCAGCCGACCACGCTTCACCTTTTCTTAAGTTACCCACAAGGCCTTGGCCGCTAGGACCTCTGGAAGAACTTAATCAGCCATCCAAATCCCACCATTCACGCAGTGCAGAGGAAGAAAAGAAAGGAGGAGGGGGAGGAAACCTTGTCTAGGTGCGATGTTCACCGACCATTCATTTTCTGGCTGAGGTTTCGGGAGTGACCTCAGCGAATCACGAGATTATATAATATAGATTCGGAGACACAAACATGCCGCCCCATTACTAAAGTGAGAGAGCAGAGAAGGACATTATATTGTTAAGTCTGTAAAGGGCCAGCTTTTCTTCACTGATTCACCTGACTTGCTTATAACTTAGCGTGATAGACAAATTTTGCTCCTTCGAAACTGGTAGTGTCTGTGAAATATTTGGTGAACTTATTGATCATGTCGAAGTCTTCACAAATTGAAGCCCAGGACCATATAAATATAATATGCTGACCAATAACAAGGTTTCCGCTCTGTTTTGGAATGTACTGTAAAAAACGGATATTATTATAACCATAGTCAATTGTAAGGAACCCAAACAGTCATGGATTTTCCCATTGTTGTGACTTTTTCCCAGAATTCTTATCTAAGTCATTAATCTAGCACACACTAAAAAATTAGTTGCTAATTGCTGTCACTTATGCCCATGAAAGAGATAGTATAATTGGCTGCATAGATAGATAGTGATACTAGTCTCCTATTGTACGCTCTCTCTCTCTCTCACACACACACACAATTCAGACAATAATTCAAAACCCTGTTCAAATTTGAATAGTACCATATACTGTATTTTGAGAAAAATTGCAAATAAGATTGGCTTGTGTTTCTTGCTGCAAAGGGCACTTCATTATTTTTGTCTTGTTTGACAAGTGTTTATTGTTGCAACTGAAGGTTGCCTGGTGTATAATACTAGTAGCATAATGACGAAGAAAATGTTGAGGCAATCAATCAACTTTTGTGTCTTAGCACAAAGCCTGTCTTGAGGTTTATGGAAATCTAACAGTGATGCTGCCCTTGTAGAGAGCTCTTTGCCAATAGATAAATAAATAAAATTTTCTAAATGGATTAAAAAACGACTATCCTATCTAAATAATATTTTGACGCGTCTCGTTTGTTTTATTGATAACCCTTGATCTCTGCATTACCAGATCTTGAAGACTATTTTCCCGGATTAAATAAACAAGCATTCTCTTGACCTTCTTTCACACATTCTCCTGTGACTTCCACATCTTTCCTCAATTGCATTCAAGAGACCTATTTATTCCACTTGCCTTGGCCTCCACAAATCAAATCAAATGAAATTGTATTTGTCACATGTGCCGAATACAACAGGTGTAGACCTTACCGTGAAATGCTTACTTACAAGCCCTTAACCAACAATGCAGTTCAAGAAATAGAGTTAAGAAAATAATTACTAAATAAAAATTTAATAAAAAGTAACACAATAAAATAACAATACCGGGTGCCCATTTGATTAATTGTTCAGCAGTCTTATGGCTTGGGGGTAGAAGCTGTTAAGGAGCCTTTTGGACCTAGACTTGGCGGTACCGCTTGCCGTGCGGTAGCATAGAGAACAGTCTATGACTTGGGTGACTGGAGTCTTTGAAAATGTATTGGGCCTTCCTCTGACACCGCCTAGTATATAGGTCCTGGGTGGCAGGAGGCTTGGCCCCAGTGATGTACTGGGCCGTATGCACTACCCTCAGTAGCACCTTGCGGTCGGATGCCAAGCAGTTGCCATACCAGGCGGTGATGCAACCGGTCAGGATGCTCTCGATGGTGCAGCTGTATAACTTTGAGGATCTAGGGACCCATGCCAAATCTTTTCAGTCTCCTGAGGGGCCCTGTCGTGCCCTCTTCCCGACTGACTTGGTGTGTTTGGACCATGATAGTTTGTTGGTGATGTGGACACCAAGGAACTTGAAACTTTCAACCCGCTCCACTACAGCCCTGTCGATGTAATAATAATAATAATAATATGCCATTTAGCAGACGCTTTTATCCAAAGCGACTTACAGTCATGCGTGCATACATTTTTGTGTATGGGTGGTCCCGGGGATCGAACCCACTACCTTGGCGTTACAAGCGCCGTGCTCTACCAGCTGAGCTACAGAGGACCACATGTGAACGGGGGCATGTTCTGCCCTCCTTTTCCTGTAGTCCACGATCATCTCCTTTGTCTTGCTCACGTTGAGGGAGAGGTTGCTGTCCTGGCACCACACTGCCAGGTCTCTGACCTCCTCCCTATAGGCTGTCTCATCGTTGTCGGTGATCAGGCCTACCACTGTTGTGTCGTCAGCAAACTTAATGATGGTGTTGGAGTCGTGCTTGGCCACGCAGTCGTGGGTGAACAGAGAGTACAGGAGGGGACTAAGCACGTATCCCTGATGGGCCCCCATGTTGAGGATCAGCGTGGCAGATGTGTTGTTGCCTACCCTTACCACTTGGGGGCAGCCCGTCAGGAAGTCCAGGATCCAGTTGCAGAGGGAGGTGTTTAGTCCCAGGGTCCTTAGCTTAGTGATGAGCTTTGTGGGCACGATGGTGTTGAACGCTGAGCTGTAGTCAATGAACAGCATTCTCACATAGGTGTTTTGTCCAAGTGGGAAAGGGCAGTGTGGAGTGCGATTGAAATTGCGTAATCTGTGGATCTGTTGGGGCGGTATGCGAATTGGAGTGGGTCTAGGGTTTCCGGGATGATGGTGTTGATGTGAGCCATGACCAGCCTTTCAAAGCACTTCATTGCTACCGACGTGAGTGCTATGGGGCGGTAGTCATTTAGGCAGGTTACCTTCGCTTTCTTGGGCACAGGGACTATGGTGGTCTGTTTGAAACGTAGGTATTATAGACTCGGTCAGGGAGAGGTTGAAAATGTCAGTGAAGACACTTGCGAGTTGGTCCGCACATGCTCTGAGTAATATAATATAATAATAATATAATATGCCATTTAGCAGACGCTTTTATCCAAAGCGACTTACAGTCATGCGTGCATACATTTTTGTGTATGGGTGGTCCCGGGGATCGAACCCACTACCCTGGCGTTACAAGCGCCGTGCTCTACCAGCTGAGCTACAGAGGACCACGCGTGTAGAGGTCTGTAATTTTTTATCATAGGTACACTTCAACTGTGAGAGACGGAATCTAAAACAAAAATCCAGAAAATCACATTGTATGATTTTTAAGTAATTAATTTGCATTTTATTGCATGACATAAGTATTTGATCACCTACCAACCAGTAAGAATTCCGGCTCTCACAGACGTGTTTTTTTTTTTTAAGAAGCCCTCCTGTTCTCCACTCATTACCTGTATTAACTGCACCTGTTTGAACTCGTTACCTGTATAAAAGACACCTGTCCACACACTCAATCAAACAGACTCCAACCTCTAAACATATGGAAATGTCTGCTCTACCCAAAATTACAACCAAATAATTGCAGCATTACCGCAAAAATGGAAAAGGATGTGGAAGGGGGAAAAAGTAAGGAACTTGTCTGTCGGCCTTGCATTAAAGAATATAATTGGTTAAAGAAAATTGTAATAAATAAAAAAGTATACCAGTTTCATTTAAGGACCAAAGGATTGACAGCCGTCCCATATAGATTGCAAAATAGTTGGGAAGAGATTTTTGACGTACCGATTCCATGGCATAGTGTTTATGAATTGATACGCAAAACGACGCCGGATTCAAAACATAGAATTTTTCAAATTTAATTATTATATAAAATTCTTGCTACCAATAGAATGTTATTTATATGGGGGATACAATCTTCCCAGCTCTGCAGATTTTGCTGCGAAGAGACAGAATCATTAGATCATTTTTTTGGTACTGTCCATTTGTAGCTTGTTTTTGGACACAGGTCCAAGAATGGCTAAAGGATTGCAATATTTACCTGGAGCTAACCCTTCAGATAGCACTACTGGGTGATCTGAAAAGTCATAATCAATCGATCAATAATAGAATAATACTTTTAGAAAAAATGTTTATTTTCAATTTACGATCTGTAGAAACAATGAGAATAGAAAGGTTCAGAACTTTTGTAAAACATCACAGTACAGTTAAAATATATGGCAAATAGAAATCCAATATGGATGGTGTTAAGAGATAGATGGGAGGTATTGAATGGAGCTGAAGGATGGGACTAATAACAACAACTAATAACAACAAGATAACTAATGTAAAGCATACTGTGTCCATAATAAGTATATAGGTTATAGGTTGAGAGTTTTTGTGAAAGAGCACAGTTAGAAAAATATGGCATATAGAAGCAAACCAGATGGACATCATGAAAATGATCGGAGGATGTTCAAGAGTAAAAACAAACAAAATATAATTATTGTAGAAAGTGTCCATAAAATGTATATAGTATGTTTGGGCTGGAAGTAAAGGCCTAAGCGTTGTTGTTCACTAGTTTACTCCAATTGGGGAAGGGGTGTGTCATGAACCCTGCATCCTGAGTCGGTTCCTGCCTGTGTTGCCATTTTTCTGCTCGGAATCTCCAGTTTCCTGAGGGTTCGTGAACGCTCCCGGCCTGGTTGCCGGGCGACGTTGCTAGGCGGGAGACTGACTTGGGTGACTGGAGTCTTTGAAAATGTATTGGGCCTTCCTCTGACACCGCCTAGTATATAGGTCCTGGGTGGCAGGAGGCTTGGCCCCAGTGATGTACTGGGCCGTATGCCGGCCTTGTGAATGTTGACTTGTTTAAAAGGTCTTGCTCATATCAGCTACGGAGAGCATGATCACAGTCGTCTGGAACAGCTGGTGCTCTCATGCATGCTTCAGTGTTGCTTGCCTCGAAGCGAGCATAAAAGGCATTTAGCAGCCTCCTGAGTGGTGCAGTGGTCTAAGGCACTGCATCACAGTGCTAGAGGCGTCCCCACAGACCCGGGTTCAATCCCGGGCTGTATCACAACCGGCCGTGATCGGGAGTCCCATAGGGCGGCGCAGCGTCGTCCGGGTTAGGGGAGGGTTTGGCCGGGGAGGCTTTACTTGGCTCATCGTGCTCTAGCAACTCCTTGTGGCGGGCCGGGTTCCTGCAGGCTGGCCCTGGTCATCAGGTGGGCGGTGTTTCCTCCAACACATTGGTGCGGCTGGCTTCTAGGTTAAGCGGGCGTGTGTTAAGAAGCGTGGTTTGGCGGGTTATATTTCGTAGGACGCATGACTCGACCTTCGCCTCCCGACCCATTGGGGATTTGCAGCGATGAGACAAGATCGAAAAAGGGGGTAAAAAATAAATAAAAGGCATTTATCTCGTCTGGTAGGCTTGCGTCACTGTGCAGCTCGCAGCTGGGTTTCCCTTTGTAGTCCATAATAGTTTGCAAGCCCTTCCACATCTGATGAGCGTCAGAGCCGGCGTCTCTTTCCATGCTAGATGGATTTGCCATGCATTCTATAGGCTCAAAGTTTTACTGTAATAAGAAAGGGGAGATATGTAGCTATCGGCTAAGCGTTTCTCTGAAAACATTTTCAAAAAGCTGTGACAGTTGATGGAATGAATTGCCTTGCTGTTGACTTACTGTATTTGGATATGCAGGTAGGGGTAAGTCACACGTGGATATCGAATGATTCAGATATGTACAGTGGCTGGCGAAACTATTCACCACCCTTGGCATTTTTCCTATTTTGTTGCCTTACAACCTGGAATTAAAATGGATTTTTGGGGGGTTTGTATCATTTGATTTACACAACATGCCTACCAGTTTGAAGATACAAAATATTTTTCATTATGAAACAAACAACAAATAAGACAACTTGAGCGTGCATAACTATTCATTGATTAGGCCATTCCAAGACATTTAAATGTTTCCCCTTAAACCACTCGAGTGTTGCTTTAGCAGTTTGCTTAGAGTCATTCTCCTGCTGGAAGATAAACCTCTGTCCCAGGCTCAAATCTCTAGAAGATTGAAACAGGTTTCCCTCAAGAATTTCCCTGTATTTAGCACCATCCGTCATTCCTTCAATTCTGAGCAGTTTCCCAGTCCCTGCCGATGGAAAACATCCCCACAGCATGATGCTGCCACCACCATGCTTCACTGTGGGGATGGTGTTCTAGGGGTGATGAGAGGTGTTGGGTTTGCGCCAGACATAGCGTTTTCGTTGATGGCCAAAAAGCTCAATTTTAGTCTCATCTGACCAGAGTACCTTATTCCATATGTTTGGGGAGTCTCCCACATGCCTTTTAGCGAACACTAAACGTGTTTGCTTATTTTTTTCTTTGTTGCCTCTTTGATTAATGCCCTCCTTGCCTGGTCCGTGAGTTTTGGTGGGCGGCCCTCTCTTGGCAGGTTTGTGGTGCCATATTCTTTCAATTTTTTAATAATGGATGTAATGGTGCTCCGTGGGATGTTCAAAGTTTTTGATATTTTTTAAATAACCCAACCCTGATCTGTACTTCTCCACAACTTTGTCCCTGACCTGTTTGGAGAGCTCCTTGGTCTGGTGCCGCTTGCTTGGTGGTGCCCCTTGCTTAGTGGTGTTGCAGACTCTGGGCCCTTTCAGAACAGGTGTATATATACTGAGATGTTGTGACAGATCATGTGACACTTAGGTTGCACACAGGTGGACTTTATTTAACTAATTGTGTGACTTCTGAAGGTAATTTGTTGCACCAGATCTTATTTAGGGGCTTCACAGCAAAGGGGGTGAATACATATGCACGCAACACTTTTCGTTATTTATATTTTAGAATTTTTTGAAACAAGTTATTTTTTTCATTTCACTTCAACAATTTGGACTATTATGTGTATGTCTATTACATGAAATCCAAATAAAAATCCATTTAAATTACAGGTTTTAATGCAACAAAATAGGAAAAACGCTAAGGGGGATGAATACTTTTGCAAGGCAATGTAATATGTCTGCGTGTTCTGGTGTACATACTTCAGTTTGTGGCCAAACCATGCATTTTGATCATTTGTATTAAAGTACGTAGAAACTTCACTTTCAAATGAAACTAATTTGAGCCTACAAAATTTCATCACTGAAACAATTGTTCAATTTCCTAGTTTAATTAATGTTTAATTATGTGTCGAGCTGAGTAATTGCATGCCAGTTAAGTATGTTATAGAATAACTAACTCCATGATTTTCCAAAGAATAAATCCATATATATGAAAGAATTCAGAATATGCATGAGGTAGCAGAATGCATGCATAACAAATGGGTGATTGTATGCCTAGTTATGCAATTAGCTTAATCTATATTTGTCACAGAGAACACTAATGCCAACAATGGTCTCTATAGTGAATCCAAATTATGCCATTTCCAAACACAATTAATAATTGTACATATGCATTAAAAAGAATGACACATTAAGAGCTACAGTGAGGGAAAAAAGTTTTTGATCCCCTGCTGATTTTGTACGTTTGCCTGCTGACAAAGACATGATCAGTCTATAATTTTAATGGTAGGTTTATTTGAACAGTGAGAGACAGAATAACAACAACACAAATCCAGAAAAACGCAAGTCAAAAATGTTATAAATTGATTTGCATTTTAATGAGGGAAATAAGTATTTGACCCCCTCTCAATCAGAAAGATGTCGGGCTCCCAGGTGTCTTTTATACGGGTAACGAGCTGAGATTAGGAGAACTCTTAAAGGGAGTGCTCCTAATCTCAGCTTGTTACCTGTATAAAAGACACCTGTCCACAGAAGCAATCAATCAATCAGACTCCAAACTCTCCACCATGGCCAAGACCAAAGAGCTCTCCAAGGATGTTAGGGACAAGATTGTAGACCTACACAAGGCTGGAATGGGCTACAAGACCATTGCCAAGCAGCTTGGTGAGAAGGTGACAACAGTTGGTGTGATTATTTGCAAATGGAAGAAACACAAAATAACTGTAAATCTCCATCGGCCTGGGGCTCCATGCAAGATCTCACCTCGTGGAGATGCAATGATCATGAGAACGGTGAGGAATCAGCCCAGAACTACACGGGAGGATCTTGTCAATGATCTCAAGGCAGCTGGGACCATAGTTACCAAGAAAACAATTGGTAACACACTACGCCGTGAAGGACTGAAATCCTGCAGCGCCCGCAAGGTCCCCCTGCTCAAGAAAGCACATATACAGGTCCATCTGAAGTTTGCCAATGAACATCTGAATGATTCAGAAGAGAACTGGGTGAAATTGTTGTGGTCAGATGAGACCAAAATCGAGCTCTTTGGCATCAACTCAACTCGCCGTGTTTGGAGGAGGAGGAATGCTAACTATGACCCCAAGAACACCATCCCCACCGTCAAACATGGAGGTGGAAACCTAATGCTTTGGGGGTGTTTTTCTGCTAAGGGGACAGGACAACTTCACTGCATCAAAGGGACGATGGACGGGGCCATGTACCATAAAATCTTAGGTGAGAACCTCCTTCCCTCAGCCAGGGCATTGAAAATGGGTTGTGGATGGGTATTCCAGCATGACAATGACCCAAACACACAGCCAAGGCAACAAAGGAGTGGCTCAAGAAGAAGCACATTAATGTCCTGGAGTGGCCTAGCCAGTCTCCAGACCTTAATCCCATAGAAAATCTGTGGAGGGAGCTGAAGGTTCGAGTTGCCAAACGTCAGCCTCGAAACCTTAATGACTTGGAGAAGATCTGCAAAGAGGAGTGGAACAAAATCCCTCCTGAGATGTGTGCAAACCTGGTGGCCAACTACAAGAAACGTCTGACCTCTGTGATTGCCAACAAGGGTTTTGCCACCAAGTACTTAGTCATGTTTTGCAGAGGGGTCAAATACTTATTTCCCTCATTAAAATGCAAATCAATTGATAACATTTTTGACATGCGTTTTTCTGGATTTTTTGTTCTTATTCTGTCTCTCACTGTTCAAATAAACCTACCATTAAAATTATAGACTGATCATGTCTTTGTCAGTGGGCAAACATACAAAATCAGCAGGGGATCAAATACTTATTTCCCTCACTGTACATAATGTTTGCTGCACGCAAACAGACAATGGTATATTTTGGCAACTTTTCAAACACTAGAGTACTGGTTTTATTTGCTTTGTTGCTTGTTATGATCAGTTTGTCATGTTGCCAATCCCATCTCAAGGCCTGCAAATGTATTCTATCATACAATGGCATGAAGTAGAGAGAGTAAGGATCTCACAACAGGTTCAGACAGATGTTCAGTAAATGAGGAGAACATTTTCAACCCTCTATCTTCTGTAAACAAGTAAAAAGGGAGTTCGGAACCAAAACTCGAAACACATAAAAAATGAATAGGATTTGCAATTGAAGCTTTATGTTTATTTTTCTTTAACTCATAATAACAACATGTCTTACTAAACCACAAGTGCCTGCCTCAGATCGCATTCCACACTCTCTGAAGAAGGCACAAGCCGAAACGTAAGCGTGTGGTTTATTAACACATGTTGCTATTATACACAAAGCTTCAATTGCAAATCATATTTAAGTGAGTGCCGCCTTTCATTTTCATCAGATATTTTCACCATGCCTCAGCCACAACATCTTTAGTTTACTGCCGTGTTTAGTCTCGCACCATTCTTCTACGACATGCTGTTGTTGATTATCGGCGCCTGAAGTGAAATTGATTGTACAAAGGTGCTATTAGAAACTGAGCTCAATTGTAATATAAGTATTTCGGTTGAATCAAAATGGAAATGAGGACCTATGCCCTACAATAGGTGGGTTGAAGCGACTGGAACAAACTTCATTTGAGGTTTTGTACCATGGAGAAATCTAATTTCCATGGGAGTTTCAATTGGTATAAAAGGGTAATTCCAGCACGAAGGAATATAATGGTGTTTACATTTTTTCTTTCGTAAATGATGGCTTACATCCAGTAAATTAGTAACACTGCTTTAGATGCTGGGGTGTGCTTTTAATGAATGGAATATAATTAATAACCTAATGCAAGAGTAAACAGGAGTTTATTTGTGTTATTCATTATGAATATTTTAGATCAGCTTTAATATTGCAGATAGATTGTAACTTCCATCAATGCAATTATCTGCATCACTTCCAATGCCCCATATGTTTTTTTTTTCTCGCAATATATATATATATATATATATATATATATATATATATATATATATATATATATATATATATATATATATATATATATACACACAGTTGAAATCTGAAGTTTACATACACCTTAGCCAAATACATTTAAACTGAGTTTTTCACAATTCCTGACATTTAATCCTAGTAACAATTCCCTGTTTTAGGTCAGTTAGGATCACCACTTTATTTTAAGAATGAAATGTCAGAATAATAGTAGAGAGAATGAATTATTTCAGCTTTTATTTCTTTCATCACATTCCCAGTAGGTCAGAAGTTTACATACACTCAATTAGTATTTGGTAGCATTGCCTTTAAATTGTTTACCTTGGGTCAAACGTTTCGGGTAGCCTTCCACAAGCTTCCTACAATAAGTTGGGTGAATTTTGGCCCATTCCTCCTGACAAAGCTGGTGTAACTGAGTCAGGTTTGTAGGCCTCTTTGCTCGCACACGCTTTTTCAGTTCTGCCCACAAATTTTCTGTAGGATTAAGGTCAGGGCTTTGTGATGGCCACTCCAATACCTTGACTTTGTTGTCCTTAAGCAATTTTGCCACAACTTTGGAAGTATGCTTGGGGTCATTGTCCATTTGGAAGACCCATTTGCGACCAAGCTTTAAGTTCCTGACTGATGTCTTGAGATGTTGCTTCAATATATCCACATAATTTTCCTTCCTCATGATGCCATCTATTTTGTGAAGTGCACCAGTCCCTCCTGCAGCAAAGCACCCCCACAGCATGATGCTGCCACCCCCGTTCTTCACGGTTGGGATGGTGTTCTTCGGCTTGTGGCCAAACAGTTCTATTTTTGTTTCATCAGACCAGAGGACATTTCTCCAAAAAGTACGATCTTTGTCCCCATGTGCAGTTGCAAACCGTAATCTGGCTTCTTTATGGTGGTTTTGGAGCAGTGGCTCTTCCTTGCTGAGCGGCCTTTCATGTTATGTCGATATAGGACTTGTTTTACTGTGGATATACAGTGGGGAGAACAAGTATTTGATACACTGCCGATTTTGCAGGTTTTCCTACTTACAAAGCATGTAGAGGTCTGTAATTTTTATCATAGGTACACTTCAACTGTGAGAGACGGAATCTAAAACAAAAATCCAGAAAATCACATTGTATGATTTTTAAGTAATTAATTTGCATTTTATTGCATGACAAAAGTATTTGATACATCAGAAAAGCAGAACTTAATATTTGGTACAGAAACCTTTGTTTGCAATTACAGAGATCATACGTTTCCTGTAGGTCTTGACCAGGTTTGCACACACTGCAGCAGGGATTTTGGCCCACTCCTCCATACAGACCTTCTCCAGGTCCTTCAGGTTTCGGGGCTGTCGCTGGGCAATACGGACTTTCAGCTCCCTCCAAATATTTTCTATTGGGTTCAGGTCTGGAGACTGGCTAGGCCACTCCAGGACCTTGGGATGCTTCTTACGGAGCCACTCCGTAGTTTCCCTGGCTGTGTGTTTCGGGTCGTTGTCATGCTGGAAGACCCAGCCACGACCCATCTTCAATGCTCTTACTGAGGGAAGGAGGTTGTTGGCCAAGATCTTGCGATACATGGCCCCATCCATCTTCCCCTCAATACGGTGCAGTCGTCCTGTCCCCTTTGCAGAAAAGCATCCCCAAATAATAATATTTCCACCTCCATGCTTCACGGTTGGGATGGTGTTCTTGGGGTTGTACTCATCCTTCTTCTTCCTCCAAACACGGCGAGTGGAGTTTAGACCAAAAAGCTCGATTTTTGTCTCATCAGACCACATGACCTTCTCCCATTCCTCCTCTGGATCATCCAGATGGTCATTGGCAAACTTTAGACGGGCCTGGACATGCGCTGTCTTGAGCAGGGGGACCTTGTGTGCGCTGCAGGATTTTAATCCATGACGGCGTAGTGTGTTACTAATGGTTTTCTTTGAGACTGTGGTCCCAGCTCTCTTCAGGTCATTGACCAGGTCCTGCCGTGTAGTTCTGGGCTGATCCCTCACCTTCCTCATGATCATTGATGCCCCACGAGGTGAGATCTTGCATGGAGCCCCAGACCGAGTGTGATTGACCGTCATCTTGAACTTCTTCCATTTTCTAATAATTGCGCCAACAGTTGTTGCCTTCTCACCAAGCTGCTTGCCTATTGTCCTGTAGCCATCCCAGCCTTGTGCAGGTCTACAATTTTATCCCTGATGTCCTTACACAGCTCTCTGGTCTTGGCCATTGTGGAGAGGTTGGAGTCTGTTTGATTGAGTGTGTGGACAGTTGTCTTTTATACAGGTAACGAGTTCAAACAGGTGCAGTTAATACAGGTAATGAGTGGAGAACAGGAGGGCTTCTTAAAGAAAAACTAACAGGTCTGTGAGAGCCGGAATACTTACTGGTTGGTAGGTGATGAAATAATTATGTCATGCAATAAAATGCAAATTAATTACTTAAAAATCATACAATATGATTTTCTGGATTTTCGTCTCTCACAGTTGAAGTGTACCTATGATAAAAATTACAGACCTCTACATGCTTTGTAAGTAGGAAAACCTGGAAAATCGGCAGTGTATCAAATACTTGTTCTCCCCACTGTAGATACTTGTGTACCTGTTTCCTCCAGCATCTTCACAAGGTCCTTTGCTGTTGTTCTGGGATTGATTTGCACTTTTCGCACCAAAGTACGTTAATCTCTAGGAGACAGTACGCGTCTCCTTTCTGAGCGGTTTGATGGCTGCGTGGTCCCATGGTGTTTATACTTGCGTACTATTGTTTGTACAGATCAACGTGGTACCTTCAGGCGTTTGGAAATTGCTCCCAAGGATGAACCAGACTTGTCGAGGTCTACAATTATTTTTCTGAGGTCTTGGCTGATTTCTTTTGATTTTCCCATGATGTCAAGCAAAGAGGCACTGAGTTTGAAGGTAGGCCTTGAACTATATCCACAGGTACACCTCCAATTAACTCAAATGATGTAAATTAGCCTATCAGAAGCATCTAAAGCCATGACATCATTTTCTGGAATTTTCCAAGCTGTTTAAAGGCACAGTCAACTTACTGTATTTGAACTTCTGACCCACTGGAATTGTGATACAGTGAATTATAAGTGACATAATCTGTCTGTAAACAATTGTTGGAAAGAATTACTTGTGTCATGCACAAAGTAGATGTCCTAACCGACTTGCCAAAACTATAGTTTGTTAACAAGAAATTTGTGCAGTGGTTGAAAAATGAGTTTTAATGACTCCAACCTAAGTGTATGTAAACTTCCGACTTCAACTGTATATATATATAAATAAACATTGATATACAAAAACACAGTCATATGAAGGACAAGTAAAACATCACAAATCACCCAGGAAAACATCTACATTCCTCCACAACACAGGAGGCTGCTGAGGAGAGAACGGCTCATAGTAACAGATTGACCAATGGTGTTTATATAAATAGTGAAGAGAACATGTCCCAAAATCGACACCTGTGGTACACCTTAATGCACTTCAAGAAATTCTGACTGAACCCCATCAATCATGATGGCCTGAGTTCTGTCACTAAGATAATCATGAAACCATGCAGTGGCGGCTCCTGAAAAAATTCTCAGGAGGGGCAATTTTTCTGATGATTTAGGTGACCTACACACATTTAAAAAAAGATATGTCCAGCAACAACATGAAGACAGGGGCAGCATATAAGTCAATACCAGAAGCATTTATTGACTGATCTCAAAAGTGTTGGCTTACCAGGGTTGGTGGAGCCCTCAGTTTCATCTTTGCCTCGCAAAGCTAACTCAAACACTCCGCAAAACTTCACACACTGGATTAGCCGGCTGAGGATGTGGCGGTTCTTGCTAATGTCGTAGTAAATATATTTGTTATAGTGAATATGGAATATGATATGTTGAGTAAAATGTTGTGCTAAGATCTATTTAGGTCAGGAGCTGGTTATAAGTTCTGTTCCTATCCAATAACAATGGACAAAAGGGTCCTATCTTGTCAGCCTTGTCAGCAGGTGGCCAAGGACAACACCCACGCCATAGGCCTCTCAGTTCTTCCAACTCACGAGTTCTTGCTCTGAGGACACACACACACACAAACACACACACACACACACACATCATCACTGTTAAACACACACACACACACACATCATCACTGTTAAACACACACACACACACACACACACACACAAAAATCCCCTCTCTTAGGCTGAACATTTGAAGACAGAGAACCCGACTCAGAGCCAATGCAACAGTGACAGTAGCCTGCAGGGGACCTCGCCCAACTCATCAGAACGTCAAAAAAGTAAACATTGCTGGAGACACATTGCCGTTTTGGAGAAGACATCGCGTTTGCTAGCGAAGAGATTTGTTGTGGCAAATGAACTTGGGCTGGGAATTGCCAGGAACCTCACGATAAGATATATGCATCAGCATTGCGAGTCTCATGATTCTATACGTATTGCGATTCGATACTGTGATTTTATTGCGCACCATATGTCTGTTGCAGAGGGATCAGAAAGCCATGAGAACGAGTTTTGATCAGTCATGGAAATAAAAGTGCTGAAAACAAATTGGCTCCCAATGTGAAAAGATTGAGAACAAGCTATGAAGGAACAATAATGGTGTTTTGGTGCAGGTACAGCCAACTAGCGCTAAAATATTGCGATATTGTCAATACAGTATATCGTAAAGTATCACTATGTAACTCGATTTCTTTCACCCCAATCCCTCAAATTAACGGTAAATAACTGAATTGTTTGCCCCACATTTAGCTAAGATGATTAGCTAGCCAGCTAAAATGTTTTAGTTAGTTAGCAGTCGCATCTACAATAGTTTACTGTCAATAACATGTCTCCAAAAATGACGTGGTGTCTCCAATTGTGTTGACATTTTACAATTGCAATGCGCATCCATGAGTATCCACTTTCTGTAGCTCAGCTGGTAGAGCATGGTGCTTGTAACGCCAAGGTAGTGGGTTCGATCCCCGGGACCACCCATACACAAAAATGTATGCACGCATGACTGTAAGTCGCTTTGGATAAAAGCGTCTGCTAAATGGCATATTATTATTATTATTATTATTATTATTATTATTATCTGAAGAGAGCCCCGAAACATTGTGTGCAGACATTTTATGCAATAAATGAAGTAGGTTCAATCTAGTAGTTCTGATCTTCTGATTGGTCCTGATGAGTTGGGCGAGGTCCCCTGCAGGCTACTGTCACTGTTGCATTGGCTCTGAGTCGGGTTCTCTGTCTTCAAATGTTCAGCCTAAGAGAGGGGATTTTTGTGTGTGTGTGTGTGTGTGTGTGTGTTTAACAGTGATGATGTGTGTGTGTGTGTGTGTGTGTTTAACAGTGATGATGTGTGTGTGTGTGTGTGTGTTTGTGTGTGTGTGTGTCCTCAGAGCAAGAACTCGTGAGTTGGAAGAACTGAGAGGCCTATGGCGTGGGTGTTGTCCTTGGCCACCTGCTGACAAGGCTGACAAGATAGGACCCTTTTGTCCATTGTTATTGGATAGGAACAGAACTTATAACCAGCTCCTGACCTAAATAGATCTTAGCACAACATTTTACTCAACATATCATATTCCATATTCACTATAACAAATATATTTACTACGACATTAGCAAGAACCGCCACATCCTCAGCCGGCTAATCCAGTGTGTGAAGTTTTGCGGAGTGTTTGAGTTAGCTTTGCGAGGCAAAGATGAAACTGAGGGCTCCACCAACCCTGGTAAGCCAACACTTTTGAGATCAGTCAATAAATGCTTCTGGTATTGACTTATATGCTGCCCCTGTCTTCATGTTGTTGCTGGACATATCTTTTTTTAAATGTGTGTAGGTCACCTAAATCATCAGAAAAATTGCCCCTCCTGAGAATTTTTTCAGGAGCCGCCACTGCAACTTAGTCAATAAAATAGCATGGTCAACAGTATCAAAAGCTTTTGACAGGTCCACAAACAAAGCAGCACATTTCATTTTAGTGTCTAAAGCATTGACAAGATCATTAACAACTAAAGTGTTTGCTGTAATAGTGCTGTGCCCAGGCCTAAACCCTGATTGGTTTACATTCAAAATATATTTCTCAGATAAAAAAAGAGCAAAGTTGTACATTTACAAAGGATTCAAGAATCTTAGCTAGACAATGAAGCCTTGAAATGGGGGGATAATTATTAAGATCGCTACTCTCCCCGCCCTTATAGAGCGACAGCTCAAGAGCTGATTTCAATACTTTTGGAATATTTCCTGATAACCATTTTAATTACAAAATGTGGGTTATTGAGCCAACAATGATCGGCGCAGCACACTTAAGCAGACCGGGATCCAATTGGTCAGCCCCTGTGGATTTCTTGTTGTCTATTGCAGCAAAGCATCCAGGACTTCTTTTTCCGTAAATAGCTTAAAAGAAAGCTTTGACTATAATTTCTCTGATCATTCAGCAAGTTTCCCCTATCAGCATCCAGCCCAGTATCACAGTGAATATGCTTAGAAGTTATTTCAAAGAGATAGCCTGCTGAAATAAAATGGTGATTAAATGCATCAATAATGGCATTTTTTTTCCATAATGAGCCCAGCGTCTGAATTAATTTGTTGTGGCAGAGAGGAGGAAGTAGAACCCTTCAGGGATTATACAGTTTTCCAGTATTTTGCCTGGTTCCCATTACGATCCAAAAGAGTGGTTACATAATAATCAGATTTAGCCTTTATGATTTGTCTAAAATAATGATTCCTCAGTTGCTAAAAAGCTTGCCAGTCCGGGCCTAAGCCTGTGTTCCTGGCCTTGACCCAAGCATCATCTATTTTATGAATGACCAGGCCTACCTTTAATCCTTAATTTTTTTTTAAGGGAGCATGATTATCCACAATAGTATTGAAGACATCTGAAAAAAAGGCTGAAAGATAAAGCAGGTTCACAGATAGCTGAAATACAATCAAGGTCACTAAAATAAAGATCATGTAAAAAAGCCTGTTCACTGAAGTTTTTAAAGTTCCTCTTTGTGATGACATGATGCTAACACAAACAACTGGGCAATGGTCACTAATGTCTTGGGTGAAGACACCAGTAGAAACGTATTTATCTGGTGTATTCGTTAGAATAAGATCAATCAGAGTTGACTTTGAAGGATCTTTAGGGTTGGGCCGTGTAGGTTTAGTCACCAGCTGGGTTAGGTTTAGATCATTACACATGTCTTTTAGATTGTCTGAAGCCTGCATTTCCCAATCATAATTTAGGTCACCCAGGATAATAACTTCTGATTTAGTAACAGAAAAAAAAAAACGAGTTAACTCCTTGAGTGCACAAAGGTTAGCCGGGGGAGGACGGTAGACCCCTATAACAGTTATGGATACATTTTTCCCCAGACAAAGGATAAAAGATAGTTGCTAAATTTTTTGGCCAGGGGAAATGGATTTCAGTAAAGACCAATTAAAGATTTTTTATAAGAATGGCCACCACCACCTCTACCCTGTCTGTCAGCTCTGAAAACATTATAACCCTCAATATTAATATCAGAATGTCCCCAGAGATCCAAGTTTCAGTCAATAGCAGAATGTCTGGATTTGTCTGCCTAGCCCAGATCTTGATGTAATTCAGTTTCGGAAGTAAGCTCCTAATGTTCAGATGCATCAACCCAAGTCCTTTACGATTTTTAAAGTCACATGGAGTCTCCAACTCAAACAAGCTATGTTCAATAGGGGGTTGCAGGCCCTGTCTGATGGTTGATATTGATATAGTGGGCATGGCTATAAGATTGCATAGAACTGCACCACTTGGTCTATCCCTATTTGTAATAGAGGAGAGAGTAGAAATTTGAATTACTTATCCAAGGTTGGCACCATAGGGCCTGAGGCCGCAGCCAATGTCAGTATGAGGAACTCTCAGAGTAACCAATGATGGAATGTTATAAACTGACTTACATGGACTTTGGTTGCTATCGTGAAACAGCCCAAGCCCACTACGTCATTTGAAAACAGAGGTATTCAGGTTTATGGAATTCACATTTGAACTAATAGTACTGGGTGAACAGAGAACACAGTGGGCTTCTCTTTTGAGCTAACAATAGCAGATCTAAGAGTGTTCAAACGAATGTGCACAAGATTACAACTGTGGTCCTCTGTAGCTCAGCTGGTAGAGCACGGCACTTGTAACGCCAAGGTAGTGGGTTCGATCCCCGGGACCACCAAAATTATGCACGCATGACTGTAAGTCGCTTTGGATAAAAGCGTCTGCTAAATGGCATATTATTTTTATTATTATTTAACTGACAGCACTCCTGGCATTATAGACAACAGTACGACGACAGCGCTTAGAAAGGATGGGAGGTATTACCTGAGTGGGGCTTGGTCGGGTAGCACAGGGTTTTTGCTCCAATAACCGAGATGTGCCTCACCATGGAGCTACCAATGATGATGGCTGGAGGAAGGTGAGTGGCCATGGATGTCCGGCCTTTTCTGTGCCTCCTTGAGGACCGACGGGAGATGGGGGACGGAGGACCCACATCATCAATATAAGCCCTCCGTGCAGGGGCGGACTGGTGCCTCAGACAACCTCGAGGCCTGATGTGAGAGGCTTGTGGTAGAAACCCCCTGAGCTGGACCCTCGGGAGACAGGGTAGAGGATGAAGGAGCTGGAATCTCTGGAAGCAGGTGGGTGAAACTGGTGGTCAGCAGGATGTATCCCACAAGGCCATTTCAGCCACATTCACCAAAGGCCGCTGCCTTGCGCTGGGCTTACGGTGTGTGACGTGCATCCACTGGGATGCAGGATCGATAACGGCGGCATCCGCCAGCTCTTCATCAAGTGTCCTTGCTCCTTTATTCTCCAAGGGGGATGGGGAGGGGCGAGATCAGAGGATGTGAACGGCGGGTGAGATGGGAGGTGACTTCACTAGGGAGGGGTCTTTTCATGGCAGCTCTGGCCAGTCAGGCAGAGAGTGGCGACACGATGGTAAGGCAGTGGCATGACGACCAGACTGAGGAGTGGAAAAAGAAAAGGTCTTAGAATGGGACCCATCCAGGATACGCTGCAATGTCTCAATTTGCTTACTCTGGATGTCCAGCTCAGACATACAGTGCCTTCAGAAAGTATTCAGACCCCTAGACTTTTTCCACATTTTGTTACGTTACAGCCTTATTCTAAAATGGATTAAATAAATACAAATCCTCAGCAATCTACACAATACCCCATAATGACAAAGCGAAAACATGTTTTTAGAATTGTTAGCAAAAGTATAAAAATAAATAAAAAAACTTATTTACAAGTATTCAGACCCTTTACTATGAGACTCAAAATTGAGCTCAGCTGCATCCTCTTTCAATTGATCATCCTTGAGATGTTTCTACAACTTGATTGCAGTCCACCTGTGGTAAATTCAATTGATTGGACATGATTTGGAAAGGCACACACCTGTCTATCTAAGGTCGCACAGTTGACAGTGCATGTCAGAGCAAAAACCAAGCCATGAGGTCGAAGGAATTGTCCTTTGAGCTCCGAGACAGTTTTGTGTCGAGGCACAGATCTGGGGAAGGACACCAAAACATGTCTGCAGCACTGAAGGTCCCCAAGAACACAGTGGCCTCCATCATTCTTAAATGGAAATAGTTTGTGTAAAGGGTCTGAATACTTACACTACCGTTCAAAAGGTTGTTGTCACTTAGAAATGTACTTATTTTTGAAAGAAAAGCCATTTTTTTGTCCATTAAAATAACATGTTTAAATGGCTATTGTAGCTGGAAACGGCAGATTTTTTATGGAATATCTACATGGGCGTACAGAGGCCCATTATCAGCAACCATCAGTCCTGTGTTCCAATGGGACGTTGTGTTTGCTAATCCAAGTTTATCATTTTAAAAGGCTAATTGATCATTAGAAAACCATTTTTCAATTATGTTAGCAGAGCTGAAAACTGTTGTTCTGATTAAAGAAGCAATAAAACTGGCCTTCTTGAGACTCGTTGAGTATCTGGAGCATCAGCAATTGTGGGTTCGATTACAGGATCAAGATGGCCAGAAACAAATAACTTTCCTCTAAAACTCGTCAGTCTATTCTTGTTCTGAGAAATGAGGCTATTCCATGCGAGAAATTGCCAAGAAACTGAAGATCTCGTACAAAGCTGTCTACTACTCCCTTCACAGAACAGCGCAAACTGTCTCTAACCAGAATAGAAAGAAGAGTGGGAGGCCCCGGTGCACAACTGAGCAAGAGGACAAATACATTAGTGTCTAGTTTGAGAAACAGACGCCTCAAAAGGTCCTCAACTGGCAGCTTCATTAAATAGTACCCGCAAAACACCAGTCTCAACGTCAACAGTGAAGAGGTGACTCCGGGATGCTGACCTTCTAGGCAGAGTTGCAAAGAAAAAGCCATATCTCAGACTGCCCATCTTAATCTTTTCTTTTTATTGGCCAGTCTGAGATATGGCTTTTTCTTTGCAACTCTGCCTAGAAGGTCAGCATCCCGGAGTCGCCTCTTCACTGTTGACATTGAGACTGGTGTTTTGCGGGTACTATTTCTGAGTTTGGTGTGTATGACATGACTTGAAGACTATTTTGTTGCACACGTTGATGTAATATTCACCATTGTGAAATAAAAGCTTACAGTAAGGCCAAAGGAGCCAGTGCCAGCTCATTTTCTCTGTGAGTTTGACTGGCTGCCAGATGCCCAGGTATGCCCTTTTCACTGCATCAATTAGTGAGTACATTTAATGGTCCATTTAAACTTGGCTGCAGCAGTTAGGATTATCAATGGTGGGACTAACAGTATTTGACCTAAAAAGGGCGCACCCATCAGAATAAGCCGGCCTCCCCTTTCCCTGGAATGAAGCTTCTAGCTTGCTAACTATCTAGTCTCCACTCTCTATTGTGGGAATGACATTCTCCATAATAAAGAGGGGTGATCAATTCCCCGTTGCTCATCTTTTTTCATTCATGCCAGCTCAATGCACCAAATGAGATGCCCTCCTCCTCAAATAAGGGCATTTATTTAATTGTGAGGCAGAGAAAGCAGACTGGCATTTGTCTGGTGTGAAGGAGGGCATAATCAGCTGGATCGGAGTCTGAGGAGCGGAGACAAGGGCCATTATGCGCTGCCGGTGCGGACCCTTCAGGAGGAAATGACACGGAGAGCTCTGAGTGAACAAGTAATGATCAAACACTTCTCTGTGACATCATGAAATAAAAGGGATTCCAAATTGAAACGTACATCCAAGGCCGAATTGATGGCCCCGCTCGGCTCCGAGCAAGCCAATCCACCCGGCACAATATTAAGGAATAGTAATTCATCAAAGTTTTACTCTTTTAATTTAACTTTAGATTTGTTAATAATGACAGTAAACAAGAGCTCTATGGGAAATTGTGATGATTTCCACATTATGATGTAGACAATTAACCGAGTGTCAAGTGGGTTGTACTACCACACTTAATCCCTCCCTCTTCAGAGCAGTACCGGTCATATTTTGTTTCAAAAACACTTGGTAGAAAGCAGAGGTGTCGGGTAGCTGGGAGAAGTGGGAGGTTATGGTGGTTGGTTTGATCTGCCTGGTGAAAATGGTGTCTGGGATATTTGGAAGAATGGTCTGGTGGTATATGGGTGATTCTACATAAGTGGTGCAAATTGCAGTCCCACCCCCAAAAAACTATACAAAATACTTAAGTTTGGAGATGTAAGACATTTATTTACGTCATATGTTCTAATTCAATCGAACGTAATAGCAAACATATTGTTAAATTGGTATAGTACAAAGTCATTGTTTATACACCTATTTCAAACTTCATGTTTGAAAATAAAGCAATTACTGATTTTTTAAATTTTGTTAACACTTATTTCAATAAAACATCTTGATTTGTTGTATTATTACATTGAAAGATACTGATATAATTATTTGTTTTGTTTAATTTTAAACATCTTTCTCAACAAAATGCTGTCCCAACATTTGTTGTCACCCCTGAAATACACACATTAAAAGATTGCAGAATGGATGTGCCTTAAGCCACACCCCTACAAATATTAGCAGGTGACCCCTCTCCAGCATTGCCACATGGTGATTCTGTCTGCAAACATTTTGGAGAAAATGAATGAGCAAGTTGGTAAATCTTAATGTATTTTTAAGAAGTGTCAATACCGAACATCTAATATATCAAGAAATATGTAACGTATGGTTTTGGGATTAAAATATATCTTTGCTGGGATGTACAGTACAAGTCATAAATTTGGACACACCTACTCATTCAAGGGTTTTTCTTTATTTTTACTATTTTCTACTTTGTAGAATAATAGTGAAGAGATCAAAACTATGAAATAACACATATGGAATTATTTAGTAACCAAAAAAGTTAAATCAAAATATATTTGAGATTTTTCAAATAGCCACCCTTTGCCTTGATGACAGCTTTGCGCATTCTCTCAACCAGCATCACCTGGAATGCTTTTCCAAAAGTCTGGAAGGAGTTCTCACATATGCTGAGCACTTGTTGGCTGCTTTTCCTTCACTCTGCCATCCGACTCGTCCCAAACCATCTCAATTGGGTTGAGGTAGGGGCATTGTGGAGGCCAGGTCATCTGATGCAGCACTCCATCACTCTCCTTCTTGGTAAAATAGCCCTTACACAGCCTGGAGGTGTGTTGGGTCATTGTCCTGTTGAAAAACAAATGATAGTCCTACTAAGCCCAAACCAGATGGGATGGCGTTTCGCTGCAGAATGCTGTGGTAGCCATGCTGATTAAGTGTGCCTTGAATTCTAAATAAATCACAGACAGTATCACCAGCAAAGCACCCCCACACCATAACACCTCCTTCTCCATGCTTTACGATGGGAACTACACATGCGGAGATCATCCGTTCACCTACACCGCGTCTCAAAAAGACACGACAGTTTGAACCAAAAATCTCCAATTTGGACTCCAGACCAAAGGACACATTTCCACCGGTCTAATGTCCATTGCTCATGTTTCTTGGCCCAAGCAGGTCTCTTCTTCTTATTGGTGTCCTTTAGTAGTGGTTTCTTTGCAGCAATTCGACCATGAAGGCCTGATTCACACAGTCCCCTCTGAACAGTTGATGTTGAGGTGTGTCTGTGACTTGAACTCTGTGAAACATTTATTTGGGCTGCAATTTCTGAGGCTTGTAATTCTAATGAACTTATCCTCTACAGCAGAGGTAACTCTGGGTCTTCCATTCCTGTGGCGGTCCTCTTGATAGCCAGTTTCATCATAGCCCTTGATGGTTTTTGCGACTGAACTTGAAGAAATTTTCAAAGTTCTTGAAATGTTCCTTATTGACTGACCTTCATGTCTTAAAGTAATGATGGATTGTCGTTTCTCTTTGCTTATTTGAGTTGTTGTTGCCGTAATATGGACTTGGTCTTTTACCAAATAGGGCTATCTTCTTCTGTATACCCCCCCCCCCCCCCTTGTCACAACACAACTGATTGGCTCAAACGCATTAAGAAGGAAAGAAATTCCACAAATTAACTTTTAAGAAGACACACCTGCTAATTGAAATGCATTCCAGGTGACTACCTCATGAAGCTGGTTGAGAGAATGCCAAGAGTGTGCAAAGCTCTCATCAAGGCAAAGGGTGGCTATTTGAAGAATCTCAAATATAAAATATATTTTGATTGGTTTAACACTTTTGGTTACTACATGATTCCACATGTATTATTTCATAGTTTTAATGTCTTCACTATTATTCTACAATGTAAAAAAATTGTAAAAAATAAAGAAAAACCCTTGAATGCGTAGGTGTGTCCAAACTTTTGACTGGTAGTATACATATATCCAAATGAAAGATAGCCAGCCATATGTTAGCTATGGTGATTCTTTATAGTTCAAAACAAGTAAAAATTGTCCAAACTGAAACGGTCACAACCAAAACAATTGACTCCATAGAGATAGAGGTCTCATCTTTGTATCTGTGCCATTATGGTGTCTGAGGCAGCACCATAGTGGCTATGTGCCATGCTGTACCACCTGCAGAGGACCACCATGTGGGTAGTGGACAAGTGCACACTTCAGGAAGAAGTTTTGAGATGCATAGCCAGCAGGGTGGATTCAACCCCCCCAAGAGACCAAACGTTGACATCTATAATGCGCTATATATTTACTGTATTACAAAAGTAATATTGAATTGTGTTGGTTGACATCGCAACCAAATATCAACATTTAGAGGAGTTATACAGTATCTATTGCTTGGAGAGTTCCATCTGAGCAACTGGCTTAATCACATTCTTTAACTTTCATTTTTGGTTGAGTTGAAACGTTAATCCAACATGTCATTTGTTAACTTGCCGACAAACTGGAATTAAAGCCAGACTTAAGGTCAGTGGCACAGATGGAACTATCCAAGCAGAAGATAAATCTCCTTCAAATGTTGAATTTGGTTGGGTTGACAACCGAACACATTTCAATATCACTAAATGCTATATAGGCCTAAATAGCATAATTGATGACATATGAATGATAAAGCATAGTCTTATTTCATTTGCTCAGTTAGACCTACCGTTTGGAATGACTTCGATAGCAACAGTGAATCTATTTAATTTTTTAAGTGAAGCTTACTGTGACGAGTACTGAGTATACGAAGAGGCAGAACGCAGATGCAGGAATTAACAAGGTCAAGGTTTACTTAACAATGAGCAAGAGAAATAACAAAGATGGAGTAAATGACACGAAGCTTAACAATCACACACAACATCATCCAGAACAGTCCAGGGCTGAATAGGGGTGGTGATGAGATGAGGTGCAGGTGCGCTGGAGGTGATTAGGGTGCGTTGGGTTTCCATTCCGGTGTTGCCGAGGAGGTGCGCTCAGACCAGTGGCTCAGTAGACCGGTGAATCAGAGCGGCGGAGGGGAGCAACGGGAGGAGACGTGACACTCACTTAAGAATCATTCTCACGATAACACATTTGTAATAGTCAGTGACAGCAGGGCTGGGCTTGGTTAAAACCCTGGTTGGTAGACCAAATGGTAGCTGTATATAGATCAATTCTCCAGTAGGAGATAATGCCCAGCCTATTGTTTTTTTCTTCTGATAGTGGATATAACGTTGAAGATCTGATGTTGTTTTAAAGGTACAAATTCAACTTATTTTATACAAGGTTTGTCTATGGTGAAACAGTGAATATATTTAGTTATTATCGAAATCATTCCAAAGGGTAATTTTAATAGAGCAAATTAAATGTAACCATACTTTATAATTCATATAATCAATGATACTATTTAGGCCAATATAGCATTTGCAATGTCATCAACAGCTAGTATTCAGACCCCTTGACTTTTTCCACATTTTTGTTACGTTACAGGCTTATTCTAAAATTGATGAAATTGTGTTTTCCCCCTCATCAATCTACACACAATACCCCATAACATTTTTGCAAATTTATAAAAAAATACAACCTAAATATTACATTTACATAAGTATTCAGACCCTTAGGTGCACTCGTAAATCAAGTTATTTCTCGAGTTGGGCTCTGGGATATAACAGCTGTTGAGTATCTGATTTTATGGTGGATTGTGGAGGAGGGGGGTTGAGTGTGTTGGAGTATGTGAGTATGTGAGTGTGTGCTTGTCTGGCATCTGTTGTGGGGGGGTGGGGATGTTGGGGGGGAGGGTATGGGATGGACCGCGGGGATTATTTGCTAGGATAATAATTGCTTGTCAAGGAATTAAGTGTAATACAATGGCAATCCGGGTTATATGTTGGAATCCTACGCGTGAACTGCCGACATTATTACGCATATTAATTGATAATGATGGAAAATAGGATATGCATAATAAAAAATAAAAATAAAAATATATATAGAGGTGAAAGCATTGGAAATGCTTTTGGCGGTTAATCTGCTTCTGTTTTGTGGGTGCCACTGTCTGCTGTTTTCGATGGATGGGTCCTGGCCTCTCGGGGCCTTAGGGATACGGAGGGACGTGGGTGGGATGCTGATCACTGGGATGACGGCTCAACTTGGGATGGGGAGGGGCTTTAGCGGGGGAATTAGTGGAGAACAATTGAAGGGTTACTCCGTTGCAATGCAAATATCACGGTACAGCTATATGGACACTCAATCATTACGCTATTTTTTATTGGTAAATTTACAAACATATATAATGATAAATAGACTTGAAACTTGTATCTCATTATGGTGTATGGTGAAATAAGTATAGCCAGTTATAATTGTAATGGCTTAGCTGATAATAACAAAAGAAGAACAATATTTACATGGCTCAAAGAGAAGGAATATAATATCTATTGTATACAGGAAACTCATTCAACAATTCGAGATGAAGTAGCGTGGAAAAAAGAATGGGGGGGGGGGGGAAATACTTCTCCCATGGGCAAAGAAATTCAAAAGGGGTGATGATATTAATTAATAGTAATTTCGATCCGAATGTGCAAATTGTCCAAATAGATACGCAAGGTACATGGATTATTTTAAATATGTTATTGGACCATAAACAGATATGGCTCATTAACCTTTACGGACCAAATAATGATGATCCACAATTCTTTGACAATATATATAATAAATTATCAAGCCTGCAAGCAACTCAAGACAATATTATTATGGTGGGGGATTATAATACTGTTTTAAATAGCTCAATGGACCGTAAAGGAAATCACACCACAAACAATCACCCACATGCTCTTAAGGAAATTGTGAATGTCATGGATACATTAGAACTAGTAGATATATGGAGGCTTAAATATACTGATCTAGTGAGATATACATGGCGGAGACTGAATCAAGCTAGTCGTCTTGACTTCTTTCTTATCTCATTCTCGTTGGCACCAAAAGTAAAAAAAAGTGTTGATAGGGGACAGAATGCGGTCGGACCATCATATAATAGGCATATACATTACTCTTACTGAATTTCCACGTGGGCGAGGATATTGGAAATTTAATCAAAGCCTATTGGATGATAATTTATTCATAATTAGAACAAAGGAATTCATAACTGACTTTTTCCAACATAACATAGGTACAGCGAATCCCCTTATTGTATGGGACACCTTTAAATGTGCCTTTAGAGGCCATGCAATTCAGTACTCATCTCGAAAACAAAAGCAATTTAGGTCAAAAGAGTTTATACTAAGAAAGGAAATAGAAAATCTAACAGAACAGATAGATGGCAATAAAAACTGTAACGTAGAGGCTCAGAATAAATTAGAGGAAAAACAAAAAGAAATGGAGAAACTTATTCAAGAAAGATCAAGTGTAATATATTATAAAAATAAAGCAAACTGGATGGAATATGGGGAAAAATGCATAAAATTCTTTTTTAATCTTCAACATAGGAATGCTACCAAAAAGAACTTAATGAAACTGGTTACAATTGACGGAGTCACCCATAATTCAACAAATGATATTTTGAAGGAAGAAACAAAGTACTTTAAGCATATTTTTTTTTTTCAGTCGCCTCCATCTCCTCTAACTGAAGCTAATTGTAGAGATTTTTTTTCTATTGATAATGTCAAATTAACAGCCACACAGAAAGACTCATGTGAAGGTGAAATTACAGAGGAGGAACTTCTGGATGCAATTAAAGACTTTAAGTCCGGGAAAACTCCAGGGTTGGATGGCATACCAGTCGAGGTATACCAAACCTTTTTTGATATACTAAGCGGACCGTTATTAGCATGTTTTAACCACTCCTATGTAAAAGGTATTGTCGGATATTATTCATTCTAATCAGACAGGTTTTTTTACATGGAATATACATTGGAGATAATATAAGGCAAGTATTGGAAACAATAGAACACTATGGAAAATATGGGAAACCTGGCCTGCTATTCATAGCAGACTTCGAAAAGGCATTTGATAAAGTTCGACTGGGGTTTATATATAAATGCCTGGAGCATTTCAATTTTGGAGAATGTCTTATAAAATGGGTCAAAATCATGTATAGTAACCCTAGGTGTAAAATAGTAAATAATGGCTATTTCTCAGAAAGTTTTAAACTGTCAAGAGGAGTGAAACAAGGAGGTCCACTATCGGCATATCTATTTATTGTGGCCATCGAGATGTTAGCTATTAAAATCAGATCCAATAATAATATCAGAGGATTAGAAATACAGGGCTTAAAAACAAAGGTGTCATTGTACGCTGATGATTCATGTTTTCTTTTAAATCCACAACTAGAATCCCTCCACAGCCTCATAGAGGATCTATATACATTTTCTAACCTCTCTGGATTACAACCAAATTATGACAAATGTACTATATTATGTATTGGATCACTAAAAAATACAATTTTTACATTACCATGTAGTTTACCAATAAAATGGTCTGATGGTGATGTGGATATACTCAGAATACATATCCCAAAGGAAATAAATGATCTCACTTCAATAAATTTTAATAGAAAGTTAGCAAAAATAGATAAGATCTTACTACCATGGAAAGGAAAATACCTGTCAATTTGTGGAAAAATCACCTTGATTAACTCTTTAGTATTATCCCAGTTTACCTATTTGCTTATGGTCTTGCCTACGCCTAGCGAACAGTTTTTTAAATTATATGAGAAAAAAATATAAAATTTTATTTGGAACGGCAAGCCAGACAAAATTAAAAGAGCATATTTATATAATGAATATGAATTCGGAGGACAGAAATTATTAAATATTAAAGCATTAGACCTATCACTAAAAGCTTCAGTCATACAAAAGTTATACTTAAATCCGAACTGGTTCTCAAGCAAATTAGTAAGATTGTCTCACCCAATGTTCAAGAAAGGCCTTTTTCCCTTTATTCAGATTACAACCTCTCACTTTCAGTTATTTGAAAAGGAAATAATCTCCCAAATGTCACTATTTCTAAAACAAGCCATAGAAAGTTGGTTGCAATTTCAATTTAATCCTCCAGAAACGACAGAACAAATAATGCAACAAATATTGTGGTTAAATTCAAATATACTAATTGACAAAAAAACTTTATTTTTTGACGGAATGTTTAAAAAAGGTATAATCTTCGAAAATGATATCATCGGTAGGACTGGTGGAGTTATGTCGCACAT
The DNA here is from genome assembly GCF_964263955.1 of Coregonus lavaretus. NCBI lineage: Eukaryota > Metazoa > Chordata > Actinopteri > Salmoniformes > Salmonidae > Coregonus > Coregonus lavaretus. Next base: position 53,742,916 of record NC_139999.1, on the reverse strand, counting down.
GCAGCTAATAAAAACATATGGAAATGTCTGCTCTACCCAAAATTACAACCAAATAATTGCAGCCTTACCGCAAAAGTGGAAGAGGAAAGTGGAAGGGGGAGAAAGTAAGGAACTTGTCTGTCGGCCTTGCATTAAAGAACATAATTGGTTAAGGAAAACTGTGATAAATAAAAAAGTATATCAGTTTCACTTAAGGACCAAAGGATTGACAGCCGTCCCATATAGATTGCAAAATAGTTGGGAAGAGATCTTTGACGTACCGATCCCATGGCATAGTGTTTATGAACTGACACGCAAAACGACACCGGATTAAAAAATTAGAATCTTTTAATTTAAATGATTATATAAAATTCTTGCTACCAATAGAATGTTATTTATATTGGGGATACAATCTTCCCAGCTCTGCAGGTTTTGCTGTGAAGAGACAGAATCATTAGATCATTTGTTTTGGTTCTGTCCATTTGTAGCTTGTTTTTGGACACAGGTCCAGGAATGGCTAAAGGATTGCAATATTTACCTGGAACTAACCTTGCAGATAGCATTACTGGGTGATCTGAAAAGTCATAGTCAATCAATCAATAATATAATAATACTTTTAGCAAAAATGTTTATTTTTAATTCACAATCTGTAGAAGCAATGAGAATAGAAAGGTTCAGAATTTTTGTAAAACATCACAGTACGGTCGAAATATATATGGCAAATAGAAATCCTATATGGATGGTGTTAAGAGATAGATGGGAGGTATTGAATAGAGTTGAAGGATGGGACTAATAACAAATAACAACAAATAATAACAAAGATAGCTAATAATGTAAGCATACTGTGTCCATAATAAGTATATAGGTTGTATGTTGGGAGCTTTTGGGAAGGAGCACAGTTAGAAAGATATGGCAAACCGGATGGACACCATGAAAATGATCGGAGAGGTTGAGAGTAGAAGAAGTTCAGGTGTAGATAGTAAGTATAGACCGGAAGTAGACGCCTGGGCATTGTTGTTCACTAATTTACTCCAAGTAGGGAAAGGATGGTGGGGTTGAAATGTAATAAAGGGGAGTATATATATAAAAAATAAAAAAAACATGGGGGATTGGAAGTGATGCAGACAATTACATTGATAGAAGATACAATCTATCTGCAATATTAAGCTGATCCATTCCCCCAAAGAAAAAAATAGATTAAAAAAAGATAAAAAAGAAATAAAAAAAATAGATAGAAAATAAAAAAGTAGAAAAAAAAAAGAAAAAGAAAAAATATATATATATATATTCTGAGCCTTTGATCAGTACTTTGTTGAAGCACCTTTGGTAGTGATTAGAGCCATGAGTCTTCTTGTGTATAACGCTACAAGCCTGGCACACCTGTATTTCGGGAGTTTCTCCCATTCTTCTCCGCAGATCCTCTCAAGCTCTGTCAGGTTGGATGGGGAGTGTCGCTGCACAGCTATTTTCAGGTCTCTCCAGAGATGTTCGAACGGGTCAAGTCCGGGCTCTGGCTGGGCCACTCAAGGACATTCAGAGACTTGTCCCGAAGCCACTCTTGCGTTGTCTTGGCTGTGTGCTTAGGGTTGTTGTCCTGTTGGAAGGTGAACCTTCGCCCCAAGTTTGAGGTCCTGAGCGGTCTGGAGCAGGTTTTCACCAAGGATCTCTCTGTACTTTGCTCCGCTCATCTTTCCCTCGATCCTGACTAATCTCCCAGTCAATGCCGCTGAAAAACTTCCCCACAGCATGATGCTGCCACCACCATGCTTCACCGTAGGGATGGTGCCAGGTTTCCTGTAGACGTATCGCTTGGCATTCAGGCCAAAGAGTTCAATCTTGGTTTCATCAGACCAGATAATCTTGTTTCCCATGGTCTGAGAGTCTTTAGGTGCCTTTTGGCATACTCCAAGCGGGCTGTCATGTGCATTTTACTGAGGAGTGGCTTCCGTCTGGCCACTCTACCATAAAGGCCTGATTGGTGGAGTGCTGCAGAGATGGTTGTCCTTCTGGAAGGTTCTCCCATCTCCACAGAGAAACTCTGGAGCTCTGTGAGAATGACCATCGGGTTCTTGGTCACCTCCCTGAACAAGGCCCTTCTCCCCCGATTGCTCAGTTTGGCCGGATGGCCAGCTCTAGGAAAAGTCTTTGTGGTTCCAAACTTCTTCCATTTAAGAATGATGGAGGCCACTGTGTTCTTGGGGACCTTCAATGCTTTTTCGGTACCCTTCCCCAGATCTGTGCCTCCACACAATCCTGTCTCTGAGCTCTACGGACAATTCCTTCGACATTTACATTGAAGTCATTTAGCAGACGCTCTTATCCAGAGCGACTTACAAATTGGACCTCATGGCTTGTTTTTTGCTCTGACATGCACTGACAACTGTGGGAAATTATATAGACAGATGTGTGCCTTTCCAAATCATGTCCAATCAATTGAATTTACCACAGGTGGACTCCAGTCAAGTTGTAGAAACATCTGAAGGATGATCAATGGAAACAGGATGCACCTGAGCTAAATTTCGAGTCTCATAGCAAAGGGTCTGAATACTTATATAAATAAGGTACTTCTGTTTGTGATCTTTAATAGATTTGCTCAAAAAAACAAAAAAAAACTGTTTTCGCTTTGTCATTATGGGGTATTGTGTGAAGATTGATGAGGAAATAAATGTATTTAATCAATTTTAGAATAAGGCTGTAACGTTACAAAATGTGGAAAAAGTCAAAGGGTCTGAATACTTTCACAATGCACTGTATATACAGTAGGGCTAGGGTTTAAAGCGTTGGTTGACTTTAAATTGAATATTCAAGTTAATCATTAACATTTTGGATTAACATCTCCATTTCAAACATAAATCAAAGGTCAAGAAAAATACTAAATCAAATCAAACTTGATTTAAAGTGCATTTAAAGTTTAGATGGTTACCATGATGACAGAACCCTGTGCTTGAAATGTCATCCTCAAAACAACAGTTTATTTTGATTACTTTTTTCAAATCCAATGTATTTTCCACATAGAGTCCACGTCACAGTATGTTGACAAATTACGTTGAAACAAAATTGATTCAACCAGTTTGTGCCCAGTGGGTAATAATTTATATGTTGGATTCACGTCTCCATCTCAATCAAAAATCAAAGTTAAAGAATAGGACTAAATCTAATCAATCTTTAAATGCACTTCAATGACAAATATCAAAGCAGGGCCTGGTTAGAACCCCGGAAGGGAGAAAAAATGAATAGCTGTAGATAGATCAACTCTCCAGTAGGAGGTGCTGTCCAGCCTATTGTTTTCTTTCTAATAGTGAATATAACGTTGAAGATATGACGTTGTTTCAAAGGTACAAATTCAACATATTTTATACAAAGTTTGTCTATTTAGCTCTATGATTGACACTTGACACCGAAATGTCTGTTATTTTGCCAAAATGAAGATAGAGGTTTAAATTATCACTTACCTAACAACATTATTAATTAGATGCATAAGTATTTCAATCAATCAACAAGTTTCAGATTAATTCAATTAACATTGAACATTTTAAAGAGAACAATAAAGATGATATTTCTCTAAATTAAATTTAAAGGATTTGAAAATATCAAGTAAAAAATAATGTTTTTACTATTTTGTTAATTTGTTGTCAAAAAACTTTTCTAACAAAATATTTAATAGAAGGTTAATCAAAATGATCACTACTGTGCATCATTATCCCTTTATTGCTACTTTTTCACTGTTTTGGTAGTGACACATTTAGTTGGGTGGTAAGGAATTCAGGTAAATATTTAAAATATGCAATGCAAGCGAAGTGTGTGAGTAGTATATAGGCCTACCTGACATATGTTGGAAGACGTGTGCTGAAAGTTTGGGAAAAATAGGATACACATTTGCATTTTCTTCCAACCCCCAATTTGCACCACTTCTGTAGAATTACCCATATCTGAAGGCAAATAGGATATTTGGCCTTTCTACCTGTAGAATGATCACCAGATCAAGACAACTGAAAAGTGTAACCCATGTGAAGCTCATAAAGTACACTCTAGTGTATAGTACATCCTAAAATTATAATTTTTCCACTGGCAATGGAAAAAAGCAAGCATGTGGTCGTGTGATAGGAAATGGATTTTCAGCCTAAATGTGGTATTTTGAAAAGCACAAGTTCCACATAGTCTACATCCTTGCTGAGTTGTTTGTGAATGACAATATGTATATTTTTCATCCACTCTCTGTCCTCAAGTCTAGAATGTAGTTACAGCATCTTGGTAGTGAGCACCATTATTTAGTATGTCATCCCAGTGTTACAATTAGTGTTACTTATATCCAGTAATTTGCAACCTACAATGTGTAACATTGGGATTGATCAACTTAAAGTGGACTTGATCAGGATCAATATAATGTCAGTCATTTGTGGGTGAGAATAGAGCAGTTCATATTAAATCATTTGGTTCCTACACAACACAGCACATATAATTCACTTTTGTCTGGGTCTTGTTCAGCAGGGCACATCATTGTAGCAAAATATTTTAAAATAAAAAAGAATGTTTCTTATTGGACCAGTCCAAGTAGTTCATCCCTGTTTCAGTCCGTTTTCTTCCGTTTGCTGCATACACAGCACATTAACAATCACATCCAGTGTTAACAATAAAATCCACAGTGTTTTAAACACCCACACTGTTAACAATTTAAAAGTCTACGTATGGGACCATTTAAAATTGGAAATGAATAAAGAACAATTTAAAGTGCTAGACTCCCAACATTATGGTTGTTTAAAAATAACATTTTAAATGTGCCAATCAATCAATCAAGACACTTTGTTGTGTTAGTATCCTATTGCAGAGTTTCCACATTAAGGACTATTCCATTGGTTCCATTGTACGGGAAACAATGGCCTGACAACAGTATTGGCACTAGCATTGTCCAACTCACTGTCTCTTTTCATTACATACTGTATAACAGTTGCATATGAATGACTCAATGCTTTAAGTGGGGCCCAGAGGGATTGGTCATATCATTCATATGATAATCAATAGTGTATTTCAGATAGAAGGAATTGTCTGTTATGGCCGAGTAAGAAAAGTAGCTTAACAAATAATGGATAATCAATATCTTCTATATCATGTCAAACATTTATTTCATGTCTATTCAAAGGTGAAATAGAAATCACTGTGAGAGACGAGGGAGTAGAGAGAATGGGGAAAGAAGAAATAATTCATCTCAAAAAGTTTTGACCTAGTAAAAAATACATCAATAAGGAAAGTAAGTATGGAACTTGCGAGCCAGATATCAGCACTAAGTCGCAATGCCTTAAGGATCGATCCTCACCACCACAAAATTGCATCTGCCTTGGAGAATAAAATAAAAGGATTAAAGCATGTATAATCTGATTAAGGGAAAGTAACTGTTTGCCTCTACAGTGGCTTAGAAGACATTACTCACTGAAGTGCCGTGTAGACGGTTCAAGCAGACAGTCAATCTTGCCACTCTACGCTAGAGGAAAACCTTTCCACGCAGAAAAATAAACCGTAAACAATGTCACTCAGGTATAGTGTCACGTTGCCATAGCAAGTCAGCCATGAAAAGTATGCTCTGTGAATACAGACAACGAACAGAGCCTGAGAGAACTAACATATTATTTCAGCATCAAAGGATATTGTCACAAGCTGGGCTTGGACTCCGGTCTCAGATGTGGAGAGCTGGGGGTTCTACCCCTTAGCCACAGAGGAGGTATAGTTGGACCCAAATGAAACACCCAAGGCAATACTCCAGGCAAGTAGATTTAATGTAAAAACAAAGGTTCTTCGCACTTCAAAAATAGTCCAACAAAAGTTCTTCTCAGAAAGAGGTATATTAACAGAGGTAGAGTAACAAAACAGGAGGCAAAACAAAATAACTCCACGAGGGGAGAAAAACAAACTAAAGATAACTTAGAAAACCTTACTTGGAAAGACACGGTGGAACAAAGCAGGAGACACATAGCCAGGACTCAAAAACCAAGTGAGAAACAAGGGGAAAACACACAGCTAAAATACTCTAGGGGAAACAAGGCACAGGTGACCTGGATCAAGCTAATAAGGACACACGAGGAAGAACTAAGGCAGAGGGGAACACAGATGACCTCTAGAGGCCCGGAGACAAACAGGAGGCAGGAAGCTGACAGGACCCCCTCCTCTAGGAACGACTCCTGACGTTCCTTCCAGAACACCCTGGCCTTCCAGAACACCTGGGTCCAGGATGTCCCTGGCTGGAACCCAGGAGCGCTCCTCTGGCCCGTAGCCCTCCCAGTCCACCAGATACTGCAGAGAGTTCTGGACCCTCCGGGAGTCCAGTATCCGGCGGACTGTGTAGGCTGGCTGGCCGTCAATGATCCTGGGAGGTGGCGGGGGTCTGCGTGGGGGGGCAAAGGGAGAAGACAAGACAGGTTTAAGTAGTGAAACATGGAAAGTGGGGTTAATTCTAAGGGAGCGAGGGAGAACCAAACGAAAAGAAACAGGGTTAACTTTTCTAGCTATGCGGAAAGGGCCAATGTATCTCTGGGAAAGCTTCTTGGATTCGACCCGGAGGGGCAGGTTCTTAGTGGCCAACCAAACTCTCTGACCAGCTCGGAAACTAGGGGCCGTCCGGCGGTGGCGATTAGCCTGACTTTGGTATCTCTGGGAGGTCCGAAGGAGGGTACACCTGGCCTTCTTCCAGGTCCGCCTACAGCGTTGGACAAAGCGCTGGGCCGAGGGAACACCAACTTGCGCCTCTTCCTCTGGAAATAATGGAGGGTTGTAACCGAACTGGCATTCGAAGGGGGACAATCCGGTGGCTGAGGACTGGAGGGTGTTGTGGGCATATTCAGCCCAAATGATATAGGTGGCCCAAGACGTGGGATTACTGGCCGCCATACACCGCAGGGTGGTCTCCAGATCCTGATTAATCCGTTCCGTTTGGCCATTAGACTCTGGATGGAACCCCGACGATAGGCTGGCTGTGGCCCCAATAAGCCTGCAGAAGGCCCCCCAAAACCGGGACGAGAATTGGGGACCTCGGTCGGAGACCACGTCCAGGGGAATACCAAATATCCGGAAGACATGGTTCATGAGGAGCTCAGCAGTCTCCTTAGCCGAGGGCAGCTTGGGGAGGGGAATAAACCGGGCAGCCTTAGAGAACCGGTCTACCACCACTAGGATGACGGTGTTGCCCTGGGATGGAGGAAGTCCCGTAACAAAGTCCAGAGAAAGGTGTGACCATGGCCTTCGAGGAACAGGTAAGGGATGGAGCAGTCCCTGGGGTCGCTGGCGTGTCGACTTTCCCTGGTTGCACACAGGGCAGGCCTCAACATAGACCTGCACGTCCTTCTTGATGGACGGCCACCAAAACCGCCGTCGGAGGAATTCCAGTGTGCGAGCACTGCCTGGATGGCATGTCAAGGGCGACTCATGACCCCACTGCAAGACGCGGGCCCGAACAGAGAGAGGAACGTACAGGCGACCGGCAGGACCACCGCCTGGATCGGGCTCATGGACAAGGGCTTCTCGTACCCCTCTTTCTAGTTCCCACTGAAGAGGTGCGACGATCCTAGACCTCGGAATAATCGATGCCAAGGGCTTCTCTTGTACCTCGGGAGAATAGGCTCGAGACAGGGCATCCGGCTTGACGTTCTTGGTGCCAGGTCGGTAAGACAGGAGGAACTGGAATCGATTAAAGAAAAGGGACCATCGTGCTTGCCGAGGGTTCATCCGCTTAGCCTGTTGGAGATATTCCAGGTTCTTGTGGTCTGTGAGAACCTGGAAAGGGTGCTGAGCCCCCTCAAGCCAATGGCGCCACTCTTCCAAGGCCAGTTTTACCGCAAGCAACTCTCGATCCCCCACGTGGTAGTTGCGCTCGGCCTCAGACAGGCGGCGAGACATGAAGGCACAAGGGTGTAATCTCCCATCCTCACCCCTCTGTGACAGGACGGCTCCCACCCCCACCTCTGAGGCGTCCACCTCCACCACGAAAGGTCTTTCTGGGTCAGGGATCACCAGAATCGGAGCAGAAGTGAAGCGGCGCTTGAGATCCTCGAAGGCCCCTGCTGCTTCCGGACCCCAGTGAATCTTGGTCCCTCCTCCCTTGGTAAGCGTCGTCAAGGGGGCTACCACCGAGCTGAAATTCTTAATGAACTTCCGATAGAAGTTAGAAAAGCCAATGAACCGTTGAACCTCCTTGACCGTGGCAGGTGTGGGCCAGCAGTGGACCGCTTTGACCTTCTTGGGATCCATCTCTAGGTGCCCGGGAGTGACAATAAACCCGAGAAACTGAGTCTGAGAAACATGAAATTCACACTTCTCAGGTTTAACGTAGAGGTGATTGTCAAGGAGCCTCTGGAGAACCCTGCTAACATGCCCCTCATGCTCCTTCTGTGACCTCGAGAAGATGAGGATATCGTCCAGGTACACGAAGACGAACAGATTAAGCATATCCCGGAGAACATCATTAATCAGGGCTTGGAATACTGCGGGGGCATTGGTGAGCCCGAACGGCATCACCCGATATTCATAGTGCCCCGTGGGCGTGTTGAACGCCGTCTTCCATTCGTCTCCTTGCCGGATCCGCACGAGATGGTAAGCATTGCGGAGATCCAGTTTAGTAAAAATGGAAGCCCCTTGAAGCAGCTCAAAAGCAGTGGCCATGAGAGGAAGGGGGTATCGATTCCGAACCGTGATCTTGTTGAGTCCCCGGTAATCAATACAAGGCCTAAGACCCCCGTCTTTCTTTTCAACAAAAAAGAAGCCCGCCCCAGCCGGGGAAGTAGAGGCATAGATGAGGCCGGCTGCCAAGGACTCCTTAATGTAGGTGTCCATAGCTGCGTGCTCGGGGGAGGACAAGGAAAAGATCCGACCTCTAGGAGGGCAGCACCCAGGGAGTAGATCAATGGCACAGTCATACGTGCGATGAGGCGGTAAGGAAGTAGCCCGGGCCTTGCTGAACACTGCCTTGAACCGATGGTAAACACTGGGGACTCGGGAGACGTCAACAGACTCTTGAAACTGGGTACTAGGGGCTGAGGGACTCTGAAGCATGCAGGTGAGTTGGCAAGTGGGACCCCAGCTTAGAATGGTGCCAGTAGGCCAGTCGATCTGGGGATTATGTCTGCATAGCCAAGGGTGACCCAGGATAATAGGATACTCGGGAGAGTCAATGAGATAGAAGGTCTCCTCCTGCTGGTGTTGAGAGATGGTAAGTCGCAGGGACTGAGTCGCCTCTGTAACCTTTCCTGGTTCCAGAGGTCTGCCATCTAAGGCTGTAACTGCCTGGGGTTGAGGAAGTAGTTGGGTAGGGATCTTAAGTTCCTTAGCCAAGGTTACATCCAGGAAATCACCTGCGGCACCGGAATCGATCATAGCCTGGACCCGATGCTGGTGGCCCTCCCAGGACAGAGTGGCTGGAATAGCCAGGACAGCGTTAGTAGGAGGAGCTCTAATTCTCCCCATCACAGCCCTCCTGTAGCTGGGCGGGGACAGGCGTTTCCCGAAAGCTCGGGGCAAGTGGAGCGGAAGTGGCCGGCAACCCCGCAGTAGAGGCACCGACGCTCCCTCATGCGACGTTCCCTTTTGTTGGGAGAAAGCCTGGAACGGCCTAACTGCATGCTCTCCGGGGAATCCTGGAGCAGTTCAGGAGCCGGGGAAGCTCTGAATGACGGAGTCCAAACAGGAGAAACAGAGCTGCTCAGAGGAACTTGGGACTGAGACACCTGGCGGCGAGCCGTTCTCCGCTCTCTTAGACGATTGTCCAGGCGGATGGCCAAGGCTATGAGGGACTCGAGATCTCCAGCTGGTTCTCGGGTGGCTAACTCATCTTGAAGGGGCTCAGATAACCCTCCCTGAAAACAGACCCTCAGCGCTTCATCATTCCATCCGCTCCTTGCTGCTATGGTCCGGAAATCAATGGCAAAATCTGCCGTGCTTCGGGGGCCCTGACGGAGAGACAGTAGGCGCTTGGAAGCCTCCCGCCCACTGACAGGATGATCGAACACCCGCTTGAACTCTTCTACAAATGCAGCGTGGGAGTCACAACAGGCCTCCTGGGACTGCCACACCGCAGAGGCCCAGGCGAGCGCCTTGTCTGAAAGAAGGGTAATGATGTAGGCAATCTTGGAACGGTCTGTGGGAAAACTTGAGGGTTGGAGCTCGAAGGTGAGGGAGCATTGGGTGAGGAAACCCTGGCAAGAGCTTGGATCCCCAGAAAAGGGCTTGGGAGGTGGTAGTCGGGGCTCCGCCACTAGAGAAGGCCTGTCGTCACTGGGGGGTGACCTGGGGGAAGGGAGAGGACCAGGGAGGCGTTCAAAGAGCTGGCGGAGGGAACTCATCATTTCGGCCAGGAGTTGAGAATGACTAGCCATCAGCTCTTCTTGTCGGCTGAGAACGGCTTCATGGCGCTGGAAAGAAGCCTCATGTCGAGTGATCACCGCCAACAGGTCCTGGGAACTGAGTGTTTCTGGGTCCATGATTGACTTGGTTTTTCTGTCACAAGCTGGGCTTGGACTCCGGTCTCAGATGTGGAGAGCTGGGGGTTCTACCCCTTAGCCACAGAGGAGGTATAGTTGGACTCAAATGAAACACCCAAGGCAATACTCCAGGCAAGTAGATTTAATGTAAAAACAAAGGTTCTTCGCACTTCAAAAATAGTCCAACAAAAGTTCTTCTCAGAAAGAGGTATATTAACAGAGGTAGAGTAACAAAACAGGAGGCAAAACAAAATAACTCCACGAGGGGAGAAAAACAAACTAAAGATAACTTAGAAAACCTTACTTGGAAAGACACGGTGGAACAAAGCAGGAGACACATAGCCAGGACTCAAAAACCAAGTGAGAAACAAGGGGAAAACACACAGCTAAAATACTCTAGGGGAAACAAGGCACAGGTGACCTGGATCAAGCTAATAAGGACACACGAGGAAGAACTAAGGCAGAGGGGAACACAGATGACCTCTAGAGGCCCGGAGACAAACAGGAGGCAGGAAGCTGACAGATATAAACGATCTCAAATTGAACAATAGTTAATTTTGAGAAATAAATGTTCAAATTATTCAAAACTGAACTTTAAAAAACTGATAATGAAATACTGTGCACATTTGAAAAACAGAAGGCTCCACCCGACTGCTGTTAAGAATTGTATTAGAGTCTAAAGGCGTCAGCATGATTCGGATCGGCTGGCGTATGGCTAGGCAAACCATACGAGTGAGCTCGCATACTCCCTTAAAATACCTTTGCTTTGATTTTGGGACCCCTGGAGGTATAAAAAATATATAAAATAATTATTTTATGAAACATTAGATTTAGGCCTTACTGCTATTAACCAATAGAAAACAAATTGAATAACACATTCAAACATGGCAAAACAGATAGTACTTTTTTTTATAAAAAGGAAGTATGGTCTGAGATGTCTCAAATGCATCTGAGAGATACAGTGGCTTGAGAAAGTATTCACCCCCCTTGGCATTTTTCCTATTTTGTTGCCTTACAACCTGGAATTAAAATGGATTTTTTGAGGGTTTGTATCATTTGATTTACACAACATGCCTACCACTTTGAAGATACAAAATATTTTTCATTATGAAACAAACAACAAATAAGACAACTTGAGCGTGCATAACTATTCCCCCCCCCCCAAAGACAATACTTTGTAGAGCCACCTTTTGCAGCAATTACTGCTGCAAGTCTCTTGGGGTATGTCTCTATAAGCTTGGCCCATCTAGCCACTGGGATTTTTGCCCATTCTTCAAGGCAAAACTGCTCCAGCTCCTTCAAGTTGGATGGGTTCCGCTGGTGTACAGCAATCTCTAAGTCATACCACTGATTCTCAATTGGATTGAGGTCTGGGCTTTGACTAGGCCATTCCAATACATTTAAATATGTCCCTTTAAACCACTTGAGTGTTGCTTTAGCAGTATGCTTAGTGTATTTGTCCTGCTAGAAGGTGAACCTCCGGTCTCAAATCTCTGGAAGACTAAAACAGGTTTCCCTCAAGAATATCCCTGTATTTAGCGCCATCCGTCATTCCTTCAATTCTGACCAGTTTCCCAGTCCCTGCCGATGGTGTTCTCGGGGTGATGAGAGGGGTTGGGTTTGTGCAAGACTTAACGTTTTCCTTGATGGCCAAAACGCTCAATTTTAGTCTCATCTGACCAGAGTACCTTCTTCCATATGTTTGGGGAGTCTCCCACATGCCTTTTGGCGAACACCAAATGTGTTTGCTTATTTTTTTCTTTAAGCAATGGCTTTTTCCTGGCCACTCTTCCGTAAAGTCCAGCTCTGTGGAGTGTACGGCTTAAAGTGGTCCTATGGACAGACACTCCAATCTCCGCTGTGGAGATTTGCAGCTCCTTCAGGGTTATCTTTGGTCTCTTTGTTGCCTCTCTGATTAATGCCCTCCTTGCCTGGTCCGTGAGTTTTGGTGGGCGGCCCTCTCTTGGCAGGTTTGTTGTGGTGCCATATTCTTTCAATTTTTAATAATGGATTTAATGGTGCTCCATGGGATGTTCAAAGTTTCTGATATTTTTTTATAACCCAACCCTGATCTGTACTTCTCCACAACTTTGTCCCTGACCTGTTTGGAGAGCTCCTTGGTCTTCATGGTGCAGCTTGCTTGGTGATGCCCCTTGCTTAGTGGTGTTGCAGACTCTGGGGCCTTTCAGAACAGGTGTATATATACTGAGATGTTGTGACAGATTATGTGACACTTAGGTTGCACACAGGTGGACTTTATTTAACTAATTATGTGACTTCTGAAGGTATCTGGTTGTGCCAGATCTTATTTATGGGCTTCATAGCAAAGGGGGGTGAATGCATATGCACGCACCACTTTTTCGTTATTTGGACTAGTTTGTGTATGTCCATTACATGAAATCCAAATAATGCAACAAAATAGGAAAAACGCCAAGGGGGGTGAATACTTTTGCAAGGCACTGTAATAGGAAAGCATCAGGAACAAAAACGAAAGGTTAAATGTGTAACCCTGGTCCCAAAAAAACCTATTCATTTTCATTCATTTTTACTTCCCTGTGCCGGGTTAAATTCAGACGGGTCTTGTGAAGCTAGTGGGCATCGTAAAGCAGAACAACTGACATGTACGTGTTCGTGAGAGTCTCCGCTTTCAATGGTGGGGTCATATTAGTTTGTAGCTCAAACAGTTCGGACTCTACATACAGAAGTTGGCACGTCTGCGGTACCGACTTCAGACGAGTCCTGTGAAGCTTGTGGGTGTCGTAGGGCAAATGAAGAACACGTTCGTGTTCGCAAGAGTCTCAGCTTTCTAGAACTGGTCAAATAGTTTCTAGGCCAAACGTTCTGAATCTACAGACGTTTTCGTGCGAAGACCGACTTATGCTGTGTTCACATTGTCTGGGCCCCTTTCTGAAGTTTATCCTAGTAGAAAAGCTAGGTAAACATGGAGCTCGTAGAGTAGCAAGTAATCACTGCATAATTTGTTACTGGGTGTCTGTCAGTAAATTTAGACAGGAAATATATTCACATCCATTGTAATGCCCCTTCTCTCAACATACTGAATTATTCAAATTCGGAGCATTGTGTAATATTTAGTTTGGTCGGTCATGACCTTGGCACTTCCTAACACACTCAGTCAGTTCATTGCTCAGAAATGGTCAGTTAACAGGGGCAAAGAATTTACATTGTTAGCGTATGGATCTGGACGGGGGTTGTGTCTGAGTATTCAAATTATTGGACTTGACCTTGTCAAACACAGAGTGAGAGATTGATCAATTTGTGCACTCTCCTGTAGTACCTAGTTACACATCGATGCACAGAGTAAAGGCTCGACAACCTCACTGCACTGCCAATCGCTACAGTGAAGATCCATCTGGATATCAGTCATTCTTACCCTCAGCTGTCAAAACACACATGACAGATGTGCTGTGAATGCAAAATTTAAAGGCACTTCATAGCCTGAGCAAGTATTCGATCTGGCTGAGAATTTTCAGTAAGACTTTACAATAGGGGGCGTAATACTGAGCATTTGCCAACATGTAAAGTGCCTATAGAAAGTCTACACACCCTTTGGATTTCTTCACATTTTATTGTGTTACAAAGTGGGATTCAAATGGATTTAATTGTCCTTTTTTGTCAAAGTGGAAGAGCATTTTTAAAGGTTAATGAAAAATAAAACACTAATATACCATGATTAGATTTATTCACCCACCTGAGTCAATACATGTTAGAAACACTGATTACAGCTGTGCGTCTTTTTGGATACGTCTCAGAGCTTTGCACACCTGTACTGTGCAATATTTGCCCATTATTGTTTTCAACATTCTTCAAGCTCTGTCAAGGTGTTGGGGATCATGGTTAGACAGCAATTTTCAAGTCTTGCCATATATTTTCAAGCAGATTTAAGTCAAAACTGTAACTTGGCCACTCAGGAACATTCACTGTCTTCTTGGTAAGCAACTCCAGTGTAGATGTGGCTTTGTAAGTTATTATCCTGCTAAAAGGTGAATTCCTCTCCCAGTCTGGTGTAAAGCAGAGTGAAGCAGGTTTTCCTCTTGGATTTTGCCATCCCGTTTCTTTTCATCCTGAAAAACTCCCCAGTCTTTGCCAATGTCAAGCATATCCATACCATGAGGCAACCACCACCGTGCTTGAAAATAAGAAGGCAGTTACTCAGTGATGTGTTGAGTTGGATTTGCCACAAATATAAGGCTTTGCATTTAGTCAAAAAAGTGTATTCCTTTTGTGTAGATCAATGACAAAAAAATGACAATAAAATATTTTGCCCTCCCACTTTGTAACGCAACAAACTGTGAAAAAAGTTCAAGGGTGTGTAGACTTTCTATAGGCACTGCAAGTATACTTTACCATAGTCGTATATTCGTAAAACTGAGCCTTAACCGCCACATACAGCATGTATTACTTATATTATTGCTGTTTATAGCAGTAACTTCAAACTTTGGTAAGTATGAACACTTGAAGTATGTTACAAATTCACTTTTTCTAGGTGGTGTGTGCAAGGGTTTTGTGAGGGTTTGTGCAGCATCCATAGGCTTATGTCTGTCCTTGTTATCGAAAAATATCAATATCTGAAAACATATTAACGCCTTCATGTTTTGATGTTAATACATCCAAGGTAAGGCTGTGGAGAGTTGCTCTAGTGGACCAGGGATAACAATGCTTCAAGCATAGTGGAGAGGAGCATTGTCCTCTTTCAAACATTACTGGTATGATTGTTGGATTTTACTTTTCTCTGGTATGCAGTCTTGATGGTATTCTCAGTTGGGTTTTCATCAATGGTCTGGCCTTGTCCTAGAGCAGACAGAATTTTTTTTTTCAGTATTTGATACCTTTTAGCTAATGAAGAGAAGAGAAGAGCTGTGCCTTACTCACCAGCTCCTCCAAGATCTTAGGTTCAGAATCATGATAAAAAATAACACAATAAAAACTACAACAAACCAGGTGCATGTACAACTATCATTCTTGTTCAGTTCATACATTAGACCAGTGAAACCATCCCAGATCAGAAATACAGACATGAAAAGGGAAAGAGGTAGGACAAACTGTAAGCCAAGGGCACTTACGGTATCTGCCGTTTGGAATTAGACATCTATTGCCTTGTGACCTATGCTGTTCAGTCAAGAGGCACTCATCCACTACACATTGGATGTTTACAGCTCACTAGGCCTACACCATGGGCAGGAATGATCGATATGCCCCTCTTTAACTGCTTCACCTCACAACTATCTCCTCCTGCAGCTCAGAGAGGGGATGCCATGCACTCATGGAAAGGTAAACAAAGTTGAAAGGTGAAATGTTTTGGGCCCGACAGAAGTGAAATTCTGTCATATCTGACTTTCCCTTATTTCTATCTTCTCCCTTCTTTGTGGCATTCATTAGTTTCTCCCGCATTTTTTGTCTCGCAGTACCATAATAGGTTTCTCCTCTTTCTGTGTCAATGATTCTCCTTCCTTTTGATTAACTGGTGCTCCAGCCCTAAATTCCCTGCATCATCCCGTTCTTTTGGCAAATTCCTCAGTGAGAGAATGTCATCTTTGATTTGTACCACCTTGTTCAGGGTTACAGAGAGTATCATCTCAGAGTTTTTGCTAGTATCTGTAAATCTACGACTTAAGAGTAGCAGGTTATTTTACAGTAATATTTCCAGTGGTATTTACCGGATATTTAATTAGAAATTAGCGAGAAATAAAGTGCTACTCTGATGTGTTAGATTTACATAAAGCAGCAAAACTCTGAGATGATACTCTCTGTAATCCTGAATAAGGTGCTACAAATAAAGATGACATTCTCAATACTATTTCCACTGGTGTTTACCTGATATCTAATTGGAAATTAGCATAATATAAAGTGCTACCGTGCTCTTGGAAAACCACAAAGACTGTAACTAAATTGACGTGTATCACAACTAAGCCATCATTACATTAATAAATTACTGTGATGAGTGATTTAGAAGGAGTCAGGCGCAGGAAGGTAAATCACAGAATAAATGGTTTATTCCGTAACACAGCGGTACTCAGCAATGAGTAAAACACTCCAGTGCAGAATTACGGCGCACTGGAAAAACAACAAAGTAGCTCCACCGAGCTATAATAACCTCTACAATAAACAATCACACACAAAGACAAAGGGGCAGAGGGAACACTTATACGTGTACTGATGAGGGGATATGAACCAGGTGTGTGTAATAAACAAATTAAATGATGAGATGAGGAGCGGCAGTGGCTAGAAGACCAGTGACGACGAACGCCGAAGCATGCCCGAACCAGGAGAAGAGGCAGCTTCGGAGGGAGTCGTGACAATTACTTATATCAAATATATATATATATATATATATATATATATATATCTTGCTGTTAACTCTTTGTGCAAATAAAGCAAAGACGACTGGGAAACACTTGATAGCTGCAAGGAAAATACGCTTTTTGAAATTGACTGTATAGAGGACTGGATAGCTCTGACAATGTATGAGTGGTGCAGGCCTTCTTTTCAAGCTCTTATCTTTTGTTTCTCAGCCGAACAAATGTAGCATGTTTTGCTATTGTCAGATCTTTATCATAACTATTGAAGAATCAAATGAAATCATGTTGACATTACCCATCCCATATGTTTGAACAATCCATAGCCACCTCTTCAACTTGCATATTTAATGCTTACTTAAACTGGGCTCAATATTAATAACATGGGATGGAATATGGTTGCATGGCTGTTAACTTGACACTCAGAATATCAATTATATATTTGGAATGCGCAACCACTCTGGAAGTGGTCCGTTGGGAAACAATGCCATTGTTTGGGAACAGTGTTCTCAGGCCCCAGGCAAGGAAACAAATGTCTGTTTGAAGCTTTTTTCCTTTCTCACTGGATGAAATGTATGGCATGGACATGAGGATGAGGCATGAGTTGCAGCTCGCCAGATGTACCAAGGTTAGGATGTTTCTTAGCAGTCACTTTCAAAGGAATGTTTGAATATTATATTTCACACAAAGTCATGCTGCCGTGTCCTTGTATCAAAGTAAGTAACCCAAAAGTAAGTAATCGACAATTATTAAAAAAGTCATCCAAACTTTTTTGTTCAGACTATAAGTGATTATCCGACAACTCTTAGGGCTTTGTTTGAACATAATACATTTTTCTAAGTAACCAGCCCAAGATGAAATAATGGCGAGCTTCTCCTCAGTTGCAAGAAAAAGTATAGTATTTTATTTATTTTTAATTTATAACATGTATTGCTGGTAGTTTCATAAAAATAAGAGAGAGTGACTTCCATCTGCGGAGGGTAAGGCTGAGTGTGCAGATCTGTCTGTGTGGGATATTAAAGGCTAGCGACACGTTAGACTAGCATGGCGCTACTACTAGCTACAGCTCTTGATCATGTATTTCATAATCATAAGGACTAGGCCTAGTCGTAGTGTTGTCCGCTCACAGGAGAGCAGCAGTTGTTTATGTTCTCCCGTTCCCCTCGACAACTGTAAATAAATGAAGAAAAAGTAACTCCCAAGGGAATCTGGAGACACTTGTCGTGATTTGCTGGCTTGTTTTGTCCCAGTAGATGTTTTTCGTTATTTTTCGCCCCGTTTCATCATGTCTGGCCTTTCCTGTTACATTAATTCCCATCATGGTAATAGAATTTTCCATTATGATTCTTTCACCCATTTCACTATACATCCAGTATCACGGCACCCACTTATTTAATTTGAGGAACGATCTGAAAGAAAAACTCTGGATAATAAAAGGGTTTCCCTCTGGGACACGTTAGGTACAGATGGCACATTAGGTACAATAACAGTAGCTGTAGATGATGTAATGAAAAGTTGGAGGGTGGTTGGTAATGGAGGACATCAGGTGGATCCACATCTGGGTGTTGGGCAGAACCCCTAGGTCCTGGAGAACAGGAGCAGAGTTAAAGGGAACAGGGTAGGAGACAGAGACAGAAACACACAGGTTACACTTTACTGTGAGAACGTTTGATGGATTAGTGCAGTGTTATAAATGGGAGATATGTACTTTCCAACACTTTTGGAAGGTATAGCCTACCTCAAGCTGGTCCCCCTCTGACTCAGAGCACAGAGAATCAGATTGATCCGAACTCACTGGCTCTGGTGGATGGGATACCTCCTGGGGGGATCAGACAGTCGATGGTCCTAAAGTTATTTGGAGAGGTAAATTGAAGACGTACATTTTTATAAGCTCAGCATAACTACCATTTCTTGCTTTCTCAAATGTCAACCTTAGCTTAACATACTTTGTCTATTGGGCTTCACCGAAGTGTAGGGCATCAGTGCTTTCAGTGGTCGAACGTCCAACTGCTCCAACTGGAGAAGATTGTTGGTTTCTACCGAGGTAACCCTAGGAAGACAAAGAGAAAAATATCAGTGTTAGGGAAACTAAAACTATCTTCAGGTTATTTTGTACGCACATACAAATAGTTATTATCTGAGATGTTTTATATTCACCTTAACAGATGGTGACCCCAGCTAGGAGCGAAAGAGCAGCGAGGTTTCCCAGTTCTCGCCTTCCTTTCATCCTTCTTCCAAACCAAGTAATTTGCCCGGATGTCATAGCACTTGGTCCCATTCTTGATTCTGCTCCGGTAGCTCTCCTTCTGTTTCTCCTGCGCCATGTCGATATTCAGTCTC
Source organism: Coregonus lavaretus (assembly GCF_964263955.1). Lineage (NCBI taxonomy): Eukaryota > Metazoa > Chordata > Actinopteri > Salmoniformes > Salmonidae > Coregonus > Coregonus lavaretus. The sequence continues at coordinate 53,723,826 of NC_139999.1, read as the reverse complement.
ACCTTGATTGATAACAGGAATAAATGCAATAATATTTCATATCACAAATACATTTCTTACATATCTCTTGGAGGGCCAGGAAATAAATTAACAGCGGACATTCATTTTTACCTGGTCAAAAACCTCCACACCCTTCTCAGTCTGTGCCTGAAGGTGGTCCTCGTAGGCGTTCTGATCTGGTTCGACAACTTCCACCACATCAGGTGGGATTTCAGTGATCTGAAAGCACGTTATACAAAAATAGCAATAGACAAACAACAACACTAAGTCAAACACAAATTTGAAAGACTACAGTATATGCAATAATTGTGTATACAATTGTATTGTTTACCTCAGTCAACAGCTGCGGCTCCCCTCCATACTCGGTGGAGGCCTGGATGCTGATGTTGTGTGCAAAGAGAATTACCTTCAGCTTGTTCTCCCACCCTTCCTGGTACTGATCAAGGGACATGCCCATGGCAGTCTTGAGGGTCTGGTTGGTCCATTCACCAAACCTGGAGGAGGGGGTAGGAAAGCGATATCTATTGACAATGTAAGATATTGAAATATGTCTGATTATGTACCAAAAACAAATTATACAAAATAAATAAAACAAACCATTGGTGACAGAACATATCCTATAACATCCGTACCTTGTTCCAGCATTCATGACCTCGGTCACTCAAGATGACCTCAGGAGAACCGTGGGTGTTGAAGATGTCCAACATCGCCTTGGAGGTGGCCTCGCCAGTCTCGTCCTTGATGGGTATCATATTTTTGGTTCCAAGCTCCCTTTTTAATGGGTAATAGAAGGGAATTTAGAGTTAAGCACTTTCTCTTCCTTTACTGACCTTAATGCCTCCACCCACTTGGTAAAGTGATCAGTCGCCTTCAGACACCAGCTGTTGCCATACCTGGATTTTGTGAAGGGTCCGATGAGGTCCACCCCTAACATTTAAAGTGTTAGAGAGAAGATTACTTTATTGGTACCCGTATCTGTGTCATACAGTATGCGGATTTTCATATTTGTAAGGATACTGACACACACATTCTATAATATTGAACTCCACTGTGGTCGAATAAAGCAATAATTTCAGATATAATAGAATGTGATTGATAAACAAAAGGTTATTTCACTTGCCCAGCTGTCCACATCCTTGACAATCCCACACCAGAAGAAGCGTATGTTGATTTTGGCAATCATGTGCTTCACTCCGAAATGGCCAGCATGCATCACGGTCAACACGGCCTCCTTCTCCTCCTCAGTGAAAATCACCCTCCTGTGTGGCTGGCCGTCCTTCCCCTGTAGGTACATATGATTGCCTAACAAGTTGGAAGAGAAGAGTTGTTGAAATACTCAAGTCTAAGTACATTTGCACTGCAGTCTTTCTCTCTCTATTTCTCTCTCTCCATCTCCCTCTCTGTCTGTCTTCCACTCTCTTCCCACCTCTCTCTCCCTCACTCACTTTCATCCTTTCTTTCTCACTTTCTTCCTATCTCTCTCTCTGTGTCTGTCTAGCGAAGACACCTAGTTAAGGGCATTTGGAATTACCATAATTGCTTACACCTATCAATTTGATTGATAAGGTTGAACTAATAGCTGGATACCTGAATATGACAGACATATAACTATATGTATAGCTAGCAACATGTAGATGACCAACTAGCTAGATGGAAAATGGTTGTTGAAAAATGGTTGTCCATAGCTAAATCCGTCCAGTTATCTAATAGAAGTTCACTTCTTAACGTTACCCTGAATTGTGAATTTCTCTGAATGTTGCGCCTCTTGTCGAGATCAGTGGTGCCTTCATAGTACTTCGCCTGCTTGGAAAGATGAAAGAAAATCTCCTCGAGGGATACCATTGAAGTGCAAGCTATATACAAAGAAAGCTACAATAACAGTTAGCTAGCTAGCTAACGTTAGCTAAATACTTTTTGGCAGAGGGACACTATTTGGCATGAAAGGCCCTAGTGGCCGGGGGCCTTAAGGCTGGCCCTGGGCACATACGTACACTACCAGTCAAAAGTTTGGACACACCTACTCATTCCAGGGATTTTCTTTATTTTTACTATTTTTTACATTGTAGAATAATAGTGAAGACATCAAAACTATGAAATAACACATGGAATCATGTAGTAACCAAAAAAGTGTTAAACAAATAGTTTATATTTGAGATTCTTCAAATAGCCACCCTTTGCTTTGATGACAGCTTTGCACACTCTTGGCATTCTCTCAACCAGCTTCATGAGGTAGTCACCTGGAATGCATTTCAATTCACAGGTGTGCCTTCTTAAAACTTAATTTGTGGAATTTCTTTCCTTCTTAATGCGTTTGAGCCAATCAGTTATGTTGTGACAAGGTAGGGGGGTATACAGAAGATAGCCCTATTTGGTAAAAGACCATGTCCATATTATGGCAAGAACAGCTCAAATAAGCAAAGAGAAACGACAGTCCATCATTACTTTAAGACATGAATGTCAGTCGCAAAAAACAGAACTTTGAAAGTTCCTTAAAGTGCAGTCGCAAAAACCATCAAGCTCTATGATGAAACTGGCTCTCATGAGGACCACCACAGGAATGGAAGACCCAGAGTTACCTCTGCTGCAGAGGATAAGTTCATTAGAGTTACCAGCCTCAGAAATTGCAGCCCAAATAATTGCTTCACTGAGTTCAAGTCAGAGACACATCTCAACATCAACTGTTCAGAGGGGACTGTGTGAATCAGGCCTTCACGGTCGAGTTGCTGCAAAAGAAACTCTACTAAAGGACACCAATAAGAAGAAGAGACCTGCTTTGGCCAAGAAACACGAGCAATGGACATTAGACCGGTGGAAATGTGTCCTTTGGTCTGGAGTCCAAATTGGAGAGTTTTGGTTCCAACCGCCGTTTCTTTGTGAGACGCGGTGTGGGTGAACGGATGATCTCCGCATTTGTAGTTCCCACTGGAAAGCATGGAGGAGGAGGTGTTATGGTGTGGGGATGCTTTGCTGGTGACACTGTCTGTGATTTATTTAGAATTCAAGGCACACTTAACCAGCATGTCTACCACAGCATTCTGCAGCGATACGCCATCCCATCTGGTTTGGGCTTAGTGGGACTATCATTTGTTTTTCAACAGGTCAATTTCCCAACACACCTCCAGGCTGTGTAAGGGCTATTTTACCAAGAAGGAGAGTGATGGAGTGCTGCATCAGATGACCTGGCCTCCACAATCACCCGACCTCAACCCAATTGAGATGGTTTGGGATGAGTCGAACGGCAGAGTGAAGGAAAAGCAGCCAGCAAGTGCTAAGCATATGTGGGAACTCCTTCAAGATTGTTGGAAAAGCAAACCAGGTGAAGCTGGTTGAGAGAATGGCAAGAGTGTGAAAAGCTGTCATCAAGGCAAAGGGTGGCTATTTGAAGAATCTCAAATATAACATATATTTTGATTTGTTTAACACTTTTTTGGTTACTACATGATTCCATATGAGTTATTTCATAGTTTGGATGTCTTCCCTATTATTATACAATGTAGAATGAGTAGGTGTGTACAATCTTTTGACTGGTACTGTATGTATAAACTCCTGAGTGGCGCAGTGGTCTAAGGCGCTGCATCGCAATGCTAACTGTGCCACTAGAGATCCTGGTTCGAATCCAGGCTCTGTCGCAGCCGGCCGCGACCGGGAGACTCATGGGCGGCACACAATTGGCCCAGCGTCGTCCAGGGTAGGGGAGGGAATGGCCGGCAGGGATGTAGCTCAGTTGATAGAGCATGGCGTTTGCAACGCCAGGGTTGTGGGTTCGATTCCCACGGGGGGCCAGTATAAAAATATATATATATGTATTCACTAACTGTAAGTCGCTCTGGATAAGAGCGTCTGCTAAATGACTAAAATGTAAATGTAAAATGTATAATAGAGCAGGGTGTACTGTATGTCTTCTTTAGAGTGAAATTGAAATAGAGTGTGCATCACGCTTATCAATAAAATGTGAAAATAATGTTTGTGCCAACTTCCCTGCTGAATAAGTGTGAAATACAAGGGCCAGTGGTAAATTCAAGGTTAAAGTCAAGAACATAGAACAAATTCTACCGCCTCATCGTAATAAACGGATTATGTAAAACATTTTTCAAAAAGTAAGAACTATTTATATTCAAACAGCACGAGTCTTCCTAGTATCCATGAGGTGGTGGTGATGATGTAGTGCTACAGTAGAATACCAATTTAAATTTCTGCTCCCAGAATACAGATACATGTAGCATTACATAACCATTTTACATTTACATTTTACATAACCCTAATCCTCATTGTCTACAATTAATGAGTTTCTCTACTATTGAGAAAATATGCAAATGTCGCTTTGTGTTGTGAGACTGCAATTACGACGAAGGAAAGGATATGGAGCCTTTATAACGTATTATCATTATTACCATAGTTAAGCATGAAACACAGAGAATCTCACTGCCGATAAGTACTTATCACAGTTGGAGGCCGTTCCTTCTCTGGCTAGAACAAAATCGGTACCTGCTGCGTGTCGACCCGGTAGCGACTTGTACAATTGCAATTCTCGCCAGTGGGCCACAACTTGACTTTGAACCAATCAAAGAGCACGATCCCCCTCTTGGGGGAGCCAACAAAAAAAAGGAAAAAATTGTGCATTTTCTCCGTACATCCACGGATGAGCCAGTCACACTTCATATGCAATGTAGGCTATGGGATGGTAGCTAGCTAAATGCACAGACGCAATGCACACAACAATAAATACTTCCTCCAAGCTAGCTAACTTCTGTAGCTAGTATTTACATTATAATTAAATCAGAATGGATTTAGCTGTGTTAGCTGCCAAATTAGTGCAGTGTCCTTAGCTAGCTAACTAGCTATGTTGTGCTAGCTAACGAATATGCTAATGCTATCTAGGTAAACATTTAGCTATGGGCTGCCAGTATGGGATTATGGAGAGTGAATTCAATTGTTTCTTCGTCATCTTGCTAGGTAGTTATCTAGCTGTGGCCATCTGGCTAGTATCAACAAGGGCTTTCTACAAAATAGCAACATTAGTGCAACTAGCTTGGAATCTAGACCGTAAACAACAAACACGGACATGCATTGCCAAACAAAGCTACTGCCACCTTCTGGTTTGCAGTATTTTAACAAGGCTGAGTGGCTGACGACTTCCAAGGTCTTTGCTGTGTGAACATAAAACAATTGACTGCCGACACTGTTCAGAGGTGCTAAGTACTGTCGACAAGCAAACGTTTGACAATCCTACCGGGGTGTCTGAGCTTTTACTGTTACAGTAATCAGAATACTCCAGTACAGTAGAGTCATGGGACCTACAATATACAGTGCAGTTTTACGTAATAAGTACAGGGATTCATTTTTGATGTGGTAATACTTTCACATTCTTAAAGAAATAGACAGCAGTAACTATCACATAATCATGAGTACCATTTAACCAAGACTTCTTCTACTTTCCCCAACGCACAAGTGGTTATCTCAACTCTGTTACCACGAAAAGACTTCCACCCTGCTACCATACAGCGGGTAAACGCAAGCTCTGTGGTCCTCTGTAGCTCAGCTGGTAGAGCACGGCGCTTGTAACGCCAAGGTAGTGGGTTTGATCCCCGGGACCACCCATACACAAAAACAAATGTATGCACGCATGACTGTAAGTCGCTTTGGATAAAAGCGTCTGCTAAATGGCATATTATTATATTATATTATATTATATAAGACAATATTATTTTTTACCATACTTTCATTTTAAATAGCTAATCGGAAGTGATGGAAAAATGTTTGAAATCAGATTGAAATCTGAAACCACTTAGTGCTCTGTATGTAGCTACTCTAAGGCCGCACACTCAATTAATTATTGGGGGACAATGAGGGGTTTTGAACGTTGTGGGGCAGCAGGTAGCTTAGTGGTTAAGAGCGTTGTGCCAGTAACCGAAAGGTCGCTGGTTCTAATCCCCGAGCTGACTAGGTGAAAAATCTGTCGATGTGCCCTTGAGCAAGGCACTTAACCCTAATTGCTCCTGTAAGTCGCTCTGGATAAGAGCGTCTGCTAAATGACGTAAATGTACATGTTCCCCCCCCACCCATTATTGTTAAGCATATGGAACACTGTTAAAAGCTAACTCTGCAATTGCTACATTGATTTTTTGACTTTTAAATTAATTATATATACAGTACCCATTGATTCTTGAATAATATAATGTATAAATGCCTCATGAGCTTACTTCAACTGTCTTACCCATCAGAACCTAAAATATAAGCTTGTTTTACTCCAGTGTTTGTTAACAATGTTATTGTAAAACAAACACTGTATTGCCTCAAAACATGATTACAACTATAATAGTATGAAAAATGTATGCACTCACTAACTGTAAGTCGCTCTGGATAAGACCGTCTGCTAAATAACTAAAATGTAAATGTATAATGTTGATATCATGGATCGTCAGTCCTTGCATCCATAGCTCTGAAAAATGAATTTGAGAGTTGTTACATTTCTCCAGCCAATCCCTTAGCTGTTTACCAAAAAAAGGGGTGAGGTGACGCCTTGTTTTTGTTTGAACAGCAGATTGCTGCTATAATGTATAATACTGTATTGGAAGTGTCAAATTAAAGAAAATCCCCCAAGCTAAACCTCCAAATAAGGTATTACAATATATTTGTAGAAAATTGTCCTTAATGGCCAAAACAGGAGTGGATGTTGGAAAGAGGGTGAGAGGCAGCCAGAGAAAAGCTGAAAGTACACAGTCTGCCTCACACAGTACTAGGACAATGCAAGGCTGCTTAAATCCCAATGTACTCCTGTCATGAACATTTGACAAGAGCCATGTTCACCTGCTACTTTTTACACACACACACACACACACACACACACTCAAACATGCACACTCACACAATCTCACATTTGTCAGCGTTGACACTGAGTTTAATCTCCTTTGATTTTACAGCAGAGAGAACACAAAGGGCCTGTTGTGGAGCTTACCAGGCAGAATTACTATTCAAGTGAGGGAGAAAACACGGTTTTATAGACAATCGATGCACCACCACCACACTCAACAATTCCAACGGGCGCAAATTTTGTTTACATTTCTCTGCGTCAATCTCCCGTATCATAATGAAATGATGGCGTAATCATCTATCAGACAACAGCCAGCGACGCTGCCGCGCCAGCAAATCTTTTTATTCCAGTCAAAATATATGCGAGAGGAGGGAGTTGAGTTCAGATGTTTGATTTATGGGCAGATGGGCCAACTCACTGTACACTTTTAAGTTCAATGTCATCCACCAGTAAATTTCCCTCAGGGTGTAACTGCATTGTTAATGGCATAGTTCACCACTAGTGCTCACAATACAGCTTTGCAAAATAGAGGGAGAAAAAATAAGTTCCATTCTTTTTTCTCCAGCCACACAAGACTGACTGTACTTAGGGAAAGCCACAATACTTGTATGATAAGAGGAATATTGAAAGAGAACTTTGGCGGAATTCTATATTTTCCCGGGGTTTGGAGACTTTAAGACGACTCAAAGATATTCAAAGACGTGTTTTGTTGTCAGTTGCATGAGTCTCATTGCATCCTCATTGACACATTTCTATATTGTATTATGTTAAATAATATACACTACACGGCCAAAAGTATGTGGACACCTGCTTGTCAAACATCTCATTCCAAAATCATGGGCATTAATATGGAGTTGGTCCCACCTTTGTTGCTTTAACAGCCTCCACTCTTCTGGAAAGGCATTCCACTAGATGTTGGAACATTGCTGCGGGGACTTGCTTCCATTCAGCTATAACAGGGCAGGAATTTGATGAACTGACTTGTTGGAAAGGTGGCATCCTATGACGGTGCCACGTTGAAAGTCACTGAGCTCTTCAGTAAGGCCATGCTACTGCCAATGTTTGTCTATGGAGATTGCATGGCGGTGTGCTCAATTTTATACACCTGTCAGCAACGGGTGTGGCTGAAATAGCCTAATCCACTAATTTGAAGGGATATCCATATATCTTTGGCCATTTAGTCTATATTCTTTAGGAGTATATCTGTAATAGATTGACCGGATTTTTGTGGGGTTGTGAGTTCATTCAGTGTTCATCAACTAATTAATTGATTTTGCCTTATCAAAATTAGGCCCTCCTCGGTGGCCAATAAGATTAATCATTGGTACTAGAGTGTATCCCATGAAGTTGCTGTGGTGCCAGGGGCCAATAAGGGGGTAAAGTAGAACACCATAAGGTCAGAGGAGGAACTGCACCAACGGCCACAACTTCTAACACCAACTGAGGACCTTGATAATCGTTGCATCTGAGTGCAACATGCTTTCTCTTCCCCTTGTGCGCAATGGCAGGGGCAGCACTTTCTCCTTTCCTCTCAGAAGCCTGGTGTGCCGCTAAGCCCAGATGCGTGGCGAGAGAGCCAGGGGGATCCTGGGTAGTTGAAAGGAGCTTTGCGGTCGCTGGTCCCTTCAAAGACACGTCGGGAGCCATGCAGAATGTGGAGACAGTGGATCAAAGGCCCTGAATACCTTCTCTTTAATTAGGGGGTGGAACCCTGTTAAGGTTCAGAAACCATTGTCTGCCAGACTCAAATTAGCTCAGCGAGAGAGGAACTGGAGAGAGAGAGAGAGAGAGAGAGAGAGAGAGAGAGAGAGAGAGAGAGAGAGAGAGAGAGAGAGAGAGAGAGAGAGAGAGAGAGAGAGAGAGAGAGAGAGAGAGAGAGAGAGAGAGAGAGAGAGAGAGAGAGAGAGAGAGAGAGAGAGAGAGAGAGAGAGAGAGAGAGAGAGAGCTGCCTTGGGAATGGCCGCCCGATTAACCATTCCTCCTCACCCCCTCCAGCTGATAGGAGACAAAGACCAACTAATTAAATGAATTGAGATTTTGCCCTGAATCCAGGCTAGCTGGGAAAACACGTAACCGATTTGGCCTTCAAACCAACAATGATGCCAAAGACCAGTTGACTCTCAAAATAGATCAACTGAAATCTCCATCCTTATGGGTTGGCCTAATGGACACCATACATATTGTCTAGATAAACAAACTCCAGCTAAATATGATGCATGTTATGGTTTCAGAAAGAGGAATTGGCGTGCTCAGCTCAAATGTTTGTAGTAACAAAAAGTCTGGGTGCCGGTTTCAAAAGGCATATACTTAAAGAAAAGAAAAACCAGCACTCACTGGAATATTCTTTAAGTTTTCATCTTTTTAGAAGCAGAGGTTAGAACAAACGGACAAGTTTCGGCGGCAGCCTTCGTCAGCGTTTGGAAAACAATAAACATTCACCCATATTTATAGATGATATCACATTGCAGTACTGCTTCTTTACTTTTTCACAATCATTACTTACATTTTCTACTATTTTCCGCAAGAGCTTCAAAATTAAAATGAAAATAACAAAGAAATGTGCACTCACAGGAAGCAACCTGTAAATTCTTCATTCAGGCCTCTAGGGCTCTCTGTTTGTATGGCATGGATATAATATATGAGTCTCTTCGTAACAGCAATTATTCTCTATCACCTCCTCTCTTAAGTGCCGGTACAACTTCTAAGCCCTGGAACCTCAGTTGGCACACATTGTGTCCTGCTGCATTAAAGTGTCCCACAGGGGACTTCTCGTCACCAGTTCTGATGTTGCTTTTGTGCTCTGTAATACAAACTTTAAATTCTCTCTTCCAACACAATATCTGCAACATGGACACTTAAGTATACAACAAATGTTGTTTTACAATAAATTCTACCCCGACATACATTTTCTTTCCTGTATGAGGGTCACACAATTATGACATGGGAAATTGTCAGAGGGGAGGGTAGATAGGAAATGCTGAAGTGGGGCATATTAGTCTGCTCTTACCAGACTGTCCGTTTCTAGCACATTTAAAAGTGAATAGGGATATTCTGAAAAGCCCGACCCACAGAGGGGTCAGTAGACAGAACATGCCAATGCTTTTTAATGGAAGATTTACCAGCCTGAGAGATAGGAGAATTAGAAGACACAAATACAGTTGGTTGATCATTAGGAGGGGCAGGTTTAGGGGTCAATAAGCTGTCCTGTGTAACATTACATACTTTAGAAACACAATTATACAACAAATTCTTATCATAACAATTTGAGGCAAACCGATCACACAAGGTGGTGGCTTGTTTTTCGAATTCATTGTCAGTATCACATATACTTCTGACCCTCAGCAGCTGGCTGTAAAGTAGACTACATCTAAGAGTAGACAGATGGTAACTTGTATAATGCAGGGCATTTATAAAAAAATAAAAATAAAGTGATACACAGGGCATTTAGTTTCTTCACTGGATTCAAGATTCAACAGTCTGAACTCTTTCAATTGCTCATAAGTTCCCCTCTAAATAAAAATAACAGTACCAACATTTCAAAAGGGGGCAAACTCATTACCGTTATAAATTAAATCTTCTTCAAACTTCCCCATGAATGACTGTGCGTAATTAAGTGGCAACAGGGACCTTATTGTAATGCCCTGTGACTGAATATATAAATAATTCTCAAACTTGAAGTAGTTTTTGGTTAACACACCTTGAGCCAGTTCACATAAAAAGTCAATTGGGGGCACCTGTTCATCTCGTTGTCCCAAAAATTACGAAAAGCATCTAACCCCTCACTATGGGGCGTTATTATATAAACTGGTCACATTCATTGTGCAAGAATGTATCATCCCTATGCACAAAGCTTTTGGCCTTTGGGTCTTATTAATGCACCTAAACAAAACAATAATACTAACTGCCACACTCATACATTTTTAATTCTTTATTATACTGTGTATCTTAAAGTAGAGTAGACATTATATATTTATGTCCAAGGGAATCCTACGTTTCCGTGCTCAGGTAGACTTGTCACTTTGTCCTCGTTGTTGAATACGAACCATTGGAGTCATCATCATGCAGAGGGAGACAGGCAGTACAGTGGCAAACGTTTGTCACCTTGGATTTGCTTTTTGCCGCATGGTGTCAATATGCTGCACCTGACAGGCTCGGCACTTCCTGCAGTTTCACGAGTTAGATAAGATAAACTTTATTAGTCCATGCAAGATGGAAATGTGTCTTCTGCTTTTATCCAACCACCCGATATACACACACACACTAGGTTGGAGATGATGGAGCAGAGGGAAGAGGGCAGTTTTTTGGCAACCCTCCAGTTGGTGGCCCGCTTTTCTAAACTCGAGGCTACCGCTTCCCCCCTTAACACTGACATTGACTAGAAACGACTGTCTGGAACTGACACTGGAGGAAAAATCCACTGCTACAGCAAATATTTGATTATGTGATTTTCAGTGGATTGGAGACGAGGCCCGCTGTTGACATTTGTACAACATCCACACTCTCTCACCCACGCACCGTTGCCTAACTCGACTAACTCTGCATTCATTTCCCAAATTTTCCTCCTCAGGAATAGTGTAGATAGACAAGGGGGTGTGAAGCGAATGTAGTTAGCGAGTGGGCGTTTGAGGGTGCTCCCCTGTCAAGTCGGTTAATGCCAGGTGGGGCGCGTTGAGGAGCCAACTCACTGGGCAAAAACTGGTTGAATCAACATTGTTTCCACGTCATTTCAACCCAACAATTCAATTTGATGATGTTGAATCAACGTGGAAAACTGATTGGATTTGAAAAAAGTCATCAATTTCGTAATTTTTTTCACAAACCTTTTTACCTAAATGCAATGACATAGTGAAACGTTTTGCTGATTACACATTTAATTCACATTAGTTAAACAACTCAACCAAATGTAAATCAAAACTGGACATTGAAATGACATCTGTGACCAGTGGGAACTGTGTCACAGGGCACCTTCATAAGCATGACATTGCTGACCTACGAAGCCTTGGCCAGCCTATGACAACAAGCATGAATGTCACATTTACCATTGACGTCTTAACAAACCAACTGCCTTTTTGTGATAAGATACTATTCAGAGCCCCAGCCAGCCCCGAGAGCAAGAGAATGACAATCTTTGTTTCAGGAAAAGACCCAGATGCAGACAGTGTCGAAGTAACAAAAGTTTATTACAAAAACAGGGGGCAGGCAAACAACAGGATAAGGGCAGGCAGAGGTCAGTAATCCAGATCATAGTCCAAAAGGTAAAGAACGGCAGGCAGGCTCAGGGTCAGGGCAGGCAAAATGGTCAAAACCGGGAAAACTTGAAAACAGGAACTTGGAAAAAGACAGCCGCAAGGGGAAAACCACTGGTAGGCTTAACCAAACAAAACGAACTGGCAACAGACAAACAGAGAACACTGGTATAAATACACTGGAGATAATGGGGAAGATGGGCGACACCTGGAGGGGGGTGGAGACAATCACAAAGACTGGTGAAACAGATCAGGGTGTGACATAAAGTTTGTGAAAGCGTCCTATAGGGAGACAAAATGCAAATTATTCCCAAAGGAATGCAACTCTATTTACAAGTTGGTTTACTTTTACTGTACCCGTTCACAATTATGTGTGTCACCGGAAAAATATATTGAACTGAAATAATCTGTCATCGTTGGCTGTCATTTCAGTGCCTTTGGATCACAATTTGTTGCTTGTTTTCCACCGAAAATCAGCCATCAAAGACTAAGAAAGGACTTCCACTGGGGACCTGAGAACAATGCAAATAGTCTGGGTAGTCATTTCATTAGCTGTTCAGGAGTCTTATTGCTTGGGAGTAGAAGCTGTTAAGAAGCCTTTTGGACCTAGACTTGGCGCTCCGGTACCTCTTGCCGTGCGGTAGCAGAGAGAACAGGTAGGTAGGTAGTTAGCTGTAGCTAGGTATTGTATTTATCATAGGTTAGTATTGTTGTTATTGTAGGTTTCCGTAGGTAATTGTAGGTTAGTATCGAAGCACGAGGCTAGCTAGCTAGCAGGTAGCTACTGGTAACGATTAGCAACGCTAGAGAGCTGGTCCCAATGTTAATGTAGTGCTAGCCAACGTTTAATTTTTGCTTAACCATGTATTAGATCGTAGGTAGGTAGTTAGCCATTGTACTTATTATAGGTTAGTATTGTTGTTATTGTAGGTTTCCGTAGGTAATTGTAGGTTAGTATCGAAGCACGAGGCTAGCTAGCTAGCGGGTAGCTACTGGTAACGATTAGCAACGCTGGAGAGCTGGTTCCAATGTTAATGTAGTACTAGCCAACGTTTAATTTTTTGCTGCGTTATGCGTTATGAAAGGAACTAGACACGGACTTGAATTATCTGTTTAGTGTGCTAACACACTCTTGGCAGTTTGTTGTAACCAAGTATTGATGCTAAATTGTGTGTTAATGGATGCTAGCTTGCAAGTTAGCTACGGCGTCATAGCTAGGCATCGTGGGTTGTTGTGAGTAGTTACTGTGTCTTGGCAGTGCCGGCTGTAGCACGAAGCGAGCTACCTAGCCGTTTTTTCGAACAGAGTCAGAGTCAACACAATAGCCATTGTGTGCCGGGTGTAGCACGAAGCTAGCTAGCTAGCCGTTCTTCAAACAAAGTCAACACAGTGGCCATTGCTAGCTACCCAACACGACCAGCTAACTGTACGGTAGTAGCTAAATACAATATACTTGTCCTAGCTAGCCAACGTCTAATCATTGCTGCGTCATGAAAGGAACTTGACACAGACACGAATGATCTGTTTAGTGTGTTATCACACTATTGGTGGTTTGTTGTGACCAAGTGTTGGTGCTAAACGGTGTGTTATTGTTATTGGATGCTAGCTTGCTAGTTAGCTATGGTGTCATAGTTGGCTAGCTGAATAAAGTGGGTTGAGTCTATTCCTTTAAACATTGAACCGCTGTGGTTCACAACAATTCTGATTTCTAAAGGCGGAAGTTGGGAGAGTTCTTGTTCGGGTGGTTCAGTGAAACAATTTTAGTTTCTGAGGTAGACGTTTTTGGTGAGGGAGGCCCTGCTCTCTCCGCTCCCAGATGCTTAGCTCATTTCATTCCGATCTCCTCTGCATTTTTGTAGCCATTTGCTACAGCCTGTCAACTATGTCTCTGCCTATCCCTGTTCTCTCCTCTCTGCACAGGCTACACAAACGCACCACACCGCGTGGCTGCTGCCTCTCTAACCTGGTGGTCCCTGCACGCACCACCCACGTGGAGTTCCAGGTCGCAGGCAGCCTCTGGAACTGCCGTTCTGCTGCCAACAAAGCTGACTTCATCCCAGCCTATGCCAACCTCCAGTCCCTCGACTTCCTGGCGCTGACGGAAACATGGATCACCACTGAAAACACTGCTACTCCTACTGCTCTCTCCTCGTCTGACCATGTGTTCTCGCATACCCCGAGAGCATCTGGTCAGAGGGGTGGTGGTACAGGAATCCTCATCTCTCCCAAGTGGACATTCTCAATTTTTCCCCTAACCCATCTGTCTATCTCCTCATTTGAATTCCATGCTGTCACAGTCACTAGCCCATTTAAGCTTAATATCCTTGTCATCTATCGCCCTCCAGGTTCCCTTGGAGAGTTCATCAATGAGCTTGACGCCTTGATAAGTTCCTTCCCTGAGGATGGCTCACCCCTCACAGTTTTGGGGGATTTCAACCTCCCTATGTCCACATTTGACTCATTTCTCTCTGCCTCCTTCTTTCCACTCCTCTCCTCTTTTGACCTCACCCTCTCACCGTCCCCCCCTACTCACAAGGCAGGCAATACGCTTGACCTCATCTTCACTAGATGCTGCTCCTCTACTAATCTCACTGCAACTCCCCTCCATGTCTCTGACCACTACTTTGTTTCCTTTTCTCTCTCGCTCTCCTCCCACACTACTCACTCTGCCCCTACACAGATGGTAATGCGCCGCCGCAACCTTCGCTCTCTCTCTCCCACTACTCTCTCCTCTTCCATCCTATCATCTCTTCCCTCTGCTCAATCCTTCTCCCTCCAATCTCCTGATTCTGCCTCCTCAACCCTCCTTTCCTCCCTTTCTGCATCCTTTGACTCTCTGTGTCCCCTATCCTCCCGGCCGGCTCGGTCCTCCCCTCCAGCTCCGTGGCTTGATGACTCATTGCGAGCTCACAGAATAGAGCTCCGGGCAGCGGAGCGGAAATGGAAGAAAACTAAACTCCCTGCCGACCTGGCATCTTTTCACTCCCTCCTCTCTACATTTTCTTCATCTGTTTCTGCTGCTAAGGCCACCTTCTACCACTCTAAATTCCAAGCATCTGCCTCTAACCCTAGGAAGCTCTTTGCCACATTTTCCTCCCTCCTGAATCCTCCCCCCCCCCCCCCCCCCCCTCCTCTCTCTCTGTAGATGACTTCGTCAACCACTTTGAAAAGAAGGTTGACGACATCCGATCCTCGTTTGTTAAGTCTAATGACACTGCTGGTCCTGCTCACACTGCCCTACCCTATGCTTTGACTTCTTTCTCCCCTCTCTCTCCAGATAAAATCCTGCGACTTGTGACTGCAGGCCGCCCAACAACCTGCCCGCTTGACCCCATCCCCTCCTCCCTTCTCCAGACCATCTCCGGTGACCTTCTCCCCTACCTCACCTCGCTGATCAACTCATCCTTGACCGCTGGCCATGTCCCTTCCGTCTTCAAGAGAGCGAGAGTTGCTCCCCTTCTCAAAAAACCAACACTCGACCCCACTGATGTCAACAACTACAGACCAGTATCCCTTCTTTCTTTTCTTTCCAAAACTATTGAGCGTGCCGTCTTTAGCCAACTCTCTTGCTATCTCTCTCAGAATGACCTTCTTGATCCAAACCAATCAGGTTTCAGGACTGGTCATTCAACTGAGACTGCTCTTCTCTGTGTCACTGAGACTCTCCGCACTGCTAAAGCTAACTCTCTCTCCTCTGCTCTTGTCCTTCTAGACCTGTCTGCTGCCTTTGATACTGTGAACCATCAGATCCTCCTCTCCACCCTCTCCGAGCTGGGCATCTCCGGCGCGGCTCACTCCTGGATTGCGTCCTACCTGACCGGTCGCTCCTACCAAGTGGCGTGGCGAGAAGCTGTCTCCGCACCACGTGCTCTCACCACTGGTGTCCCCCAGGGCTCAGTTCTAGGCCCTCTCCTTTTCTCCCTATACACCAAGTCACTTGGCTCTGTCATATCCTCACATGGCCTTTCCTATCATTGCTACGCTGACGATACACAACTAATCTTCTCCTTTCCCCCTTCTGATAACCAGGTGGCGAATCGCATCTCTGCATGTCTGGCAGACATATCAGTATGGATGACGGATCACCACCTCAAGCTGAACCCTGGCAAGACGGAGCTGCTCTTCCTCCCGGGGAAGGACTGCCCGTTCCATGATCTCGCCATCACGGTTGACAACTCCGCTGTGTCCTCCTCCCAGAGTGCGAAGAGCCTAGGCGTGACCCTGGACAACACCCTGTCGTTCTCCGCCAACATCAAGGCGGTGACCCGCTCCTGCAGGTTCATGCTCTACAACATTCGGAGAGTACGACCCTGCCTTACACAGGAAGCGGCACAGGTCCTAATCCAGGCACTTGTCATCTCCCGTCTGGACTACTGCAACTCGCTGTTGGCTGGCCTCCCTGCCTGTGCCATTAAACCCCTACAACTCATCCAGAATGCCGCAGCCCGTCTGGTGTTCAACCTTCCCAAGTTCTCTCACGTCACACCCCTCCTCCGCACACTCCACTGGCTTCCAGTTGAAGCTCGCATCCGCTACAAGACCATGGTGCTTGCCTATGGAGCAGTGAGGGGAACGGCACCTCTGTACCTTCAGGCTCTGATCAGTCCCTACACCCAAACGAGGGCATTGCGTTCATCCACCTCTGGCCTGCTGGCTCCCCTTCCTCTGCGGAAGCATAGCTCCCGCTCAGCCCAGTCAAAACTGTTCGCTGCTCTGGCACCCCAATGGTGGAACAAGCTCCCTCACGACGCCAGGACAGCGGAGTCACTCACCACCTTCCGGAGACATTTGAAACCCCACCTCTTTAAGGAATACCTGGGATAGGATAAAGTGTTCCTTCTAACCCCCCCCCCCCCCCCAAATTGTAAAGTGGTTATCCCACTGGCTATAGGGTGAACGCACCAATTTGCGAGTCGCTCTGGCTAAGAGCGTCTGCTAAATGACGTTAATGTGCCCTTGAGCAAGGCACTTAACCCTAATTGCTCCTGTAAGTCGCTCTGGATAAGAGCGTCTGCTAAATGACTAAAATGTAATGTAAATGTAACAGTCTATGACTAGGGTGGCTGGAGTCTTTGACAATTGTTAGGGCCTTCCTCAGACACCGCCTGGTCTAGAGGTCCTGGATGGCAGGAAGCTTGGCCCCAGTGATGTACTAGGTCGAATGCACTACCCTCTGTAGTGCCTTGCGGTCGGAGGCCGAGTAGTTGCCATACCAGGCAGTGATGCAACCAGTCAGGATGCTCTCGATGGTGCAGCTGTAGAACTTTATGAGGATCTGAGGACCCATACCAAATATTTTCAGTCTCCTGAGGGGGAATAGGTTTTGTCGTGCCCTCTTCACGACTGTCTTGGTGTGTTTGGACCATGATAGTTTGTTGGTGATGTGGACACCAAGGAACTAATTACACTTTTGATGGTATATCAATACACCCAGTCACTACAAAGATAAAGGCAACCTTCCTAACTCAGTTGCCGAAGAGGAAGGAAAACGCTGAAGGATTTCAACATGAGGCCAATGGTGACTATAAAACAGTTACAGAGTTTAATGGCTGTGATAGGAGAAAACTGAGGATGGATCAACAACATTGCAGTTACTCCACAATACTAACCTGATTGACACAGTGAAAAGAGGGAAGGCTGTAAAGAATAAAAATATTCCAAAACATGCATCCTGTTTGCAAAAAAACATTGGCAAAGCAATTAACTGGATCACGTTATGGGTATGCTTGTAATTGTTAAGGACTTGGGAGTTTTTTAGGATGAAAAGGAAACGGAATGGAACTAAGCACAGGCAAAATCCTAGAGGAAAACCTGGTTCAGTCTGCTTCCCACCAGACACTGGGAGATTAATTCACCTTTCAGCAGGACAATAACCTAAAACACAAGGTCAAATCTACACTCACTGTGTATACAATACATTAAGAACACCTGCACTTTTCATGAAATAGACTGACCAGGTGAATCCAGGTGAAAGCTATGATGAAAACTATGATCCCTTGATAATTCAATCCATTTCAATCAGTGAAAATGAAGGGGAGGAGACAGTTTCACTTAAGGACCAAAGGATTGACAGCCGTCCCATATAGATTGCAAAATAGTTGGGAAGAGATTTTTGACGTACCAATCCCATGGCATAGTGTTTATGAACTGACACGCAAAACGACACCGGATTAAAAAATTTGAATCTTTCAATCTAAATTATTATAGAAAATTCTTGCTACCAATAAAATGTTATTTATATGGGGGATACAATCTTCCCAGTTCTGCAGATTTTGCTGTGAAGAGACAGAATCATTAGATCATTTGTTTTGGTTCTGTCCATTTGTAGCTTGTTTTTGGACACAGGTCCAGGAATGGCTAAAGGATTGCAATATTTACCTGGAGCTAACCTTGCAGATAGCATTACTGGGTGATCTGAAAAGTCATAGTCAATCGATCAATAATATAATAATACTTTTAGCAAAAATGTTTATTTTTAATTCACAATCTCTAGAAGCAATGAGAATAGAAAGGTTCATAACTTTTGTAAAACATCACAGTACGGTTGAAATATATATGGCAAATAGAAATCCTATATGGATGGTGTTAAGAGATAAATGGGAGGTATTGAATGGATTTGAAGGATGGGACTAATAACAAATAACAACAAATAATAACAAGATAACTAATAATGTAAGCATACTGTGTCCATAATAAGTATATAGGTTATAGGTTGAGAACTTTTGTGAAAGAGCACAGTTAGAAAGATATGGCATATAGAAGCAAACCGGATGGACATCATGAAAATGATCGGAGAGGTTGAGAGTAGAAGAAGTTCAGGAGCAAAAACAAATAAAATAGAATTATTGTAAAATTGACTGTGTCCATAAGGTGTAGATAGTAAGTATAGGCTGGAAGTAGAAGCCTGGGCATTGTTGTTCACTAATTTACCCCAAGTAGGGAAAGGATGGCGGGGTTGAAAAGTAATAAAGGGGAGTATATATATAAAAAACATGGGGGATTGGAAGTGATGCAGACAATTACATTGATGGAAGTTACAATCTATCTGCAATATTAAGCTGATCTACCCCCCAAAAAATAAAAATAAAATAAAATAAACTAGCTAGCTAACATTACCTACTAGGAAATAACTGTTGTCAAGTAACATTAGAATTTATAATTAATGGTGATGGGTGACATCATTAGCAAAGTGACATGGGTGACATGACTAGCTAGCTAACATAATTAGCAACGTTTTTTCTTCTTGTTCACTTAGCTAGCTAGCTACTTTGCTAGTAACGTTAAGCAGCTAATGTTAACGTTAGCATCTGGACGTTAACAGTCAAACTAAAGTAACTGTTACAATAATTGCTAGCTAGCTACCTGGTTACCCAGTTTTGGTGATCATTACTGGCTAAATTACTACATAAGTGAACAAACTTGTATTTTATTTTAAAAGGTGAAATGGCGGATGAAGTATTTCAGTCTGTAATGAAGCCCTTTTGTGGGGGAAAAACTCTTTCTGATTGGCTGGGCCTGGCTCCCCAGTGGGTGGACCTGGCTCTGAAGTGGGTGGGCCTATGCCTTCCCAGGCCCACCCATGACTGCGCCCCTGCCCAGTCATGTGAAATCCATAGATTAGGGCCTCATTAATTTATTTCAATTGACTGATTACCTTACATGAACTGTAACTCAGTAAAATCTTTGAAATTGTTGCATGTTGCGTTTATATTTTTGTTCAGTATAGTTTTACGTTTCACTCTGTTTTCTGCCTGTCCAGGTTGGTGGAGGGCTAGTTGATGCTGGACTTTAAGCACTGATTCAAAGAAGGCCCAAAGCATATTGACAGACTTATGGCACACTGTCCCTTGCATCCAGGAAGCTACTCGTGAAGATATGTGTCTGTGATCTTGTGGAGAGACAGGGTTTGTAAGTAAAGTTTTCTCTTTATGTGAAATATCTTCTTGCAAATCTCTCTGCCATCCTGGAATATTGTCACAAGGGTCTTGACTGCAGCCTCTTCCATTTGCTAGGTAAAACATGCATAATTATGTAACTTGTTTTGTTGCAACTGGATAGAAAATGATCACATATTTTCAAAATACACTGAAAGCTGGAGATTTTCTTGGGACACAACAGTCATTTAATTTCATGATATTTAGACCCTAAATTGTAATTAGGAATTAATAAGTAATTAAACCATTCCCATCACGTATAATTATATATGTGTTCAAATGCATATATTAATCATTCACACAATCTCAACAGCTAGAATTTCAGCACCATTTACCTCAGGCTGATGATGAACTGGATAACAGTAACTATTCCCCAGGTCGTTGTAAATGAGAATGTGTTCTCAGTCAACTTACCTGGTAAAATAAGGGTAAAATAAAAAATAATAAAAACGCTGTTGAAATAATAGACGCAAGCAAATCTCAAGTGGCTTGCACAATGTATACTTTAATGACTTTCTTGATGCAGACTCCAAAACAGACATCAAAGATTTTGATACATTTCAAATCTTAAAGTCAACCACACAGCCAACAGATACACAGACTCAAACAGTTTGTCCAGTTGTCTGATGCACCTGTCTGATGTCTCTCTATGTGTGTGTGTGTGTGTGTCTACCTCTGTTTTCATTGAGTTTAGGATTGGCCATTACATGCCTTCAAAGTTTTGATTTGTTTAGAGCAGGGCTGTCCGAAGTGCGTGCCGCAACTAATTATTGGAAGTCCAAAAGCTTGGGCATCCCCTGGTCTGAAGGTTAATGTGAATTATTGGGAGTCAGAAGTGGTTTGGTCATTGCAGTGTTCTCGCTCTTTCCAGTTACCCAACTAGTGCTGACAAGCTGACTCTGGCCATGATCACTGTCTTCCCGTCATTGAGGGTTCAGATCTTCCGGGGCAGAATGAAGGATTTGTTAGTGAAGCCCTAATTGCTGAATTGCACTTATATAGATTTGAGAATGCTTTCATCTGTATTGATCTATTTAAACATGCTCTATGTAAGTTTTGGACCTGACAGATTTTAGATATATCTATACTCGCATTTCTATCATTCTCATCTACAGTGGGGGAAAAAAGTATTTAGTCAGCCACCAATTGCGCAAGTTCTCCCACTTAAAAAGATGAGAGAGGCCTGTAATTTTCATAATAGGTACACGTCAACTATGACAGACAAAATGAGAATTTTTTTTCCAGAAAATCACATTGTAGGATTTTTAATGAATTTATTTGCAAATTATGGTGGAAAATAAGTATTTGGTCAATAACAAAAGTTTCTCAATACTTTGTTATATACCCTTTGTTGGCAATGACACAGGTCAAACGTTTTCTTTAAGTCTTCACAAGGTTTTCACACACTGTTGCTGGTATTTTGGCCCATTCCTCCATGCAGATCTCCTCTAGAGCAGTGATGTTTTGGGGCTGTCGCTGGGCAACACGGACTTTCAACTCCCTCCAAAGATTTTCTAAGGGGTTGAGATCTGGAGACTGGCTAGGCCACTCCAGGACCTTGAAATGGTTCTTACGAAGCCACTCCTTCGTTGCCCGGGCGGTGTGTTTGGGATCATTGTCATGCTCACGATACATGGCCCCATTCATTCTTTCCTTTACACGGATCAGTCGTCCTGGTCCCTTTGCAGTAAAACAGCCCCAAAGCATGATGTTTCCACCCCCATGCTTCACAGTAGGTATGGTGTTCTTTGGATGCAACTCAGCATCCTTTGTCCTCCAAACACGACGAGTTGAGATTTTACCAAAAAGTTCTATTTTGGTTTCATCTGACCATATGACATTCTCCCAATCCTCTTCAGGATCATCCAAATGCACTCTAGCAAACTTCAGACGGGCCTGGACATGTAGTGGCTTAAGCAGGGGGACACATCTGGCACTGCAGGATTTGAGTCCCTGGCGGCGTAGTGTGTTACTGATGGTAGGCGTTGTTACTTTGGTCCCAGCTCTCTGCAGGTCATTCACTAGGTCCCCCCGTTTGGTTCTGGGATTTTTGCTCACCGTTCTTGTGATCATTTTGACCCCACGGGGTGAGATCTTGCGTGGAGCCCCAGATCGAGGGAGATTATCAGTGGTCTTGTATGTCTTCCATTTCCTTATAATTGCTCCCACAGTTGATATCTTCAAACCAAGCTGCTTACCTACTGCAGATTCAGTCTTCCCAGCCTGGTGCAGGTCTACAATTTTGTTTCTGGTGTCCTTTGACAGCTCTTTGGTCTTGGCCATAGTGGAGTTTGGAGTGTGACTATTTGAGGTTGTGGACAGGTGTCTTTTATACTGATAACAAGTTCAAATAGGTGCCATTAATACAGGTAATGAGTGGAGGACAGAGGAGCCTCTTAAAGAAGAAGTTACAGGTCTGTGAGAGCCAGAAATCTTGCTTGTTTGTAGGTGACCAAATACTTATTTTCCACCATAATTTGCAAATAAATTCATAAAAAAATCCTACAATGTGATTTTCTGGAGAAAAAAAATCTCAATTTGTCTGGCATAGTTGACGTGTACCTATGATGAAAATTACAGGCCTCTCTCATCTTTTTAAGTGGGAGAACTTGCACAATTGGTGGCTGACTAAATACTTTTTTCCCCACTGTATATCAGTTTTGCAGCTTTAATAGTGAGGTGCTAATGTTCAATGAATGTATATGATTTACAGTGTATTCGGAGAGTATTCAGACCCTTTGCTATGAGACTCGAAATTGAGCTCAGGTGCCACCTGTTTCCATTGATCATCCTTGAGATGCTTCTACAACTTGATTGGAGTCCACCTGTGGTAAATTCAATTGACATGATTTGTAAAGGCACACACCTGTCTATATAAGGTCCCACAGTTGACAGTGTATGTCAGAGCAAAAACCAAGCCATGAGGTCGAAATAATTGTCCGTAGAGCTCCATGACAGGATTGTGTGGAGGTACAGATCTGGGGAAGGGTACCAAAACATTTCTTCAGCATTGAAGGTTCCAAAGAACACAGTGGCCTCCATCATTCTTATATGGAAGACGTTTGAAACCACCAAGACTCTTCCTAGAGCTGGCCGCCCGGCCAAACTGAGCAATCGGGGGAGAAGGGCCTTGGTCAGGGAGGTGACCAAGAACCCGATGGTCACTCTGACAGAGCTCCAGAGTTCCTCTGTGGAGATGGGAGAACCTTGCAGAAGCACAACCATCTCTGCAGCACTCCACCAATCAGGCCTTTATGGTAGAGTGGCCAGACGGAAGCCACTCCTCAGTAAAAGGCACATGACAGCCTGCTTGGAGTTTGCCAAAAGGCACCTAAAGGACACTCAGATCATAAGAAACAAGATTATCTGGTCTGATGAATCCAAGATTAAACTCTTTGGCCTGAATGCCAAGCGTCACGTCTGGAGGATACCTGGCACCAACCCTATGGTGAAGCATGGTGGTGGCAGCATCATGCTGTGGGGATGTTTTTCAGCGGCAGGGACTGGGAGACTTGTCAGGATCGAGGGAAAGATGAACTGAGCAAAGTACAGCGAGTTCCTTGATGGAAACCTGCTCCAGAGCGCTCAGGACCTCAGACTGGGGGCGAAGGTTCTCATTCCAACAGGACAACGTCCCTAAGCACACAGCCAAGACAACGCAGGAGTGGCTTCGGGACAAGTCTCTGAATGTCCTTGGGTGGCCCAGCCAGAGCCCGGACTTGAACCCGATCTAACATCTCTGGAGAGACCTGAAAATATCTGTGCAGCGACGCTACCCATCCAATCTGACAGCGCTTGAGAGGATCTGCAGAGAAGAATGGGAGAAACTCCCCGAAATACAGGTGTGTCAAGCTTGTAGCGTAATACCCAAGAAGACTCGAGACAGTAATCGCTACCAGTAATCGAGACAGTAAGCGCTTCAACAAAGTACTTAGTAAAGAGTCTGAATAGATATTTCAGTTTTTTATAAAAAACTGTTTTTGCTTTGTCATTATGGGGTATTGTGTGTAGAAAACTATTTAATCCATTTTAGAATAAGGCCGTAACTTAACAAAATGTAGAAAAAGTCAAAAGGTCTGAATACTTTCCGAATGCACAGTATACACCTTTGTTCAACCCTTGTCTAGGAACACTTCTATGATCCATCATCCCACAGTGGATTTATAGAGCTCGAACTTCGGAACCTCCGGAGGACTCTTCAGGATGACCAAATACGATAGACTCGTTACAGCCTTACCCTGTACCAACTGTGTCCACGGCGATGACAAGTGCCGAGGATGAGGACCCAAGCGAGTGGATGACTGTCATAAAGAGCATGAAGCCATCCACAGAAAACATTGGATGCATTAAAATGGCCATGGAGAAAACATACACTGTAAATGAGAAATTCTGTGCATAATTTTCAATGAATTTGCTAAACTTTCAACAACAAAAAAAGTACTTTTTCATTTTGGAGTATTGTGTGTAGATGGTTGAAAAAAATGCAATTGTCTCCGTTTTGAATTCAGACTGTAACACTACAAGATGTGGAATACGTCAAGGGGTATGAATACTTTCTGAAGGCACTGTACTTGGTTACTCTGGGCCAGCGGCTAATTTATTTGGGTCAGTGACTTTAATGAATTCCCTTTGAGTTATTGTTTTTTGCGCACTGACAAGCTCTGATTTAGTTTTTTTAGGACTAGCAATATGATCTCCTTGTAGTAAGTTAGTTAAAATAAATTTCTTTCAAGGTTATGGTTGCTTACAATCTTATTTCCATTAAATGCCAATATGACCATCATTAAAAGTCTAATTACTCCCACATTGCAATCAAGTAATCCAGTAAGCATTCATTTGACACTGTCTGATTTGTGGCAGTGCATGCCAGCAATTGCTCTGACATACAATAGTGTGGAACAACCATTTTTATCACTTTACATGGGGGCAGCCTGATATATAGCATACAGTACATAACTCTGTCATAAGAATTACATTGTATCCAGCATGGCAGTTTATGAGACATATGTCAAATAACTGTCAAGAGGCATGAAGGTACACTGAACAAAAACATTAACGCAACATGTAAAGTGTTGGTCCAATATTTCATGAGCTGAAATAAAAGATCCCAGAAAGCTCTCTCAAATTCTGTACACAAATGTGTTTACATCCCTGTTAGTGAGCTTTTCTCCTTTGCCAAGATAATCCATCCACTTGACAGGTGTGGCATATCAAGAAGCTGATAAAACAGCATGATCATTACACAGGTGCACCTTGTGCTGGGGACAATAAAAGGCCACCCTAAAATGTGCAGTTTTGTCACAGATGTCACAGTTGTCACAGATGTCACAGAACACAATGCCACAGATGTCTCAAGTTTTGAGGGAGCGTGCAATTGGCATGCTGACTGCAGGAATGTCCACCAGAGCTACTGCCAGATAATTTAATGTTCATTTTTCTACCATGAGCCGCCTCCAACATCGTTTTAAAGAATTTGGCAGTACATCCACCTGGGCCAGTGTATGGCGACATGTGGGCGAGAGGTTTGCTGATGTCAACGCTGTGAACAGAGTGCCCCATGGTGGCTTTGGGGTTATGGTATGGGCAGGCATAAGCTATAGACAACGAACACAATTGCATTTTATCGATGGCAATTTGAATGCACAAAAATACAGTGACGGGATCCTGAGGCCCATTTTTTATATATACAGTGGGGAAAAAAAGTATTTAGTCAGCCACCAATTGTGCAAGTTCTCCCACTTAAAAAGATGAGAGAGGCCTGTAATTTTCATCATAGGTACACGTCAACTATGACAGACAAAATGAGAAAAAAAAATCCAGAAAATCACATTGTAGGATTTTTAATGAATTTATTTGCAAATTATGGTGGAAAATAATTATTTGGTCAATAACAAAAGTTTCTCAATACTTTGTTATATACCCTTTGTTGGCAATGACACAGGTCAAACGTTTTCTGTAAGTCTTCACAAGGTTTTCACACACTGTTGCTGGTATTTTGGCCCATTCCTCCATGCAGATCTCCTCTAGAGCAGTGATGTTTTGGGGCTGTCGCTGGGCAACACGGACTTTCAACTCCCTCCAAAGATTTTCTATGGGGTTGAGATCTGGAGACTGGCTAGGCCACTCCAGGACCTTGACATGTTTCTTACGAAGCCACTCCTTCGTTGCCCGGGCGGTGTGTTTGGGATCATTGTCATGCTGAAAGACCCAGCCACGTTTCATCTTCAATGCCCTTGCTGATGGAAGGAGGTTTTCACTCAAAATCTCACGATACATGGCCCCATTCATTCTTTCCTTTACACGGATCAGTCGTCCTGGTCCCTTTGCAGAAAAACAGCCCCAAAGCATGATGTTTCCACCCCCATGCTTCACAGTAGGTATGGTGTTCTTTGGATGCAACTCAGCATTCTTTGTCCTCCAAACACGACGAGTTGAGTTTTTACCAAAAGGTTCTATTTTGGTTTCTTCTGACCATATGACATTCTCCCAATCCTCTTCTGGATCATCCAAATGCACTCTAGCAAACTTCAGACGGGCCTGGACATGTACTGGTTTAAGCAGGGGGACACGTCTGCACTGCAGGATTTGAGTCCCTGGCGGCGTAGTGTGTTACTGATGGTAGGCTTTGTAACTTTGGTCCCAGCTCTCTGCAGGTCATTCACTAGGTCCCCCCGTGTGGTTCTGGGATTTTTGCTCAACGTTCTTGTGATCATTTTGACCCCACGGGGTGAGATCTTGCGTGGAGCCCCAGATCGAGGGAGATTATCAGTGGTCTTGTATGTCTTCCATTTCCTAATAATTGCTCCCACAGTTGATTTCTTCAAACCAAGCTGCTTACCTATTGCAGATTCAGTCTTCCCAGCCTGGTGCAGGTCTACATTTTTGTTTCTTGTGTCCTTTGACAGCTCTTTGGTCTTGGCCATAGTGGAGTTTGGAGTGTGACTATTTGAGGTTGTGGACAGGTGTCTTTTATACTGATAACAAGTTCAAATAGGTGCCATTAATACAGGTAATGAGTGGAGGACAGAGGAGCCTCTTAAAGAAGAAGTTACAGGTATGTGAGAGCCAGAAATCTTGCTTGTTTGTAGGTGACCAAATACTTATTTTCCACCATAATTTGCAAATAAATTCATAAAAAAATCCTACAATGTGATTTTCTGGAGAAAAAAAATCTCAATTTGTCTGGCATAGTTGACGTGTACCTATGATGAAAATTACAGGCCTCTCTCATCTTTTTAAGTGGGAGAACTTGCACAATTGGTGGCTGACTAAATACTTTTTTCCCCACTGTATATCAGTTTTGCAGCTTTAATAGTGAGGTGCTAATGTTCAATGAATGTATATGATTTACAGTGTATTCGGAGAGTATTCAGACCCTTTGCTATGAGACTCGAAATTGAGCTCAGGTGCCACCTGTTTCCATTGATCATCCTTGAGATGCTTCTACAACTTGATTGGAGTCCACCTGTGGTAAATTCAATTGACATGATTTGTAAAGGCACACACCTGTCTATATAAGGTCCCACAGTTGACAGTGTATGTCAGAGCAAAAACCAAGCCATGAGGTCGAAATAATTGTCCGTAGAGCTCCATGACAGGATTGTGTGGAGGTACAGATCTGGGGAAGGGTACCAAAACATTTCTTCAGCATTGAAGGTTCCAAAGAACACAGTGGCCTCCATCATTCTTATATGGAAGACGTTTGAAACCACCAAGACTCTTCCTAGAGCTGGCCGCCCGGCCAAACTGAGCAATCGGGGGAGAAGGGCCTTGGTCAGGGAGGTGACCAAGAACCCGATGGTCACTCTGACAGAGCTCCAGAGTTCCTCTGTGGAGATGGGAGAACCTTGCAGAAGCACAACCATCTCTGCAGCACTCCACCAATCAGGCCTTTATGGTAGAGTGGCCAGACGGAAGCCACTCCTCAGTAAAAGGCACATGACAGCCTGCTTGGAGTTTGCCAAAAGGCACCTAAAGGACACTCAGATCATAAGAAACAAGATTATCTGGTCTGATGAATCCAAGATTAAACTCTTTGGCCTGAATGCCAAGCGTCACGTCTGGAGGATACCTGGCACCAACCCTATGGTGAAGCATGGTGGTGGCAGCATCATGCTGTGGGGATGTTTTTCAGCGGCAGGGACTGGGAGACTTGTCAGGATCGAGGGAAAGATGAACTGAGCAAAGTACAGCGAGTTCCTTGATGGAAACCTGCTCCAGAGCGCTCAGGACCTCAGACTGGGGGCGAAGGTTCTCATTCCAACAGGACAACGTCCCTAAGCACACAGCCAAGACAACGCAGGAGTGGCTTCGGGACAAGTCTCTGAATGTCCTTGGGTGGCCCAGCCAGAGCCCGGACTTGAACCCGATCTAACATCTCTGGAGAGACCTGAAAATATCTGTGCAGCGACGCTACCCATCCAATCTGACAGCGCTTGAGAGGATCTGCAGAGAAGAATGGGAGAAACTCCCCGAAATACAGGTGTGTCAAGCTTGTAGCGTAATACCCAAGAAGACTCGAGACAGTAATCGCTACCAGTAATCGAGACAGTAAGCGCTTCAACAAAGTACTTAGTAAAGAGTCTGAATAGATATTTCAGTTTTTTATAAAAAACTGTTTTTGCTTTGTCATTATGGGGTATTGTGTGTAGAAAACTATTTAATCCATTTTAGAATAAGGCCGTAACTTAACAAAATGTAGAAAAAGTCAAAAGGTCTGAATACTTTCCGAATGCACAGTATACACCTTTGTTCAACCCTTGTCTAGGAACACTTCTATGATCCATCATCCCACAGTGGATTTATAGAGCTCGAACTTCGGAACCTCCGGAGGACTCTTCAGGATGACCAAATACGATAGACTCGTTACAG
Source organism: Coregonus lavaretus (assembly GCF_964263955.1). Lineage (NCBI taxonomy): Eukaryota > Metazoa > Chordata > Actinopteri > Salmoniformes > Salmonidae > Coregonus > Coregonus lavaretus. The sequence goes on along the minus strand of NC_139999.1, from coordinate 53,694,964 downwards.
CCTTACCCTGTACCAACTGTGTCCACGGCGATGACAAGTGCCGAGGATGAGGACCCAAGCGAGTGGATGACTGTCATAAAGAGCATGAAGCCATCCACAGAAAACATTGGATGCATTAAAATGGCCATGGAGAAAACATACACTGTAAATGAGAAATTCTGTGCATAATTTTCAATGAATTTGCTAAACTTTCAACAACAAAAAAAGTACTTTTTCATTTTGGAGTATTGTGTGTAGATGGTTGAAAAAAATGCAATTGTCTCCGTTTTGAATTCAGACTGTAACACTACAAGATGTGGAATACGTCAAGGGGTATGAATACTTTCTGAAGGCACTGTACTTGGTTACTCTGGGCCAGCGGCTAATTTATTTGGGTCAGTGACTTTAATGAATTCCCTTTGAGTTATTGTTTTTTGCGCACTGACAAGCTCTGATTTAGTTTTTTTAGGACTAGCAATATGATCTCCTTGTAGTAAGTTAGTTAAAATAAATTTCTTTCAAGGTTATGGTTGCTTACAATCTTATTTCCATTAAATGCCAATATGACCATCATTAAAAGTCTAATTACTCCCACATTGCAATCAAGTAATCCAGTAAGCATTCATTTGACACTGTCTGATTTGTGGCAGTGCATGCCAGCAATTGCTCTGACATACAATAGTGTGGAACAACCATTTTTATCACTTTACATGGGGGCAGCCTGATATATAGCATACAGTACATAACTCTGTCATAAGAATTACATTGTATCCAGCATGGCAGTTTATGAGACATATGTCAAATAACTGTCAAGAGGCATGAAGGTACACTGAACAAAAACATTAACGCAACATGTAAAGTGTTGGTCCAATATTTCATGAGCTGAAATAAAAGATCCCAGAAAGCTCTCTCAAATTCTGTACACAAATGTGTTTACATCCCTGTTAGTGAGCTTTTCTCCTTTGCCAAGATAATCCATCCACTTGACAGGTGTGGCATATCAAGAAGCTGATAAAACAGCATGATCATTACACAGGTGCACCTTGTGCTGGGGACAATAAAAGGCCACCCTAAAATGTGCAGTTTTGTCACAGATGTCACAGTTGTCACAGATGTCACAGAACACAATGCCACAGATGTCTCAAGTTTTGAGGGAGCGTGCAATTGGCATGCTGACTGCAGGAATGTCCACCAGAGCTACTGCCAGATAATTTAATGTTCATTTTTCTACCATGAGCCGCCTCCAACATCGTTTTAAAGAATTTGGCAGTACATCCACCTGGGCCAGTGTATGGCGACATGTGGGCGAGAGGTTTGCTGATGTCAACGCTGTGAACAGAGTGCCCCATGGTGGCTTTGGGGTTATGGTATGGGCAGGCATAAGCTATAGACAACGAACACAATTGCATTTTATCGATGGCAATTTGAATGCACAAAAATACAGTGACGGGATCCTGAGGCCCATTTTTTATATATACAGTGGGGAAAAAAAGTATTTAGTCAGCCACCAATTGTGCAAGTTCTCCCACTTAAAAAGATGAGAGAGGCCTGTAATTTTCATCATAGGTACACGTCAACTATGACAGACAAAATGAGAAAAAAAAATCCAGAAAATCACATTGTAGGATTTTTAATGAATTTATTTGCAAATTATGGTGGAAAATAATTATTTGGTCAATAACAAAAGTTTCTCAATACTTTGTTATATACCCTTTGTTGGCAATGACACAGGTCAAACGTTTTCTGTAAGTCTTCACAAGGTTTTCACACACTGTTGCTGGTATTTTGGCCCATTCCTCCATGCAGATCTCCTCTAGAGCAGTGATGTTTTGGGGCTGTCGCTGGGCAACACGGACTTTCAACTCCCTCCAAAGATTTTCTATGGGGTTGAGATCTGGAGACTGGCTAGGCCACTCCAGGACCTTGACATGTTTCTTACGAAGCCACTCCTTCGTTGCCCGGGCGGTGTGTTTGGGATCATTGTCATGCTGAAAGACCCAGCCACGTTTCATCTTCAATGCCCTTGCTGATGGAAGGAGGTTTTCACTCAAAATCTCACGATACATGGCCCCATTCATTCTTTCCTTTACACGGATCAGTCGTCCTGGTCCCTTTGCAGAAAAACAGCCCCAAAGCATGATGTTTCCACCCCCATGCTTCACAGTAGGTATGGTGTTCTTTGGATGCAACTCAGCATTCTTTGTCCTCCAAACACGACGAGTTGAGTTTTTACCAAAAGGTTCTATTTTGGTTTCTTCTGACCATATGACATTCTCCCAATCCTCTTCTGGATCATCCAAATGCACTCTAGCAAACTTCAGACGGGCCTGGACATGTACTGGTTTAAGCAGGGGGACACGTCTGCACTGCAGGATTTGAGTCCCTGGCGGCGTAGTGTGTTACTGATGGTAGGCTTTGTAACTTTGGTCCCAGCTCTCTGCAGGTCATTCACTAGGTCCCCCCGTGTGGTTCTGGGATTTTTGCTCAACGTTCTTGTGATCATTTTGACCCCACGGGGTGAGATCTTGCGTGGAGCCCCAGATCGAGGGAGATTATCAGTGGTCTTGTATGTCTTCCATTTCCTAATAATTGCTCCCACAGTTGATTTCTTCAAACCAAGCTGCTTACCTATTGCAGATTCAGTCTTCCCAGCCTGGTGCAGGTCTACATTTTTGTTTCTTGTGTCCTTTGACAGCTCTTTGGTCTTGGCCATAGTGGAGTTTGGAGTGTGACTGTTTGAGGTTGTGGACAGGTGTCTTTTATACTGATAACAAGTTCAAACAGGTGCCATTAATACAGGTAACGAGTGGAGGACAGAGGAGCCTCTTAAAGAAGAAGTTACAGGTATGTGAGAGCCAGAAATCTTGCTTGTTTGTAGGTGACCAAATACTTATTTTCCACCATAATTTGCAAATAAATTCATAAAAAATCCTACAATGTGATTTTCTGGAAAAAAAATTCTCAATTTGTCTGTCATTGTTGACGTGTACCTATGATGAAAATTACAGGCCTCTCTCATCTTTTTAAGTGGGAGAACTTGCACAATCGGTGGCTGACTAAATACTTTTTTTCCCCACTGTATATCTGTGACGACTGGGAATTCATGTGTGTCACGATCGTCGGGAACAGAGGCGGACCAAGGCGCAGCGTTGAAGGCAAACATACTCTTTATTTAGTGATTACACGACAAAAATAACAAAACGATAACGTGACGTCCACGGTCTAAACACAAACCACACTGGAACAAGATCCCACAACCACTGTGGGAAAACAGCCTGTCTAAATATGGTTCCCAATCAGAGACAACCAGCAACAGCTGACACTCGTTGCCTCTGATTGGGAACCACTCTGGCCAACCTAGAAATACAACTACTAGAAAAACAAATGAAACTCACACCCTGGCTCAACATACAAGTGTCCCCAGAGCCAGGGCGCGACAGTACCCCCCCTAAAGGCGCGGACTCCGACCGCGCCAACTAAATACCACAGGGGAGGGACCGGGTGGGCACTCCGCCCTGGCGGCGGATCCGGCTCCGGGCCTGATCCCCACTCCCTCTCCAACCCCCCAAAGTACCCCTGGTCCGGTCTGGCCCCGCTGGCCGGAGCTGGACTGCACACTGGTGGAGCGGATTGCTCTAGCTCCGGCGTGAAGCAGCTGACCGGTGCCGGACCAGGCACCGGTGGAACAGGCACGGGCCGTGCCAGACTGACGACGCACACCACTGGCTTGGTGTGGGGAACAGGCACGGGCCGTGCCGGACTGACGACGCACACCACTGGCTTGGTGTGGGGAGCAGGAGCGGGCCGGACCGGGCTGGCGACGCGCACCATTGGCTTGGTGCGGGGAGCAGGAGCGGGCCGGACCGGGCTGGCGACGCGCACCATTGGCCTGGTGCGGGGAGCAGGAACAGGCCGGGCCGGGCTGAGTAAAATCTTTGAAATTGTTGCATGTTGCATTTATATTTTTGTTCAGTATATACAGTATAAACAGAAAGGGACCTTATACACTCAATAGGAAATACTTGGATAGTGAAAACAAATGAAAGATTCATTTGAAATGTTCCATCTCAGAAAGTAACCTTGACCATTGAACGCACCTCTGATCATCTATTCAACCACGTCCGTCACCAAGTTTCACCTGGCAACAATCATTCTAATGCAAACCCAAGCAATAGGACAGTAATGTGATTTCTAGATTACATAAAGAGCCACTCGAGCAACACTTAAGAGATAGCATTGAACCATTCATTTTCCCCCAAGGTCTCTATCTACATATAAATAAGTTAGCTGCTTATTTGACATGAATAATTCATTTTGTCTGATGTACATTTGAGTCGCCTGACATTTGGAGTATGATTTTCATTTTCCCTCAGAGTCGAGTCGATTTGCAGCCTCGCTATCAAGATAAGGCTGGTATTCCATCCTTTCAGACACATACAGTACTGTGCTTGAATTCAAAACATGAATATCTCCTCAATGCACACAAACATAGTGTGGGACGGGAATAAGATGTGGCATATGTGTTGCAGGACTTTTATTTTGATAACCATCCACCTGTACTCTAATTGGCTCCTGTACTTTAGCAAGGGGGCTGCTGGGTAGAGGATCAAGCAGAGCGGCCATGATGTAGCCTAGTGAGTGGAGGTGCCCATTCCCCTCCCCTTATTATCTATTTTATATCCCCTGATAATTTATGCAGTTTGTCTCATCATTAAAGTTTGATGGCGCATTTGTGTCAGCTTCTTCAAGATCAAGACCAGTGGCATCAGTTCAGCTAAACCTAGCTTATGGCAAAGTGGGGTATGTGAATGTTTTTTAAGTTGAAGCTCATTTACTGCATTTCTACACAATTTAAAAACTATTTGGGGAACAGCTAAAACAAAAAAGACCCCAGATATTAATTATCACCGCAATATTAGGTTTAAAGGTCTGTGGAACGGCATATACAATGTCAACCACTACTCAACCTCATCTAATTTACTTGTGGAACGGCGCATACAGTGTTTAAAGTTTGGGGAAGCTATTTTTTTCACCATAAAATTGCAACTTTATAATAAATCAAATCAAATGTTATTTGTCACATGCTTCGTAAACAACAGTGAAGCTTACTTACGGGTCCTTTTCCAAAAATGCAGAGTTAAAGATAAGATGAAACAAATGTAATAGAAATAGTGACGATGAATAAATACACTGTAAATAACAATAATGATAAAAAATAACATAGCTATATACAGGAAGTAGCAGTACCGAGTCGATGTGCAGGGGTATGAAGTAATTGAGGTAGCTATGTACATATAGTAGGGGTAAAGTGACTAGGCAACAGTTTAGATAATACTGTAGACAGCAGTGTGTGTGTGTTAGTGTGAGTGTGACATCACTATGCATGTGTGCATGTGTTGGTGTGTGTATGTGTGTGTTGGGGTCTCAGTGTAGGTACTGTGTGTGTGAGTGTGTTGGTAGAGTCCAGTGTGTGCATATGGTGCTTTCAAGACAACTGGGAACTCGGAATAAAACGAGGTCAAATCATGACTTCAAGTCGGAAAGTCAGAGCTCTAGAAAGATGCCCGAATTTCCAACTTGGAATTCCTGGGGGTATGGCTGATGCTCTCCGCTGGTGCCAATAAGATAGGCTACTGTTCGCTCAATTGGGAGTTGAGAATTATGAAAACTAGAGGCAGATTAGTGTTTTCTTTGTCTTCTCTTTTCATCAATAGCCATTTGCTTTCTAAACTATATTTTTCCTACGATTGTACCTACCTTCATCTAAATCTGTGTCTGGAATAAATGCAGGCAGTAGTAGCCAGCCATGCATTAGGCTATTTATTAACCTTTTTTGTTGATAATTGACTAGGACTAAGTAAATCGTGTCCATTTACATCTATCAGGGTCGTTTTTCTTTGAACAATGTGCGTGAATGAAGGAACATAATAAGTGATAGCGCAAAAATGCGCACTAGAGGTATAGGTTTTACCTGCAACCGTTGATTTGGCCTTATTTTTTGGCTTGCTCCTCAAGAAAAACTGGTGGCCATGACACAAGCCAAATGTAAATTGGCTTGGGGGTGTGGTTTGATGTGGGTGTTTCTTGGGTGTGTCCTTGCCACCACCAAGACACACCCATCTGTCAGAACCTTGCCCACAGCTGTTTCCGACTCAATCACAACAAACCTCCTGCAGGTTGAGTTCAATAACCACAGGCAGATGTATGGTGAGATGCCGGAGGAAGCTTTGAATAGGTAATATGAGAAATGCAATTGCTGAATTGATGTAGATATTCTAAACAAATTGTTTTGATAAGTTTCAAATGTAGTAACAGGTCCATGTAGAAACAACAATTCTTTACATAATACCATAGAAGCAGTGTTCTGCTAATATAACTACGTGCACCTTTCACCTTTCATTGTCATTCCCCAGCCGATACAGATACTGTGCCTATCGGCATTTTGACTGATGGTAATGAGGCTACCTTGGCAAACATGTCAGAGTGGTCATACCTTCCTGTGTGGTGTCCCATATACAACAGGAGTTCCCTGATCCTGGTGCAGAATACACAGGTTTTCTCCCTCCCCATATTGACTGATACCATTTAATACAATAATTTAAAAAAGACAATACAAGTAAAAGTTGTCTTGTGAAATGTTTATGTCAAGTGCCAGGTCTCTCTCCATTTAGAGGCATCAGTATCAAGCCCGGTCAGTCTGGACTTCAAGACATCATCTTGCAAGTCTCCATGTGCTGGCTCCATAGATGCATATGTGAACACATACACAGTCACTGTTCTATTACCAATTGCAATTAGGATAGGTGATATCTGACAAACAAACATATACAGTACTGTTGAAGTTTGCACAGGTCAGACTAAACCTACTTAATTCTGGTCTCCTCATCAACGACCGTTGGTGAGCAGGCAAGAGGTGAGGCTGGAGGCAAGGTCTTTGCCAGCTCCCCATTAATGGGCATGGCAGCATAGATCAGCTCCTGGCCCCTCATCAAAGATACTGGTCAGTCAAACACACACACAGAGCACTGATTACATTATCAATGGTGGTTATGATTAGCATGGTGGAACCAACCTGATCGCCTGCATTCACCTTTCAATTTCATTTCAGATATCATGATATGTGGTTCCACCAGTCTAGGTTATGAAGGTGAATTGGGACCAGGTCAAATGTCACCAACCTGATTCAAGTGTCCTCCATGTTCCATTTATAGGAATGCTCACAGCGAGGTCATGTCTGCGTGATGCTGAGGGTCCCCTTGTTGGTCTTCTCTATGTTTCATGTTTGGTTGCAAATCTCTCGAACAACTGCAGCAGGCAATCCTCATGAACAATGTGTATTCTCATCTTATGAGGTGGTGTTGACTGGGAGGGCCTGTGACAGGGTGATACAATAGACAGCCAAGTGGTAAATTGCATTTTTATATAAAGAAAGGACAAAGCTTTTTGATAATGCACTTCACAACCTAAATGACTCCACTACTTGTATCTGCTTGGCTGGCTAATTAACCTACCAGTTTATCAAAACGGGTATTTTTTAATACAACTTTTCACATAACACACATTGTCGTTGTTGATGAAGCCGTCTGTGTCATCAGGGCAGTAACTCGGGTCAATCCCTTTCTACAGTAGGTCGTCAGTAGTTCCCACAGCCACAAAATCATACAGGCCGCCTATTTCTACAATTTCTCTTCTTAAAATGTGTTTTTAAACCTAACCCTAACCACACTGCGAACCTTATGCCTAACCGTCTCCTTAAATTAAGACCAAAAAGCCCATTTTTTATTTTATTAATTTTTTTAAATATACAGTACCAGTCACAAGTTTGGACACACGTACTCATTCAAGGGTTTTTCTTAATTTTTACTATTTTCTACATTGTAGAATAATACAACTATGAAATAACAAATATGGAATCATGTAGTAACCAAAAAAGTGTTAAACAAATCAAATGTTAGATTCTTCAAAATAGCCACCCTTTGCCTTGACGACAGCTTTGCAAACTCTTGGCATTCTCTCAACTAGCTTCATGAGGTAGTAACCTGGAACACATTTCAATTAACAGGTGTGCCTTGTTAAAAGTTAATTTGTGGAATTTCTTTCTTTCTTAATTGAATGCCTATCAGTTGTGTTGTGACAAGGTAGGGTTGGTATACAGAAGATAGCCCTATTTGGTAAAAGACCAAGTCCATATTATGGCAAGAACAGCTCAAATAAGCAAAGATAAATGACAGGCCATCATTACTTTAAGACATGAAGGTCAGTTGGACAATTTCAAGAACTTTTAAAGTTTCTTGAAGTGCAGTCGCAAAAACCATCAAGCAACTGGCTCTAATGAGGACCGCCACAAGAAAGGAAGACCCAGAGTTACCTCTGCTGCAGAGGATAAGTTCATTAGAGTTACCAGCCTCAGAAATCGGCAATTAACTGCACCTCAGATTGCAGCCCAAATAAATGCTTCACAGAGTTCAAGTAACAGACACATCTCAACATCAACTGTTCAGAGGAGACTGTATGAATCAGGCCTTCATGGTCGAATTGCTGCAAAGAAACCACTACTAAAGGACACCAATAAGAAAAAGAGACCTGCTTGGGCCAAGAAACACGAGCAATGGACATTAGACCGGTGGAAATTTGACCTTTGGTCTGTAGCACAAATTTGAGATTTCTTGTGAGATGTGGTGTGGGTGAACGGATGATCTCTGCATGTGTATTTCCCACTGTAAAAGCATGGAGGAGGAGGTGTTATGGTGTGGGGGTGCCTTGCTGGTGACACTGTCTGTGATTTATTTAGAATTCAAAGCATACTTAACCAGCATGGCTACCACAGCATTCTGCAGCGATACGCCATCCCATCAGGTTTGGGCTTAGTGGGACTATCATTTGTTTTTCAACAGGACAATGACCCAACACACCTCCAGGTTGTGTAAGGGCTATTTTACCAAGAAGGAGAGTGATGGAGTGCTGCAACAGATGACCTGGCCTCCACAATCCCCCATCCTCAACCAAATTGAGATGGTTTGGGATGATTCAGGTACAGGTACAAAAGTCTCTTACTGACTATCCTACCGATCCTTGACTTCGGCGATGTCATTTACAAAATAGCCTCCAACACTCTACTCAGTAAATTGGATGTAGTCTATCACAGTGCCATCCGTTTTGTCACCAAAGCCCCATATACTACCCACCACTGTGACCTGTACGCTCTTGTTGGCTGGTCCTCACTACGTATTCGTCGCCAAACCCACTGGCTCCAGGCCATCTATAAATCACTGCTAGGCAAATCCCTGCCTTATCTTAGCTCATTGGTCACCATAGCAACACCCACCCGTAGTATGCGCTCCAGCAGGTATTTCTCACTGGTCATCCCCAAAGCCAACACCTCCTTTGGCCGCAATTCCTTCCAGTTCTCTGCTGCCAATGACTGGAACGAATTGCAAAGATCTCTGAAGCTGGAGACTCTTATCTCCCTCACTAACTTTAAGCATCAGTTGTCAGAGCACCTTATCGATCACTGCACCTGTACACAGCCCATCTGAAATTAGCCCACCCAACTACCTCATCCCCATATTGTTATTTATTTTGCTCATTTGCACCCCAGTATCTCTATTTGCACATCATCTCTTGCACATCTATCATTCCAGTGTTAATACTAATTGTAATTTATTTTGCACTAAGAACCTATTTATTGCCTTACCTCCATAACTTGCTACATTTGCACACACTGTATATATATTTTCTGGTGTATTTTTGACTTTATGTTTTGTTTTACCCCATATGTAACTCTGTGTTGTTGTTTTTATCGCACTGCTTTGCTTTATCTTGGCCAGGTCGCAGTTGTAAATGAGAACTTGTTCTCAACTGGCTTACCTGGTTAAATAAAGGTGAAATACATTTTAAAAAATCTATATCCACAGTAAAACGAGTCCTATATCGACATAACCTGAAAGGCCGCTCAGCAAGGAAGAAGCCACTGCTCCAAAACCAACATAAAACATACGGTTTGCAACTGCACATGGGGACAAAGATCGTACTTTTTGAAGAAATGTCCTCTGGTCTGATGAAACAAAAATAGAACTGTTTGGCCATAATGACCATCGTTATGTTTGGAGGAAAAAGGGGAAGGCTTGCAAGCCGAAGAACACCATCCCAACCGTGAAGCATGGGGGTGGCATCATCATGCTGTGGGGGTGCTTTGCTGCAGGAGGGACTGGTGCACTTCACAAAATAGATGGCATCATGAGGAAGGAAAATTATGTGGATATATTGAAGCAACATCTCAAGACATCAGTCAGGAAGTTAAAGCTTGGTCGCAAATGGGTCTTCCAAATGGACAATGACCCCAAGCATACTTCCAAAGTTGTGGCAAAATGGCTTAAGGACAACAAAGTCAAGGTATTGGAGTGGCCATCATAAAGCCCTGACCTCAATCCTATAGAAAATGTGTGGGCAAAACTGAAAAAGTGTGTGCGAGCAAGGAGGCCTACAAACCTGCCTCAGTTACACCAGCTCTGTCAGGAGGAATGGGCCAAAATTCACCCAACTTATTGTGGGAAGCTTGTGGAAGGCTTCCTGAAATGTTTGACCCAAGTTACACAATTGAAAGGCAATGCTACCAAATACTTGTCACGGTTTCGGCCGAGGCTGCCTCTCTTCCTTGTTCGGGCAGGCTTCGGCGTTCGTTGTCTCCGGAATACTAGCTGCCACCGTTGTATGTTTCATGTTCGTTTGCTTTTGTCTGATTGTTTTCACACCTGTTATCATTTAGTGTCATTAGTGTCCTATTTAGTTCTCGTTGTGTTTGTCAGGTGTTGTGTGTTATTGTTTCGTGTACTGTCATGTTTGCTGGTCGTTTGACTATTTCGCTCGGTTGAGCTTTATACTCCACTGCGCTGGAGCGTATTACGCACCTGTTTTCGTGCGCCTTTATTTTGGTCGCCTACGTGCGTCGTTCCGCCTTCAGGCGAGTTTTCCTGTTTGCCTTATTGGTATTTTCGACTAAAGTCTTTTGGATTATTGACTTCGGTGTCCTGCGCTTGATTCCACCACTACACCCACCTACAGCACGCGTGACAGAATAACACACCTTAAAATGGAATCAGCAGGAGCCGCAGCAGCCCAGACGACGCTGGAGGACCAGGTTCGGGAACAACGGGACCAGATCCTGCAGATGGGGACCGCACTGCAGGAGGTGATCACCACCATTCGAGGCTGGGGAACGCCTCCACCGCCACCCTCCCTGCCAGCACCATCGGCCAGTCCGCCCATTCCAGCACCGGAACCCCGAGGAGTCCGACTCTCGCTCCCGAGGTCCTACGATGGAACCGCGGCCGGGTGTCAGGGATTCCTTCTCCAGGTGGAGCTGTACCTGGCCACCGTGCACCCGGCGCCCTCGGGACATGAGAGCGTGTCCGCCCTGATCTCCTGCCTTTCCGGGAAGGCATTGGAATGGGCCAACGCGGAGTGGAGGAGGATCGACGCGGACACCATCACGTACGACGAGTTCTCCCGCCGCTTCAGGGCGGTGTTTGACCATCCCCCGGAGGGGAAAGCGGCGGGGGAGCGTCTGGTCTTCCTCCGGCAGGGGAGGAGGAGTGCGCAAGAGTTCGCCCTCGAATTCCGTACTCTAGCGGCAGATGCAGGGTGGAATGATCGGGCTCTCGTCGATCACTACGACGAGAGGACGTCCGTCGGGAGCTGGCTTGTAGGGACACCAGCCTCTCGTTCGACCAGTTGGTCGACATGTCCATCAGGCTGGATAACCTACTAGCTACCCGCGGACGTTCCGAGGGGGGTCCGTCCATTCCACCCTCCAGCGCCTCCGAGCCGTGTCCCATGGAGCTCGGGGGTGCTGGCGCTAGAGAGAGGAGGGGTCGGCTTACTAGGGGGTCCATCCCCTGCACCAACTGTGGTCGGGGAGGACACACCGCGGCTAGGTGCTGGGGATGGCCTCCTAGGGGAGAGGACGACGGGTCCCGCACTGGGGATTCCTTCCAGGTGAGTAGGCGCCCCACTCACCCAGAGCTCTCTATTGCACATTTCTGTTTGCCTGTGAGTTTTCCACAGGTAGCACCTCATTCCCAGCATAAGGCACTGGTAGATTCAGGCGCGGCTGGGAATTTTATTGATAAGAAATTTTGTTTAGCTTTAGGGATTCCCCTTCTTCCTGTTGATGTCCCTTTCCCCGTTCATGCCCTAGATAGCCGTCCGTTGGGTGCGGGCTTGATCAGGGAGGTCACTGCGCCACTTAGGATGTGTGCGCAGGGGGGTCATCAGGAGATGATTCAGCTATTTCTGATTGACTCTCCTGCGTATCCGGTGGTGCTGGGCATGCCCTGGTTGAGTACCCATAACCCATCTATTTCGTGGCAGGAGAGGGCTCTGATGGAGTGGTCTGCCCAGTGTGTGGGTAGATGTTTAGGCGTTTCCGTAGGGGCTACCTCGGTGGAGAGTCCAAACCAGGTGCCCGCATTGCACGTTCCCCCTGAGTATGGGGATTTGGCTATTGCGTTTAGTAAGTCGAGGGCAACGCAGTTGCCGCCCCATAGGCAGGGAGATTGTGCGATAGACCTCCAGGCAGGAGCTGCGCTCCCACGGAGCCATGTGTATCCTCTGTCTCAGGAGGAGAAGAAAGCTATGGAGACTTACATAGACGAATCTCTGAGACAAGGATACATACGGCCTTCCACTTCCCCTGCGTCCTCGAGTTTATTTTTTGTGAAGAAGAAGGATGGTGGTTTGCGCCCATGCATCGATTACCGTGGTCTCAATCAGATCACGGTGAAGTACAGTTATCCACTCCCGCTGATTGCGACCATGACTGAGTCCTTGCATGGGGCGCGTTTCTTCACTAAATTTGATCTCAGGAGCGCGTACAATTTGGTGCGCATCAGGGAGGGCGATGAATGGAAGACAGCCTTTAGTACCACCTCGGGCCATTACGAGTATCTTGTCATGCCATACGGGTTGATGAACGCTCCGTCAGTTTTCCAATCATTCGTGGATGAGATCTTCAGGGACATGCAGGGGCAGGGGGTCGTGGTGTACATAGATGACATTCTCGTGTACTCGCCGACCCGTGTCGAGCATGTGGCCCTGGTGCGCAGAGTGTTGCGGAGGCTGGTGGAGCACGACCTGTATGTTAAGGCAGAGAAGTGTCTGTTTTTCCAGGAGTCGGTCTCCTTTTTGGGGTATCAGTTGTCTGCGTCAGGGGTGAAGATGGAGGTAGACCGGGTGTCAGCCGTGCGTAATTGGCAAACACCAACCACTGTGAAGGAGGTGCAGCAGTTTTTGGGGTTTGCGAATTACTACCGGAAGTTTATCCGGGGTTTTGGACAGGTGGCAGCTCCCATCACGTCTCTCTTGAAGGGGGGCCCGGTGCGTCTGCAGTGGTCTGCCGAGGCGGACAGGGCATTTGGAAGGCTGAAGGACCTGTTTACCTCGGCTCCAGTGCTGGCGCATCCGGATCCCTCTTTACCATTTCAGGTAGAGGTGGACGCATCTGAGGCCGGTATAGGAGCCGTGCTTTCACAAAGATCAGGCGCGCCACCTAAACTCCGCCCCTGTGCTTTTTATTCCAAGAAGCTCAGTCCGGCGGAGCGAAACTATGACGTAGGGGACAGGGAGCTGTTAGCCGTGGTACAGGCCCTAAAGGTGTGGAGGCACTGGCTTGAGGGGGCTCAACACCCTTTCCTCATTTTGACGGACCACCGTAACCTGGAGTACATCCAGGCAGCGAGGAGGCTAAACCCAGGGCAGGTGGAACGTGTAAACCAGGATGTGGGCAGGTTTCTTAGAACATACTGCCAGGACCGGCCGGAGGAGTGGGCAAGGTACGTTCCCTGGGCCGAAATGGCCCAGAATTCCCTACGCCATTCCTCCACTAACCTAACCCCTTTCCAATGTGTGTTAGGTTACCAGCCGGTTCTGGCACCCTGGCAGCAGAGCCAGATCGAGGCTCCTGCGGTGGATGAGTGGGCGAGGCGCTCGGAGGAGACATGGAACGCTGCACACGTCCACCTGCAGCGGGCCCTCCGACGTCATAAGGCGAGCGCCGATCTCCACCACAGTGAGGGACCGGTGTACGCACCTGGTGATCGAGTCTGGCTCTCTACCAGGAACCTGCCCCTCCGCCTGCCCTGTCGGAAACTGGGTCGGCGGTTTGTAGGGCCATTTAAAGTCCTGGGAAGGTTGAACGAGGTGTGTTATAAATTACAGCTACCTGTTGAATATAAAAGTATTAACCCCTCGTTCCATGTGTCCCTTCTCAGGCCGGTGGTAGCTGGCCCACTCCAAGAAAGTGAGATCAGGGAGACTCCTCCGCCCCCATTGGACATCGAGGGGGCACCGGCGTACTCCGTGAGGTCCATCTTGGATTCGAGACGTCGGATGGGGGGTCTCCAGTATCTAGTGGAGTGGGAGGGGTACGGTCCGGAGGAGCGGTGCTGGGTGCCGAGGAGAGACATTTTGGACCCGTCTCTCCTGACGGAATTCCATCGTGGGCACCCGACGCACCCTGCTCCGCGTCCTCCGGGTCGTCCCCGAGGCCGGAGTCGGCGCACGTCTGGAGCCGCGCGTCAAGGGGGGGGTACTGTCACGGTTTCGGCCGAGGCTGCCTCTCTTCCTTGTTCGGGCAGGCTTCGGCGTTCGTTGTCTCCGGAATACTAGCTGCCACCGTTGTATGTTTCATGTTCGTTTGCTTTTGTCTGATTGTTTTCACACCTGTTATCATTTAGTGTCATTAGTGTCCTATTTAGTTCTTGTTGTGTTTGTCAGGTGTTGTGTGTTATTGTTTCGTGTACTGTCGTGTTTGCTGGTCGTTTGACTATTTCGCTCGGTTGAGCTTTATACTCCACTGCGCTGGAGCGTATTACGCACCTGTTTTCGTGCGCCTTTATTTTGGTCGCCTACGTGCGTCGTTCCGCCTTCGGGCGAGTTTTCCTGTTTGCCTTATTGGTATTTTCGACTAAAGTCTTTTGGATTATTGACTTCGGTGTCCTGCGCTTGATTCCACCACTACACCCACCTACAGCACGCGTGACAATACTAATTGAGTGTATGTAAACTTCTGACCCACTGGGAATATGATGAAAGAAATAAAAGCTGAAATACATCATTCTCTCTACTATTATTCTGACATTTCACATTCTTAAAATAAAGTGGTGATCCTAACTGACCAAAGACAGGGAATTTTTACTAGGATTAAATGTCAGAAATTGTGAAAGAATGAGTTTAAATGTATTTGGCTAAGGTGTATGTAAACTTCCGACTTCAACTGTATATAAAATATAATATTGTTTAACTACCATACTTCTTTGACCAATGTAAAATGTCTGATCATTTACTTTTCAAACTCAATTCAATCAAGTCCACATTGCAGTTATATTGTGTTATGCGGTAGCTCTTTTTCCAATGGTCAAATAATATTACAGAATGGTTTTGGATACTGTAAAAATCTGCTTCTACTGGATAGACTCCCCTCCTCACAGGTGGGAGTGCCAGGTAGTGATTGTTTTGTAATGAATTCCTAAGTGCCTTTGGAAGTTATCCATTCAGCTAAAACTCCCTAAAACGTCAACTCTGTACTTTTTGGTTTTAAACTTACATTAACCCCTAAAAGTCTAAGCCTTTAGAATTGTAGGACCCCTGTGACCAACCGGCTCGATTTGGTTTTATGTAGCAACATTTTTAATGGTGTTGTATGTGAGAAGACCGATTTTCGGGATGTCTCCTTGTCTGATAAACACCGCTGTTGCTCTGCCAGAGATGGAAGAGGAAGCCAGACACCCCACAGTTTTTTTCGTTTTTTTTTCTGGTTCAATGAAAGTCAATGAACTAGGCAGACCAGACCCAGCTGCTATTACATTGGTGTCTATGGGAGACACACCCAGTTAAGTAGACGGGAACTCTACAATGTCTTTTTCAATAGTAAACGGCCTGAGTGACCTATCTTCATTCATTCACCATCTTTGGCTCTGCCACCTTCCACTGGAGATGTGGAAGGCCGACATCTGCCGATGCGGTGGATTGAGACGTAGCCCATTGAAAAAACAGATATCTCAATCTTAAACAGACAGATTTTTATGGGGATTTTTTATTATTATGCTAATTAGATGCCCATACAGGCGCAGACATTGACTACCATTCAACTATTATGTGAGTGTATGCAGCAGGGGGGAATCCTTTCCATTTGTAGTTTAGTATCCAGGAGCATATAGGGAATTAGATAGGGGTTAGACAAATTTGCATCTCAATCTTCACACACTAATATTAATGGAGAAAAGCCCGGAGTGAGATTGGGTTGCAGGAGAGTGTGAAGAAGCCTGTTTTTCATATCATATACACTCTGCCACCTACTCGATTTGTCACATCTTCCATATTTAATGACGGCATAGCCTGCCTCTGATGCAGATCTATCACAAACTCAATATTATTACTGAAGATTTTTTATGATAAGGTTAGTCCGTGAAGCATTTCACTGTAATGTCTACACCTGTTGTATTCGGCGCATGTGGCAAATAAAATTTGATTTGATTTGAATGTGTTGAGCAGATTGTATTCTTTCGACATTCTTCTTCTTCGTTTTCTTCTGTTTCTTTTTCATATTTTTCTGTGCATTGACAAGAGGAGATAAAGTTAGCAAAAGATGACAAAAGATCATCAATTGGGTCCAAAACATCCCATAAACTGTGTTGGAGACATACATGGCTCGATGAAAAGGAAATTCACATAAATAAGTCATTTGAGTAAATGTCTTATTTTTACTTCACATTGTCTGAGACAAGGGCATAAGGAGGACTGTTTTTAGGGTTCTGTTATAGTATATAGCCTATCTACTGTACTATAATAATATCTGCAATTAAACCTGCACTGTGTAACTATGTGTGTACAGGTTTTTTTGAAGACCCCTCTGGCAAGAATGCAGTATTTTTTTTTCTAGATTTTAATACGATATCCCAGAAACCCCAGCTCTCATTGGTAGTCACCGCTGGGATGACGTAGCATCAACATCCGCTCTGAGACTTTGTTGATGTGTTATCAACTGGAAACCCAGTGTAGCCAATTATGACTTTGTGGCTGTGGTAACTAGTGACAACCCAACAGAGTCTGGAAATTTGAGACTGTGGGTGCCGATGTGATAACAGTTACGGACAAGATTGAAGATAACTCAATTCCATTTTAGCAACAATGTCTTCAGAACAGGTACAAAAACGGTTATACATGTTATAATATTCACGTTGTCAGCCAGAAAGGTAGCGTTAACAATGTCAAAATAGCTAGCTAGCTAGCTACAAGACGGTTTCCCTGTCTGGTAGAAGATAGCAATATGATGATAGCTTTAGTACATTAGTTATCACACTTGCATAAAAAAAAGCAGTGTAAAATAATGCATTTTTACTATCATAGCTCTACATTCATGAAAAATGACCTTGGCTTTGGCAAGTCCTTTGTCCTTCTCTGACCCCTATACTAGCTAGCTAGCTAATAACATTACTGGGTTGTCTCCTTGATTGTCGAAAGCTATGGCTATGAAGATGTTGTGTATTAATTGTAGAAGTGGAATTTTGACTATGATAGCTCTGGATTCATGGAAAATAAACTTGGCTTTTGTATGCATTCAATCCTTTGCCCTTCTGACTCTTAGCTATACTAGCTAGCTAATAACATTACTGGGATCGCCCATTGATTCTCGAGAGAAGATGTTGTGTATGGATTGTAGAAGTGTCGACTCTTCTGCATGAAAATCCTTATTGGTTATACAAAAAAGACCATGTAGTGAACACTACAATACAATCCTAATAAGTATTGTGTACATATTTTTTCTGTAGGTTTCCAGTTTTGATGAGCCACAGACCGTCCAGGGGCACAAGCAGGGCTGCAGAAAGAATTGGACAGGAAGACCTTGAAAGGCCTGCCCGACTGCAAGAAGAGAGGCTGGCCGAGATGGTTAGTAAAAATCTTTCACCTGTGGTACTGCAGTCTGTATTTACATGTTGCTTTTTTTTCTCATCATTACAGGCTAAATTGCAAGAGCTGTCCTTTGATGAAAGGGAGAGGTGCTGGAGCTGGCTGCTTCCCGTCTATCTGGACTGATATTTGACATCCCAGGGTCTCCGGACACCTCGCTGGGGTACCTGCATGAATAGCAGGGAGACTCCTGCACCTTACAGCACACAACTGCTGCCATTTCACCACTGCAATATTCCATTTATTTGGGTGAAATCAGTTCAGTACTTCATCAGAATGTTTCCTTTACACTGTGCTTTTCTTATTTTGAGGAAGGTTACAGAGACTACCTTGTATTCTTGTTTATCTCCCTAATGAAACTATTTGACCTGATCTGTGTAATCAGACTGACTTGTTTTGTACTGTATTTACATCAGGGTAGTCCATCCGTCTTTCTGGATATCTACCCACCTGTAGGTCTGCTAATTTGAGGTGTAAACCGTCAAGAGCATGGATATCCAGGAAAAGAGAACAGTTTAGTAAATAATTCTAAAACCACTCCAAAAGTACAATAATGATGACTATATACTAGATAACAAATGCCCACACAAACTTCCCTTATTTATATGATGTACAGTTGAAGTCAGAAGTTTACATACACTTAGGTTGGAGTCATTAAAACTTGTTTTTCAACCACTCCACACAATTGTTTACAGACAGATTATTTCACTTATAATTCACTGTATCACAATTCCAGTTGGTCAGAAGTTTACATACACTAAGTTGACTGTGCCTTTAAACAGTTTGGAAATTTCCAGAAAATGATGTCATGGTTTTAGAAGCTTCTGATTGGCTAATTGACATGATTTGAGTCAATTAGAGGTGTACCTATGGATGTATTTCAAGGCCTACCTTCAATCTCAGTGCCTCTTAGCTAGCTAACATTAGGCTCCGTGTTTTTAGCTTGCTAAATAAATAGCTAGGTACGTAAATAGATACGCTAGCCCAGGGGTGTCACACTCAATCAGCGCACGGACCATATTGAAAAAAACACAACGAATTCGCAGACCAGACATAGCCTATTTGTTTTTACAAAACACTGTGTAACTGCGACCCAAACTGGCCATTGTTTTATTTAAAAAATGTGGCCCTTTATAATGTCCACTTAAGTACATAGGGTGCTGTATATAGCATTTTAACATATTAAAATAAAAGAGATAAATAATATTTGTCCAGCCTTTGCTGCTATGCTTGCAGGTGTGCATAATATGCTGCGATCCTAATCAAAAAGTGTTTAATAACACCAAATTGTTCAACGCCAAAACTTAGCTATAGGTTGTTGTAACATTTAAACTTAAAACATGTTTTTCTTTTTTTTTGCTCTGCATGGATCACTGGTGCGGTTGAAAGCAGCATTGCTGTAAGGTCCTCTCAAAATGTAGCTATTGTAGTTGAGTAGTGTGATGAGTGAGATAGAAGGAGTCAGACGCAGGAGGGTAATCACCGAATGCAGAGTTTATTCCGTCGTACACAAATAGCGCTGGAATAGCGACAAACGAAACAGGCAAAGGGGAAAATCTACCCTGGCAATACAAGGTAACGGTAGCTCCAGCAATAACAGGCGCAGGGGAAATATCTACCCCGGCAATAACAAGGTACGAGTAGCTCCACCTAGCTACACTACTCTCACAAATAAACAATCACCCACAAGGACAAGGGGGGCAGAGGGAACACTTATACACAGACTAATGAGGGGATAAGAACCAGGTGTGTGTGATTGACAAGACAAGACAAATGGAATGATGAATAATGGAGCGGCAGTGGCTAGTAAGCCGGTGACGACAAATGCCGAAGCCTGCCCGAACAAGGAGGGGAGGCAGCCTCGGCGGAAGTCGTGACAAGTAGCCAACCTAGGCTACTGCTCAAATCAGTGGAGACTCCTCAGAGGAGGAAGATGAGGACCATCCTCCTCAGTGAATTTCATTTTTTTTTTTTATAGTAAAACATTAAAAAAGTTATCCTTTTTAAACAAAATATATTCACTTGCCACCAAATAATTGATTACAACACACTGTTTTGCAATGAAGGTCTACAGTAGCTTCAACAGCACTCTGTAGGGTAGCACCATGGTGTAGCCGGAGGACAGCTGGTTTCCGTCCTCCTCTGGGTACATTGACTTCAATACAAAATGGGGTTCTCACCCCCTTCCCATAGACTTGCACAGTAATTATTACAACTTCCGGAAGACATCCTCCAACCAATCAGAGCTCTTGCAGCATGAACTGACATGTTGTCCACCAAATCAAAGGATCAGAGAATGAATCTAGTACTTAAAGCTACAGCTAGCTAGCACTGCAGTGCATAAAATGTGGTGAATAGTTGACTCAAAGAGAGAGAAAGACAATAGTTTAACAGTTCTGAACAAATTAATTTCTTTGAAAAATGAAGGAGGAGCAAGAGAGAGAGAGAGCTAGCTATATTTTTTAATTAAAAGAAAATCACTTTCACTTATTAGGTAGCAAATGCAGCTAGCTAGTTTAGCCTATTAAAACACCCGGCTCAAACTGAGGGATGCTATGTTAGCTAGCTGGCTATGACTATCCAACACTGGAACTCTTCCATGTCAAGGTAAGCTTTTGGTTTGACTAATTTATTGCCACCGGGACTCGCCGGTGTGTAACTGGATGATTGTAGCAGGTTTACTAACACGTTAGTTCTATTAGCTATGTTGACTATAACGTTACTTTAGCTAATATGGGGACAAAGATGTAGGCAGTGTGTAGCGGTTATGATATGAACGTTTGGAAAGGTTTATTCGCCCTGGTCACAGACAGCTGATGTGTTGTGCATTGAAGTCCACAAGCGAAGGGAAAAGGTGAGAGGAGGAGCGTGCATTCTGCCAATTCTGTTGAAAAAAAATTCTTAAACGGAAGCAAACAGAACGAAACAGGGAAAAACAAACCTACATTTGTCCAATAGAAACTCTAGTTTGCAACTGTCGGACTAATGATTACACCCTAGGTCAGCTAGATGCACGCAAAAGTGTGCAAGGTGGTATTGATTGTGTCACTGTCTGTCCATGTTTCATTGTCTGTCACTGCAAATCTTTCTCTCATCCTGTGTGCACCTACATTGTAAACTTTCATTCATAGGCTAGGTTGTAGCAACCTCGATGGGTATAGGGAAAATTCGAGTATCATGTAGTAGCCTAAACCTATCGATGTTACATTGAACTGGGTGAATGAAATATGCTGCAATAGAAATAAAGCCATGCTCATAAAAAAAGTTAGCGTCCTCCCTCATCTTAAATGGCACCGACCGCCACTGGCTCAAATGTTGCTGTAATAGGCCTACATGTTTCTCTTTTGCATGGTGTTTTGTTGCAGGTTTAGTTTTTTCGTTATTAATTGTCAAGCTTTAAAAACCGAAGCCAGACTGCAACATTTTAGTAGCCTAGCTAGGATTATGGCATGTGTCTGTACACTTTCCCTCGTGGCGCGCTGAAAATGGGACACACGAAAGCAGCACAATTTAAGTTGAATTCACTGATGCGAGCGCATCAGGCTGTAATTTCATGAAGTAGATGACTGTGTGATTTGCAAAGAAAGGAAAGTATAGAAATGTTGGTCAAATTAGAAGAGAGAACAATGTTGTCATGTGTTTATATGTGGTGTTTTGTTAATTGTTGTTTGGTTAGTGTGATATGTTGTATGTGTTGTAAAGTAATTCCTGAGTGGCGCAGTGGTCTAAGGCACTGCATCGCAGTGCTAACTGTGCCACTAGAGATCCTGGTTCGAATCCAGGCTCTGTCGCAGCCGGCCGCGACCGGGAGACGCATGGGCGGCGCACAATTGGTCCAGGGTAGAGGAGGTAATGGCCGGCAGGGATATAGCGTTGATAGAGCATGGCGTTTGCAATGCCAGGGTTGTGGGTTCGATTCCCACGGGGGGCCAGTATAAAAAAATTTGTATTCACAACTGTAAGTCGGTCTGGATAAGAGCGTCTGCTAAATGACTAAAATGTAATGTAAAATGTAATTGTTAATGAAAAAATAACAAATAAAATAACGTAGATGACCCAACTGTTGACTCATTTATACTCGATTGTGTGTCCTATTTTGCCAGCGGGCCTTGTGTTTGACACATGTGCGCTAGCCTATTTGCCACGTTATGAATGACGTGGTGATTGCCCTTGCAAGTTTAATTGTATTGACATTCCCAGCCTTATAGTTACAGTCATCCATTTTATGTTCAAAATATAGATATATTGAAACTGAAACGTGCATCCCGAATGGGTTGTGGCAGCAAACAATGTATCAGGCCAGCTGTGATTTACAACCTGATAGCAATATTTTTTGGGCTACCAAGAAATGTATTGGTGAATTATATTAATCATGCATTGAACTGCATCCATCTATTCTGCCAACAATGCCTTACTGTACGTCATGGAATTTTGAGTCAAATATAACCTTTTTTTTTTTTTACGTTTTTTTATCTGCAAAGTACTTAAAACGCTGTCAGATCCACTTTAAGCATATATGCCAAAGCCACTTACAGTCATTCATGCATACATTTGCTACATATGGGTGGTTCCGCAAAGAGCCATGCTCTACCATCAGAACTACAGAGGACTACTCTATGTTGCTCCATGTTGCAAATACAATAAATATAACTTCATACCACACCATTTGCCATTGCCATTGTCTCTGGACTATTACTCCCGAGTGGCGCAGTGGTCTAAGGCACTGCATCTCAGTGCTTGAGGCATCACTACAGACCCCCTGGTTTGATTCCAGGCTGTATCACAACCGGCCGTGATTGGGAGTCCCATAGGGCGGCGCACAATTGGTCCGGGTTTGGCCGGTGTAGGCCGTCATTGTAAATAAGAATTTATTCTTAACTGACTTGCCTAGTTAAATAAAGGTAAAATTAAAATAATAATAAAAATTACATACATATGAATCCATTGCTTCATGGACAGAAATGTATGTTTGCGTTCTTTCATGTAAAGGGAAATAAAAGAAAAATAAGAAAAGGGTACAAAGACATGGTAAATATTTTTTTCACAGATACAGTGTCATGGAATCAGCTCACTTACTGTGAGTAATGTGCAATGTGCCTGTCATCACCCGAAACGATGACCCCGTTCCCCATCCCCCATCCTTTTGGTGTAACTGTGCACAGACTAACAGGGGAAATTGGTTCCCTGGGCTCTCTACTTGGGAAGTAGGTGAGAAGTTGGTTCCAAAGGGTGGGAGAGACCCCCTGCAAGAAAGTTTGTGGCTTATCCCTCGCCATAGATATTGCATCAAACCCGCTGGAATCTGATTCAGTATATACTTTAGGTTTAGACCTTGTGTACTCCTGTATGTTGGGGAAACACATTAAAACACATTGCAGCAGTAGAGCTGTACAGCACACTGGTGGTGGCACCGGGTAACTCATCCATCAGGGAGACTGATGATCCCCAAGGCTGCCTTGCATTGTGCCTGCCCCCCTGCTATGGCCCCCTAGCCTGTATGTAAAGCAGGACAGCCACTAACACACTGTGGCTACTCTTGTCCCATCGGGACCACTTAGTTTACATGCCCACGTCCACGGGGGGTACCCAGGGTTTGGCTGAATGCAATCCCACCCGCGTTGTTGATACCTGAGCTATATCGTGACGACCACAACAAATACTAGTACCACAACAAGTATGTCATTTCGACCTGTGTTTCTGTTCTTCAGACCGCATTGTGCTTTGTAGCCCAAATTTGTGTTGTCTTATGTTGCTGCATTGATACAGTATCCATATTAGGAAGTCCCTCAGTACAGCTCATTGAGCTGTAAGACAGAACTTGTAACTGAAGCTCATTCCACAACAAATTCTAGTACCACAGCAACATGCTTTATTTCATTACTTATGTCAGTTATTTAGCATCATTGTGTTGCATGTCGCAAATTGTTGTTACCTTTTGGAAAGTCAAATGTGTTCCCTTTGGCATTTGCAAGGAGTTACATGTTATGGAGAGTAGCTTCTGTTATATCTAGAATAATACAACACTAACACCTGTAAAGGTCCAATGCAACCGTTTCTTTAATCAAATCATTTCTGGATAAAAATGTAGTACCTTACTGTGATTGCTTTCAATTAAAGTGGTCAAAAATAAACAAAAATAACTTATTTTTTACTAAAGTGCAATTTCTCAAGCTAGAATTTTGCTAGGACTGTCTGGGAGTGGTCTGAGTGGGGAGGGGAAACTGAAAACTAGCTGTTATTGGCAGAGAGGTTTGGAACTCTTTCTTATTGGTCTATTATTAACTGCTGTCACCAGGCAGGCCAACACTACATCCCACCAAAACTTCATTCTAAATTGGAACAGTCCTTCTGCTGTTATTACCACATTTACTTATAATAATAATATGCCATTTAGCAGACGCTTTTATCCAAAGCGACTTACAGTCATGCGTGCATACATTTTTTTTTGTGTATGGGTGGTCCCGGGGATCGAACCCACTACCTTGGCGTTACAAGCGCCGTGCTCTACCAGCTGAGCTACAGAGGACCACATTAGCTGTATCCATAACAATACTGTCCTTGGAAGTACACTAATCAGAATTCTGCCCTATGCTCCTCGGAAACTCAATTTAAATGTGGTTGATTTAACGCTGCTTACATGTGCAGTGAATCGTACCGCCACTGTGTCGCATTTCAATAACCGTCCAAAGCGAAGCCTCGAGCATGTCGCACATTTTAAGATCAAGGCAATATATCTATATTGTTAAAGCAGGTGAAAAAGAGCAGCTTTCACAAACTGTGTTTGTGTGAAGTGCAAATGTCGCAGCGCAACATAGAGAGAAGCCTCCATATCAAACTCCTATCAAACACACACTAGGGGCTGCCAGCAATTTTATGTTGATTTGTTCAACAGATTTCTCAAATGTATTCTGTGTCAATATGGGCATATGTCAATATCTGGTTTTTATGCCTTAATATATCTATTGATATTGATGTCACTGAAAAGGATTTGTTGTCCAGCATACGCTTGCTTGAGATAGACTATTTTTGGCTGTTCATGCTCACGCTAAAGTAATAATGGCACAGCACTTTTTATTCCACTGAAGCTGATCATTGTCCTCCTCCCCATATCTCTCTCCCTCTCCTTCTCCACATCCTCGTGAATATTTCACAAAGTACCTAAAGAGGCTAACGGTCGTATCCACTTGGTTTATCTTTTTTATTTCTTGGTAATTTGTCCTCATCCAAGATTGAGTCTCCTCCTTCTCCAAATGATCCCTATTATTAAGAGGCAAGGCAGCGAGTGTGATGACCATTAAAGCTGCAATGTGTACATTTTCGGGCGACCTGACCAAATTCACATAGAAATGTGAGTTATAGCTCTGTCATTCTCATTGAAAGCAAGTCTAAGAAGTGGTAGATCTGTTCTTTGTGCGCTATTTCTATGCTTCCCGTTCTTAAGTTTTGTTTTTGTGTCTTTTATACACTAGCTTCAAATAGCTGAAAATACAATACTTTTGGTTATTGAAAATATCTTTCACAGCAGTTTAGATTGTACAATGAAGCTTGTTTTGTCACAAACAAACAATTTCTGCATATTGCACCTTTAATCACATCACCAGGCCATCTACACTGCCACAAATAGTGGAACAAAGTCAATCTGGTACCAGACTGTTTGGGCAGGTTCCCCCACCCATATTAAGCCTACTTCACAACAAAAAAGAATCCTCAAAGCAGAATCTCAAAGGAGAATCTCCATAGACTCTCAAAGAAGAATTCCATTGAAAGTGCTTGTTAGTCCAAGACTTAGTCTGTCCAGGAGACCTGCCGTTTGCTTTGATATTTTCATATTTCATCTCGTTACAGAGAGATGAGTCATTGTTAGGCTTTCCAATTCAATTTGTTCCATTCACCAACACACCGAGCTTCAAGATAAAGTGTTTGCAGCAAATCATCCATTGAAATACATTAATTATAATATAATGAGGAATTTGAGGTCATATTCATGAAAACACAACAAAAGTGACAAAATCATCTCACCTAACGTCACAAATTGACAGTCGAATCAAGTCAATACATTATTTGTGTCATTTACGTTTACATAGACTTTACATACTGCCACTTTTCTCGCATTGAGTACTTTTCCAATTTCATGGACTAATATCGGAAATCTCAGCGGGCCCACCGTGTGCAAGTATCATTGGTGTCTCCTGTGGTATCAGAGAAACTGTGCCAAAATAAACCATGAAAGACGGATCCAATTACTCCACACACTAGGCGATGGGATGGTGCAGGCCCCTTTTCAAACACTATTCCTGTCAAATTACCCCTCTAAGCATCCCAGAGAGACGATCCCGTTAGATAACAAAGGACTTCCAGATAGGAGTATTCCCAGTGCTCCGTTTAGCAGAGATTTGAAATAATAATCCCCACCAGGATTGACAAATGTCGGTTCACTTTGCCCATTTGCAGAACAATAGGAGACGAAGGAGCGCACCGTTCTCTGAGCGCCTCGGCTCCCAGGGAGAAGCGTTGAATAGAATCTGGGGGATCTCTCACTGTCTCTCAATGTCGACCTTGTGGGATCTATCTCTGGTTAGGGGTTGTGGCACGAGGTGGAAAACATCTTGCTTAAGAACTAACACAATGGATTTGTGTTTCCCATTGAGTGGATTGGAGACACATTAGGCCTACGGTGCACTCTCAAATACCTACTTTGTGGTTGTAAGGCTACATTATACCTGGGAGTTAGGGAGAAGTTGTTATTCTTGTAGGGCTCTCTGAGTCGTTAGGCTGCATGAATAAGCTTTGGGCCGCAATATGTCACCAGTTACAGACAAGAGAGGTAACATCAAACAGGACTGGTATCTCTTTACTTTCTAGGATTTGTATCCAGAAAAGCTTGACAGTCTTGTCACAGCGCATATCAATTAGGGGAGCCTATATTTGAAAGGCAACTGAAACAAAGCTTTTAGGATTGCAGATGAATGTCAAAACCCAGACAAAAAGAAAGGAAGAGAAGTCGTATGCTACTCTGAGTCGTATGCTACTCTGAGTCGTATGCTACTCTGTAGACTCATTTGGTGTAAATATGCGCTGGAGGTAGGAATAGCCCTTTACCACAGATCCATTACGTGGATGAACATATATCTGACACCGAATCACTGGTTAGGGGGCAAAATGTACCTACTCATAACTGATTCAATGAGACTCCAAATAAGTATCGCGGGGGCGAACAGCACCCTGTCACCTAGCGAGCTAACTGCTAATGTCGCTAATGTTTTCAGCCAACAGTCAAAACACCTACCCGCTGCAGACATCAGCTGCTTCACGCTTGCAGTGCCAATGACAACTGTGGAGAGGGAGAAGGGAAGCTGAGAAGATGACGGGCTGAGCGTTTTGTTAATTGGAGGAAACGTTTAGTAGATCCCTGAGAAGCAGACGACGTCCCACCTGCTCGCTTTGCCTGTCTGTTCTGTCTGTCTCCCAGACTTCATGTTCAACGATGGCGGCAATGACAGGGCTCTTTGAGAGTTTGTCTCGGTTTGACAGGAGGAAGACCTAGAAAGATGGAGCACGATGACATCTCGCTACATGTTAAATCAACAAATCGAAACATAAAATATCCATCAAACCTTTCAATACCTGCTCTTTGTCGCTTGTCGAAATGGAAATGTGGAAAGTAACGTGTGATTTATGAAGATATGGATTTTAGGTGTCACAGAGTTGTTGACAAGATTCCACTCCTAACAGATTGGAGGCTACTTTCTCTGATTTTAGTTCAGGGGTGGAGGTGGAGGTGGACAGCTCCGGTCCAGCCCAGCCCAGAATCAGCTAGTCATTGTCTTTTTAGAGGTGCCCATCCCTGCTGCTGGAGAGTTACACTCCTGCAGGCTTTCGATCCAGCCCGATCTAGCAGACCTGATTCAACTAATTAGATGCTCACCAGGACATTGATTAGCTGAATCAAGTGTGTAACAACGAGGCTGGAGAAAAAGCAGCCAGGAGGTTAGCTCAACAGGGCACCCCTAATTTAGACCATGGCATGTGAGTATAATCAGGTGTGTTGGAGCTGGGCTGGAACAAAAGCCCTCTTAGACCTGGGTTTCTCCGCTGACGTCCTGGGAACCGACACTGTGTATGCATCTTTTCATTTCAACCTAATTAAATGGCCAATATTTGAAGTACTCCAGGTAAGGTAATTCACTATTCAGAAGATAGGTGATTCAGACTTTTACAGTAGGCTATACATTATAATATACTAAACATGTCTTATCGACTTTCAGCTGGAGTGAAATCCAGCACAGACAGTCGGTTCCCTAGAATCCATATTGAGAACCACTTAAATAGTAATCATCTCAGTGTATAGGCTACTAGAGACATCATGGAATCTCTTGTATACCCCACAGATAAAATCTATATATTGCATAAGTTATTATAATTTAGATTTACTGATATTGAAAAGCAGTAGGCCTACTCATTTTGGAGCGAAAAGGATTGGATCCCCGACAACAGGCATCTCAGAACTTAACGATCATGCCATCTGGAGGTAGGCAAGTGTTGTAGCTGCTGATATCGATCATCCTTTACACCTTTCCTCACAGATGGCAAAAACTGCCATCTGGACGCAGGTGTTTCAGCTCTTTGAAAATGGAAAGAACAAATAAAAAAAAGTTCCAGGCGCTACTTTATGCCAATAATACTGATGACTTTGCTGTTATAGTGCCTTTGATATGAGAGTCTTGGAAAAGTGTGTGTGTGTGTTGGGGGGGGGGGGGGGGGGGGGGGGTTCTGTGTGTGTGTGTGCTTGCGTGCGTGTGTGTGTGTTTATGTGTGCATGCATGTTGTTTGAGTTTGTGAGTGTGATGGGAGGATGTATTTTCTGGCCATAACAATGAGCCCAAAAAGTTTTCCACTAACTTCCCCTCTTTCCAAATTGCAATAGATACTTTTCAAATCATTTATACTATACTACATCAAGGCTAAATGTTCTTACATCTGGTGCTTTGACAAAATGTAACGTAACCCTTTTGTCATTATTTATATAGCATGACATGTTATTATGAATGTTTTCTGATGTATAGGCCTTCAAAGAACATTAGATAAGCATATGCCTAATAAAATATTTCATGAAGGCTTGATTCAGCTTAAAAGTTGGACTTTGTTGAAAGTGTGACTGATAACGTGTAGCATGTGCTAATCCTTTGTTGGTATCCCAATGATTATTATAAAGGTTCAGTACAACCCTTAATCCAATAATTCATCTTAGTCATTGATGTGACTATGACCTTAACCTTAGCATTAGCCTTTGACCTATAGATCCATTCTAGCTATACCTAAAAAATCTCACATTTGTTCTGACATTAGTTCCAATGCCATCCTCTTATCCCCTCTTTCACTCTAGTTCACCTGCCTTAATTATACCCACTCTTGAATTTTCCAATACATATTCTATGTATGTATGAATATCCTGTATTTAATGGACATCGGGTCATAATCTGAAAATATAGTGAATAAAGAGTAATTTCACATGAAGGAATTTTCCAGTTATTATACTTCTTGCATTTACTGACTGCTTGTGGAACTCACTGTTGGAATTCTGAAAAACCTATTTGCTGTGCTAATGCTCCCACCAAGTGGCAAGTTCATCTTATGACAGACTGTGTCACCAAAAGACAAAAGAAAGAGTGCTCAGTGCTCACGCTGCAAAATACCTATACATTGATTGAAATCCTACACAAAAGACCAGGGGCACCCCAGAAATCTGAAAGCGCACAAAGTACTTGAGGATGGCTCAGGGGTGGTCCGTCGGGGGGCTATGCCCCTGTCCGGAAGTTGGAGAATTGTGCATTTTTCAACTACCTGAAACATCTTCCTAAAGCCATAATCATTATGCTTAATTTTATGTACAAAAGTATGTATGTTTTTCTGCATATCTAAGCATACCTCTTGAACTGTCTGTATCCTCCTGACTGGTGGTTCTTTTTTTAAAGAAACAAAATATGCTTCTCTGCATCTCTGCTAAAATCTGGGTAAAAGATTGAGAGGAATGTGAGTCTTATTCAGTATATATTTATACAGTGGGGAGAACAAGTATTTGATACACTGCCGATTTTGCAGGTTTTCCTACTTACAAAGCATGTAGAGGTCTGTAATTTTTATCATAGGTACACTTCAACTGTGAGAGACGGAATCTAAAACAAAAATCCAGAAAATCACATTGTATGATTTTTAAGTAATTAATTTGCATTTTATTGCATGACATAAGTATTTGATACATCAGAAAAGCAGAACTTAATATTTGGTACAGAAACCTTTGTTTGCAATTACAGAGATCATAAGTTTCCTGTAGGTCTTGACCAGTTTTGCACACACTGCAGCAGGGATTTTGGCCCACTCCTCCATACAGACCTTCTCCAGATCCTTCAGGTTTCGGGGCTGTCGCTAGGCAATACGGACTTTCAGCTCCCTCCAAAGATTTTCTATTGGGTTCAGGTCTGGAGACTGGCTAAGCCACTCCAGGACCTTGAGATGCTTCTTACGGAGCCACTCCTTAGTTGCCCTGGCTGTGTGTTTCGGGTCGTTGTCATGCTGGAAGACCCAGCCACGACCCATCTTCAATGCTCTTACTGAGGGAAGGAGGTTGTTGGCCAAGATCTCACGATACATTGCCCCATCCATCCTCCCCTCAATACGGTGCAGTCGTCCTGTCCCCTTTGCAGAAAAGCATCCCCAAAGAATGATGTTTCCACATCCATGCTTCACGGTTGGGATGGTGTTCTTGGGGTTGTACTCATCCTTCTTCTTCCTCCAAACACGGCGAGTGGAGTTTAGACCAAAAAGTTATATTTTTGTCTCATCAGACCACATGACCTTCTCCCATTCCTCCTCTGGATCATCCAGATGGTCATTGGCAAACTTCAGACGGGCCTGGACATGCGCTGGCTTGAGCAGGGGGACCATGCGTGCACTGCAGGATTTTAATCCATGACGGCGTAGTGTGTTACTAATGGTTTTCTTTGAGACTGTGGTCCCAGCTCTCTTCAGGTCATTGACCAGGTCCTGCCGTGTAGTTCTGGGCTGATCCCTCACCTTCTTCATGATCATTGATGCCCCACGAGGTGAGATCTTGCATGGAGCCCCAGACCGAGGGTCATTGACCGTCATCTTGAACTTCTTCCATTTTCTAATAATTGCACCAACAGTTGTTGCCTTCTCACCAAGCTGCTTGCCTATTGTCCTGTAGCCCATCCCAGCCTTGTGCAGGTCTACAATTTTATCCCTGATGTCCTTACACAGCTCTCTGGTCTTGGCCATTGTGGAGAGGTTGGAGTCTGTTTGATTGAGTGTGTGGACAGGTGTCTTTTATACAGGGAACGAGTTCAAACAGGTGCAGTTAATACAGGTAATGAGTGGAGAACAGGAGGGCTTCTTAAAGAAAAACTAACAGGTCTGTGAGAGCCGGAATTCTTACTGGTTGGTAGGTGATCAAATACTTATGTCATGCAATAAAATGCAAATTAATTACTTAAAAATCATACAATGTGATTTTCTGGATTTTTGTTTTAGATTCCGTCTCTCACAGTTGAAGTGTACCTATGATAAAAATTACAGACCTCCACATGCTTTGTAAGTAGGAAAACCTGCAAAATCGGCAGTGTATCAATTACTTGTTCTCCCCACTGTATATATATTTTTATTTTTATTTTTATTTAACCTTTATTTAACCAGGTAAGCCAGTTGAGAACAAGTTCTCATTTACAACTGCGACCTGGCTAAGATAAAGCAAAGCAGTGCGATAAAAAAAACAACACAGAGTTACATATGGGGTAAAGTCAAAAATACCACAGAAAATATATATACAGTGTGTGCAAATGTAGCAAGTTATGGAGGTAAGGCAATAAACAGGCCACAGTGCAAAATAATTACAATTAGTATTAACACTGGAATGATAGATGTGCAAGAGATGATGTGCAAATAGAGATACTGGGGTGCAAATGAGCAAAATAAATAACAATATGGGGATGAGGTAGTAGAGTGGGCTAATTTCAGAAGGGCTGTGTACAGGTGCAGTGATCGGTAAGGTGCTCTGACAACTGATGCTTAAAGTTAGTTCATTCCAGTCATTGGCAGCAGAGAACTGGAGGGAATGGCGGCCAAAGGAGGTGTTGGCTTTGGGGATGACCAGTGAGATATACCTGCTGGAGCGCATACTACGGGTGGGTGTTGCTATGGTGACCAATGAGCTAAAATAAGGCGGAGATTTGCCTAGCAGTGATTTATAGATGGCCTGGAGCCAGTGGGTTTGGCGACGAATATGTAGTGAGGACCAGCCAACAAGAGTGTACAGGTCACAGTGGTGGGTAGTATATGGGGCTTTGGTGACAAAACGGATGGCACTGTGATAGACTACATCCAATTTGCTGAGTAGAGTGTTGGAGGCTATTTTGTAAATGACATCGCCGAAGTCAAGGATCGGTAGGATAGTCAGTTTTACGAGGGCATGTTTGGCAGCATGAGTGAAGGAGGCTTTGTTGCGAAATACGAAGCCGATTCTAGATTTAACTTTGGATTGGAGATGCTTAATGTGAGTCTGGAAGGAGAGTTTACAGTCTAACCAGACACCTAGGTATTTGTAGTTGTCCCCATACTCTAGGTCAGACCCGTCGAGAGTAGTGATTCTAGTCGGGTGGGCGGGTGCCAGCAGCGTTCGATTGAAGAGCATGCATTTAGTTTTACTTGTGTTTAAGAGCAGTTGGAGGCTACTGAAGGAGTGTTGTATGGATTTGAAGCTCGTTTGGATGTTTTTTAACACAATGTCCAATGAAGGGCCAGATGTATACAAAATGGTATCGTCTGCGTTGAGGTGAATCTGAGAGTCACCAGCAGCAAGAGCGACATCATTGATATACACGGAGAAAAGAGTCGGCCCAAGAATTGAACCCTGTGGCACCCCCATAGAAACTGCCATAGGTCCAGACAACAGGCCCTCCGATTTGACACATTGAACTTTATCTGAGAAGTAGTTGGTAAACCAGTCATTTGATAAACCAAGGCTATTTAGTCTGCCAATAAGAATGCGGTGGTTGACAGAGTCGAAAGCCTTGGCCAGGTCGATGAAGACGGCTGCACAGTACTGTCTATTATCGATCGCGGTTATAATATTGTTTAGGACCTTGAGCGTGTATGAGGTGCACCCATGACCAGCTCAGAAACCGGATTGCATAGCGGAGAAGGTACGGTGGGATACGCAATGGTCGGTGATCTGTTTGTTAACTTGGCTTTCAAAAACTTTCGAAAGGCAGGGCAGGATAGATATAAGTCTGTAACAGTTTGGATCCAGAGTGTCACCCCCTTTGAAGAGGGGGATGACCGCGGCAGCTTTCCAATCTCTGGGGATCTCAGACGTTACGAAAGAGAGGTTGAACAGGCTAGTAATAGGGGTTGCGACAATTTCTGCGGCTATTTTTAGAAAGAAAGGGTCCAGATTATCTAGCCCAGATGATTTGTAGGGGTCCAGATTTTGCAGCTCTTTCAGAACATCAGCTGTCTGAATTTGTGTGAAGGAGAAGCGGGGGGGGGGGGGCATGGGCAAGTTGCAGCGGAGGGTGCAGAGCTGGTGGCCGGGGTAGTGGTAGCCAGGTGGAAAGCATGGCCAACCATAGCAAAATGCTTGTTGAAATTCTCGATTATTGTAGATTTATCGGTGGGGATAGTGTTTCCTAGCCTCAGTGCAGTGGGCAGCTGGGAGGAGGTGCTCTTATTCTCCCTGGACTTTACAGTGTCCCAAAACTTTTTGGAGTTAGTGCTACAAGATGCACATTTCTGTTTGAAAAAGCTAGCCTTTGCTTTCCTAACTGCTTGTGTATATTGGTTCCTAACTTCCCTGAAAAGTTGCATATCGCGGGTGCTATTCGATGCTAATGCAGTATGCCACAGGTTGTTTTTGTGCTGGTCAAGGGCAGTCAACTCTGAGGAGAACCAGAGGCTATATCTGTTCTTAGTTCTGAATTTTTTGAATGGGGCATGCTTATATATAAGATATAATATAAGATTGAGAGGAAAACACTTTTAAAGAACAACCAGGCATCCTCTACTGACGGAATGAGATCGATATCCATCCAGGATACCTGGGCCAGGTCAATTAGGAAGGCCTGCTCGCTAAAGTGTTTTAGGGAGCATTTGACAGTGATGAGGGGTGGTCGTTTGACCGCGGACCTGTTACGGACGCAGGCAATAAGGCAGTGATCGCTGAGATCCTGGTTGAAGACAGCGGAGGTGTATTTAGAGGGTAAGTTAGTCAGGATGATATCTATGAGGGTGCCCATGTTTACGGATTTAGGGTTGTACCTGGTAGGTTCCTTGCTAATTTGTGTGAGATTGAGGGCATCTAGTATGGATTGTAGGATGGCCGGGGTGTTAAGCATATGCCAGTTTAGGTCACCAAGCAGTACGAACTCTGAGGATATATGGGGGGCAATCAATTCACATATGGTGTCCAGGGCACAGCTGGGGGCTGAGGGGGGTCTGTAGCAAGCGGCAACAGTGAGCTCAAACTGTTTGGGCACAGACCTGGATAGTATGATAGAGCTCTGCAGGCTATCTCTACAGTAGATTGCAACTCCACCCCCTTTGGCAGTTCTATCTAGATGGAAAATGTTGTAGTTGGGGATGGACATTTCTGAATTTTTGGTGGCCTTCCTAAGCCAGGATTCAGACACTGCTAGAACATCAGGGTTGGCGGAGTGTGCTAACGCAGTGAATAACTCAAACTTAGGAAGGAGGCTTCTGATGTTAACGTGCAGAAAACCAAGGCTTTTACGGTTACAGAAGTCAACAAATGATAACTCCTGGGGAGTAGGAGGGATACTGGGGGCTGCAGGGCCTGGGTTAGCCTCTACATCACCAGAGGAACAGAGGAGGACTAGAATAAGGATACGGCTAAAGGCTTTAAGAACTGGTCTGCTAGTGCGTTGGGTACAGAAAATAAAGGGGGCAGATTTCCGGGCATTGTAGAATAGATTCAGGGCATTATGTACAGACAAGGATATGGAAGGATATGAGTACAGTGGAGGTAAACCTAAGCGTTGGGTAACAATGAAAGAGATAGCATCACTGGAGGCACCGATTGAGCCGGTCTTGGCATGTATGGGCGGTGGAACAAAGGAGCTATTTGAGGCAGTTTGAGAATTACTTGGGGTTCTATATTGAAATTGTATAATAAGAACTAACTGGAACAGCAATAGGCAAGGCATATTGACATGGGAGAGAGGCATAAAGCAATCACAGGTGTTATTAGAGAGAGCTAAGACAACAACTGGTAATGGCGATGAAAGTTTGGGCTGAGGCTAAACAGATAAACAGGACAGGGTACTGTGTAAAGGAACAGTTCAGCAGGCATCAGCTGTGCAGCTGAGTGATCATAAGGTCCAGTGAACAGCAATATGTGAGTCCGAGAGCAGTTCGAATTGTTGCTAAAGCACAGCGAGCAGGAAGCACGGCTGTTGTTTGCGTGTGTTAGCGGGCGGAGGCTAATAGATGGATCTTCGTGGTCGTCGCAACAGGAAGCCTGTTGAAACCACAGACGATTATGTTGGCAGACCAGTCGTGATGGATCGGCGGGGCTCCGTGTCGACTTTAGGAGGTCCCGTCCGGTTGACAGAGAGGTAGATAGCCGGGAGATGTGCCTGACTCGAGGCTAGCTCCAGGCTGATTAGCCAACAACAACATTCATTTGGTTGCAGATAGCTAGTTGCGATGATCAGGTGTTAACGGTCCAGTGAGTTAGTGATTCCGGCAGAAAATCCGATATGTTCTGGGTCGATAACGCGCTGTGCAGACAGTGCAGACTGGCCGATAATAGTCCAGGCTAGAGCTGGCTGGTAGGTAGTGCAGGCCACAGACAATGGTGAAAATCCGCTAATGGTGGCTAATAGCAAGTAGCTAGTTAGCTGGCTACTCCCGTCCGGTAGACAAAGAGGTAGATAGCTGGGATATGGGCCTGGCTCAAGGCTAACTGGTGCTTGCTTCGGGGGCAGTGGTGATTAGCCTACAGCAACATCCATTCGGTTGCGGCTAGCTAGTTGCGATCCGGTGTTAGGGTCCAGTGATTCAGTTATTCCGGCAGAAAATCCGATGTTCTGGGTGAAAACCGCTAACGGTGGCTAATAGCAAGTACCTAGTTAGTTGCTTGCTTTTCTAAAGTCTACCAACCTTGCCAACAGTTATGTCAGCTAAGATACAGTAGTTAGACAAGCTATCTTCTCTAACTTGATTGATAACCCGAAATGGCTTCTTGGTAGCTAGTTATGAAGTTGGGAACCTGTCCGGGCTAGCTAAAGCCAACTTAATAAAATTGCTATGAGGCTAGTAGTTTTACAGAGAAACCACAACAAAAATATATATACACTACATGACCAAAATTATTTGGACACCTGCTTCGTCCGTTGGACTGCCATGATTCGTCACTCCAGAAGACGCATTTCCACTGCTCCAGATTCCAATGGCGGCGAGCTTTACACCACTCCTAGACGTTTCCACTTCACAATAACAGCACTTACAGTTGACCGGGGCAGTTATAGCAGGGCAGAAATTTGACAAACTGACTTTTTGGGAAGGTGGCATCCTGTGACGGTGCCATGTTAAAAGTCACTGAGCTCTTCAGTAAGGCCATTCTACTGCCAATGTTTGTCTATGGAGATTGCATGGCTGGGTGCTCAACTTTATACAACTGTCAGAAACGGGTGTGGCTGAAATAGCAGAATCCACTAATTTGAAGGGGTGTCCACATACTTTTGTATATATAGTGGGACAAAACACACACAAAAGAATTCCATCAGGAATTTTGCAAAAACATCCTAAATGTACACAGAAATTTCACAAGCCATGCATGCAGGGCAGAACTTGGAAGGCTGCCTCTTCTACTGCCCACTGAAATAAGGGCATGCAAATTCTGGGTGCACCTTTGATTGATTGACAAATTATCTGGCCCCAAGGGCAAGACTTAGACAGCTGGAGAGGAATAATAAGAATGCATACATCGACTATTGGCAGAGTGAGGTTGAAGGTCAGAGAAAAATGGAATGCTATATAATATTGGCGGAATACTTAACCTGTGTAAAAGACCACAAACAAAGAAAAACCTTAACCAAATACAGAATTAGTGATCATAGCCTGGCAATTGAAACTGGGATGCCATCAAAAAACATGGCTGGCCAGAGAGGACAGACTATGCCATCACTGTGGGTCAGGAGAGATAGAAAGTGAAGAACACTTTCTAATCTTCTGCCCCAAATATAGATGACTTAGAGAGTCCTTCTTCCCCAAATTCACAATGAAAATGTCTACAAATTGTACAATCAGAACAATCAAACAAAGATAAATATTGTATTATTTTGGGGGAAAGGTCTGTTGTGATAGAGTTGGCAGCACAATAAATCATAGCTTGCCACCAGTTAAAGTTGCACTATGCAGAAATCGCTCCATCATTTCCTGGTTGTTAGAACTCTAACAGATCGCCTAATTTCAGTTTATGTGACAAAATAAGGTAGTATAGTGTAGAGAATCATTGTACCATCTAAACCGCTGTGGAATACAGTATATTTTCCAAAAAGATTGTTGTTTCAGCTGTTTGAAGCTTGTGTACAAAACCGAAAGTAAAAGATGCAAAAACAAAACTTAAGAACGGGAAACACTGAGTGTACAAAACATTGCTCTTTCCATTACATAAACTGACCAAGTGAAAGCTATGATCCCTTATTGATCCCTTAATCAGTGTAGATGAAGGGTAGATGAAGGGGGGAGACAGGTTAAAGAAGGATTATTAAGTCTTGAGACTGATTGTGTATGTGTGCCATTCAGAGGGTGAATGGGAAAGACAAAAGATTTAAGTGCCTTTGAACGGGGTATGGTAGTAGGTGACAGGCGCACCTGTTTGTGTCAAGAACTGCAACACTGCTGGGTTTTTCACGCTCAACAGTTTCCTGTGTGTATCAAGAATGGTCCACCACCCAAAGGACATCCAGCCAACTTGACACAACTGTGGGAAGCATTGGAGTCAACATGGGCCAGCATCCCTATGGAACACTTTCAACACCTTGTAGTCCATGCCCCGATTAATTGAGGCTGTTCTGAGGGCAAACGGGGGTGCAACTCAATATTTGGAAGGTGTTCCTAATGTTTTGTACACTTAGTGTACAGTACATACTGTATATGCATCAGAAAGTATTCACATCCCTTTACTTTTTCCACATTTTGTTGTTACAGTCTGAATAAAAAATTGATTAAATTAAGATGTTGTGTCACTGAACTACACACAGTAACCCATAATGTCAAAGTGGCATTTTGTTTGTATAAATGTTTTTAATTTAATGGAACATTTAAAGCTGAAATGTCTTGAGTCAATGTCTTGAGTCAATACGTTTTTATTGTAGCCATCTGCTGCAGCCTGTCAACTATGCCTCTGCCTATCCCTGTTCTCTCCTCTCCGCACAGGCTACACAAACGCCTCACACCGCGTGGCTGCTGCCTCTCTAACCTGGTGGTCCCTGCACGCACCACACACCTGGAGTTCCAGGTCTCAGGCAGCCTCTGGAACTGCCGTTCTGCCGCCAACAAGGCTGACTTCATCCCAGCCTATGCTACCCTCCAGTCCCTCGACTTCCTGGCGCTGACGGAAACATGGATTACCACTGAAAACATTGCTACTCCTACTGCTCTCTCCTCGTCTGACCATGTGTTCTCGCATACCCCGAGAGCATCTGGTCAGAGGGGTGGTGGCACAGGAATCCTCATCTCTCCCAAGTGGTCATTCTCAATTTTTCCCCTAACCCATCTGTCTATCTCCTCATTTGAATTCCACGCTGTCACAGTCACTAACCCATTTAAGCTTAATATCCTTGTAATCTATCGCCCTCCAGGTTCCCTTGGAGAGTTCATCAATGAGCTTGACGCCTTGATAAGTTCCTTTCCTGAGGATGGCTCACCCTTCACAGTTTTGGGGGATTTCAACCTCCCTACGTCTACATTTGACTCATTTCTCTCTGCCTCCTTCTTTCCACTCCTCTCCTCTTTTGACCTCACCCTCTCACCGTCCCCCCCTACTCACAAGGCAGGCAATACGCTTGACTTCATCTTTACTAGATGTTGCTCTTCTACTAATCTCACTGCAACTCCCCTCCATGTCTCCGACCACTACTTTGTATCCTTTTCTCTCTCGCTCTCCTCCAACACTACTCACTCTGCCCCTACACAGATGGTAACGCGCCGCCGCAACCTTCGCTCTCTCTCTCCCACTACTCTCTCCTCTTCCATCCTATCATCTCTTCCCTCTGCTCAATCCTTCTCCCTCCAATCTCCTGATTCTGCCTCCTCAACCCTCCTCTCCTCCCTTTCTGCATCCTTTGACTCCCTGTGTCCCCTATCCTCCCGGCCGGCTCGGTCCTCCCCTCCAGCTCCGTGGCTTGATGACTCATTGCGAGCTCACAGAACAGAGCTCCGGGCAGCGGAGCGGAAATGGAAGAAAACTAAACTCCCTGCCGACCTGGCATCTTTTCACTCCCTCCTCTCTACATTTTCTTCATCTGTTTCTGCTGCTAAGGCCACTTTCTACCACTCTAAATTCCAAGCATCTGCCTCTAACCCTAGGAAGCTCTTTGCAACATTCTCCTCACTGCTGAATCCTCCCCCCCCCCCCCCCCCCCCCCCCCTCCTCCCTCTCTGTGGATGACTTCGTCAACCACTTTGAAAAGAAGGTTGACGACATCCGATCCTCGTTTGTTAAGTCTAATGACACTGCTGGTCCTGCTCACACTGCCCTACCCTATGCTTTGACTTCTTTCTCCCCTCTCTCTCCAGATAAAATCTTGTGACTAGTGACTGCAGGCCGCCCAACAACCTGCCCGCTTGACCCCATCCCCTCCTCTCTTCTCCAGACCATCTCCGGTGACCTTCTCCCCTACCTCACCTCGCTGATCAACTCATCCTTGACCGCTGGCCATGTCCCTTCCGTCTTCAAGAGAGCGAGAGTTGCACCCCTTCTCAAAAAACCAACACTCGATCCCACTGATGTCAACAACTACAGACCAGTATCCCTTCTTTATTTTCTTTCCAAAACTATTGAGCGTGCCTTCTTTAGCCAACTCTCTTGCTATCTCTCTCAGAATGACCTTCTTGATCCAAACCAGTCAGGTTTCAGGACTGGTCATTCAACTGAGACTGCTCTTCTCTGTGTCACGGAGGCTGTCCGCACTGCTAAAGCTAACTCTCTCTCCTCTGCTCTTGTCCTTCTAGACCTGTCTGCTGCCTTTGATACTGTGAACCATCAGATCCTCCTCTCCACCCTCTCCGAGCTGGGCATCTCCGGCGCGGCTCACTCCTGGATTGCGTCCTACCTGACCGGTCGCTCCTACCAAGTGGCGTGGCGAGAAGCTGTCTCCGCACCACGTGCTCTCACCACTGGTGTCCCCCAGGGCTCAGTTCTAGGCCCTCTCCTTTTCTCCCTATACACCAAGTCACTTGGCTCTGTCATATCCTCACATGGCCTCTCCTATCATTGCTACGCTGACGATACACAACTAATCTTCTCCTTTCCCCCTTCTGATAACCAGGTGGCGAATCGCATATCTGCATGTCTGGCCGACATATCAGTATGGATGACGGATCACCACCTCAAGCTGAACCCTGGCAAGACGGAGCTGCTCTTCCTCCCGGGGAAGGACTGGCCGTTCCATGATCTCGCCATCACGGTTGACAACTCCGTTTTGTCCTCCTCCCAGAGTGCGAAGAGCCTTGGCGTGACCCTGGACAACACCCTGTCGTTCTCCGCTAACATCAAGGCGGTGACCCGATCCTGCAGGTTCATGCTCTACAACATTCGGAGAGTACGACCCTGCCTTACACAGGAAGCGGCACAGGTCCTAATCCAGGCACTTGTCATCTCCCGTCTGGATTACTGCAACTCGCTGTTGGCTGGGCTCCCTGCCTGTGCCATTAAACCCCTACAACTCATCCAGAATGCCGCAGCCCGTCTGATGTTCAACCTTCCCAAGTTCTCTCACGTCACCCCCCTCCTCCGCACACTCCACTGGCTTCCAGTTGAAGCTCGCATCCGTTACAAGACCATGGTGCTTGCCTATGGAGCAGTGAGGGGAACGGCACCTCCGTACCTTCAGGCTCTGATCAGTCCCTACACCCAAACGAGGGCATTGCGTTCATCCACCTCTGGCCTGCTGGCTCCCCTTCCTCTGCGGAAGCATAGTTCCCGCTCAGCCCAGTCAAAACTGTTCGCTGCTCTGGCACCCCAATGGTGGAAC
Organism: Coregonus lavaretus; assembly: GCF_964263955.1. Classification (NCBI taxonomy): domain Eukaryota; kingdom Metazoa; phylum Chordata; class Actinopteri; order Salmoniformes; family Salmonidae; genus Coregonus; species Coregonus lavaretus. Next base: position 53,653,730 of record NC_139999.1, on the reverse strand, counting down.
AAGCCCCCTCACGACGCCAGGACAGCGGAGTCACTCACCACCTTCCGGAGACATTTGAAACCCCACCTCTTTAAGGAATACCTGGGATAGGATGAAGTAATCCTTCTAGCCCCCCCCCCAAAAAAAAAAAAAAATTAAATAGAAAAATAAACATGTTGTAAAGTGGTTAACCCACTGGCTATAGGGTGAATGCACCAATTTGTAAGTCGCTCTGGATAAGAGCGTCTGCTAAATGACTTAAATGACTGTAAATGTTAAATGACTGTAAATGTTGTAAATGTTGTAAATGTTAAATGTTTTCAACCCCTTTGTTATGGCAAGCCTAAATAAGTTCAGAAGTATAAATATGCTTAACAAATCGCATAATAAAGCTGCATGGACTCATTCCCTGTTCAATAATAGTGGTTAGCATGATTTTGTTTTATGACTACCTCAAAAAAAGCATGGTGAAGTTATTAATTACACTTTGGATGGTGTATCAATACACCCAGTCACTACAAAGATACAGGCATCCTTCTGTCGTGGAAATTATCACCAGGGACACCTGAAGTCAATATTCAATGAATCATTCTTTATTATCAGCAAGCTGGAGAGGTTCCAACAAACTTAATACACCATAGTACACGTCGATTGGGAGCTCTGCCGGAGCAGTCCCGTTAGTTCTCTTATATACTGGTTATATTTGCATGATTTACATTATTCATTATTCATCATTAATTAATAATTAACGTTTGGTTCATGCATGTGACCGACCAATACATCACAAGGCTTCTTCTCTCCAAGTTGAGACCTTGAAACTGAGATCTCCCTTTCGGTTCTCAAAGCAATGTTCTGGGCGTACTGCCAAATTGCTTATACTGATAGTGAGGATTCCTCCCAGGCACAATCAATCAGTCACTTGCATGAACCCAGTCGAATTGGTTATTAAAAAAGCACAATTTTCCTTCACATTCCCTCCTCTTATCACTCTGTGATATCATCGTTCAATTTTAAGGTAAGCATTAGATTATATCTTCTATCAAAAGTAGGTACTGTACTTCTATTAAAGTAAGCAAAATCAACACATAAAACCAGACACTTGATCCTTTCAAACCCTTCACTCTGGGTTGTGCAATCTAAAATAAACACAAGGGATCTGTAGACTCAGATTGTTTCCATAGCTCTTACTTGTAAAACCATTGCAGTAGAATGTTTAACTTAAGACCTTCGCTTCATACAGTTACACATATGCTTCATTATACAATTTCATTTATAGATTCTGGTAATGACATTTCAGCTGGAGCATTTGTCGTGAGTGGCATGTTAATGACAGATTGGTATCTCAACAAATTTTTTGTCTAAATTACTATAAATGTTGCAGTGTGCAGACCTCTACAATCAACCTTGTTAGGTTCTAAATAACAAGGTAAAAACCGAAGGACAACTAGTAAAGCTCAAACCAAGTTTATTCACCCACTGGGTCACACAGCTGCATAAGACAAAGTCATGTTTCCACAAGCACAAGTATATGCAGTTGAAGTCGGAAGTTTACATACACCTTAGCCAAATACATTTAAACTCAGTTTTTCACAATTCCTGACATTTAATCCTAGTAAATATTCCCTGTTTTAGATCAGTTAGGATCACCACTTTATTTTAAGAATGTGAAATGTCAGTATAATACTAGAGAGAATGATTTATTTCAGCTTTTATTTCTGTCATCACATTCCCAGTGGGTCAGAAGTTTACATGCACTCAATTAGTATTTGGTAGCATTGCCTTTAAATTGTTTAACTTGGGTCAAACGTTTCGGGTAGCCTTCCACAAGCTTCCCATAATAAGTTGGGTGAATTTTGGCCCATTGCTCCTGACAGAGCTGGTGTAACTGAGTCAGGTTTGTAGTCCTCCTTGCTCGCACATGCTTTTTCAGTTCTGCCCAAAAAAGTTATATAGGATTGAGGTCAGGGCTTTGTGATGGCCACTCCAATACCTTGACTTTGTTGTCCTTAAGCCATTTTGCCACAACTTTGGAAGTATGATTGGGGTCATTGTCCATTTGGAAGACCCATTTGCGACCAAGCTTTAACTTCCTGACTGATGTCTTGAGATGTTGCTTCAATATATCCACATAATTTCCCTTCCTCATGATGCCATCTATTTTGTGAAGTGCACCAGTCCCTCCTGCAGCAAAGCACCCCCACAGCATGACGCTGCCACCCCCGTGCTTCACGTTTGGGATGGTGTTCTTCGGCTTGCAAATACCCCCTTTTTCCTCCAAACATAACGATGGTCATTATGGCCAATCAGTTCTATCTTTGTTTCATCAGACCAGAGGACATTTCTCCAAAAAGTACGATCTTTGTCCCCATGTGCAATTGCAAACCGTAGTCTGGCTTTTTTATGGCGGTTTTGGAGAAGTGGCTTCTTCATTGCTGAGCGGCCTTTCAGGTTATGTCGATATAGGACTCATTTTACTGTGGATATAGATAATTTTGTACCTGTTTCCTCCAGCATCTTCACAAGGTCCTTTGCTGTTGTTCTGGGATTGATTTGCACTTTTCGCACCAAAGTACGTTCATTTCTAGGAGACCTGAGCGGTATGACGACTGCGTGGTCCCATGGTGTTTATACTTGCGTACAATTGTTTGTACAGATGAACGTGGTACCTTCAGGCATTTGGAAATTGCTCCCTAGGGTGAATCAGACTTGTGGAGGTCTACAATGTTTGTTTCTGAGGTCTTGGCTGATTTATTTAGATTTTCCCATGTTGCACAACATTTCTATAGGCTATGCAATTGTGCGAGAAAACAGAGTGATGGCCTCTTATTAAAAAGAGGAGGATCCTGTCACGATCGTCTTCAAAAGGAGTAGTAGACCAAGGCGCAGCGTGTGAAACGAACATGACTTTATTATATTAAAGTATCTAAATTACAAACAAAACACGACTCGTGAAGTCCACGGTTACACTGACCGCATAAGGAACAAAAACCCACAACCACAAGGTGAACACAGACAGTTTAAATATGGCTCCCAATCAGAGATAACGAGCCGACAGCTGACACTCGTTACCTCCGATTGGGAGTCATTGACCAAACATAGAAATAAACCCAACAGAAATACAAACATAGAAAATGAACACATAGAATGCACACACCCTGGCTCAACATAATGAGTCCCAGAGCCAGGGTGTGACAGTACCCCCCCCTAAAGGCGGACTGCGACCGCGCCTCAAAAACCCCAAACAGGGGAGGGCTGGGCGGGCATACCTCCTCGGTGGCGGTTCTGGCTCCGGCCTAGACCACCACCCTCCGATACACCCCCCAAAGTACCCCTGGTCCTGTCTAGCCCCGCTGGCCGGAGCCGGACTGACGACACGCGCCCCTGGCTTGGTGCGTGGAACAGGAATGGACCGGAACGGGCTGGCGACGCGCACCACAGACCTGGTGCGGAGAGCAGGAACGAGCCGGACAGGGCTGACGACGCACCCCGTAGGCCTGGTGCGTGGAGGAGGAACGGGCCTTACCAGGCTGACTTCTCGCACCCCTGGCTTAGTGCGAGTGGCAGGAACAGGCCGGACCGGGCTGGCGACGCGCACCGTAGGTTTGGTGCGAGTGGCAGGAACAGGCCGGGTCGGGCTGGCGACGCGCACCGTAGACTTGGTGCGGGTGGCAGGAACAGGCCGGACCGGGCTGGCGACGCGCACCGTAGGTTTGGTGCGAGTGGCAGGAACAGGCTGGGTCGGGCTGGCGACGCGCACCGTAGACTTGGTGCGGGTGGCAGGAACAGGCCGGACCGGGCTGGCGACGCGCACCGTAGACTTGGTGCCGGTGGCAGGAACAAGCCGGACCGGGCTGGCGACGCGCACCGTAGGTTTGGTGCGAGTGGCAGGAACAGGCCGGGTCGGGCTGGCGACGCGCACCGTAGACTTGGTGCGGGTGGCAGGAACAGGCCGGATCGGGCTGGCGACGCGCACCGTAGGTTTGGTGCGAGTGGCAGGAATAGGCCGGGTCGGGCTGGCGACGCGCACCGTAGACTTGGTGCGGCTGGCAGGAACAGGCCGGGTCGGGCTGGCGACGCGCACCGTAGACTTGGTGCGGGTGGCAGGAACAGGCCGGACCGGGCTGGCGACGCGCACCGTAGGTCTAGTGCGTGGAACAGGGACTGGTGACGCACACCACTTGCTTGGTGTGAGGAGCGGGACTGGGTTTCTTCATAACCCTCCGCTCCCTCAGCTGCCTACACAGTTCCTCTCGCCGTGCCTCTACTCTCACCCTCTCCCTTATCGCCTCCAGTACCCACGTCGTCCATGCCCTGTGCCCCCCCCTAAAAATTTATTGGGGTTGCTTCTCGACCTTCCAACTTTGACCCGTTTGCCGCCGCTGCTCCTCTCTACGGCGCGCCTCCCATGTCCCATCTCCTTGCTCCTGGACACGCTGCTTGGTCCTTTTGTGGTGGGTTTTTCTGTCACGATCATCTTCAAAAGGAGTAGTAGACCAAGGCGCAGCGTGTGAAAGAAACATGACTTTATTTAATTAAAGTATCTAAATGCAAACAAAACACGATTCGTAAAGTCCAACTGTTACACTGACCGACTAAGGAACAAAAACCCACCACACCCACAGGAAAACATACAGATTAAATATGGCTCCCAATCAGAGATAACGAGCCGACAGCTGACACTCGTTACCTCCGATTGGGAGTCATAAACCAAACATAGAAATAAACCCAACAGAAATGCAAACATAGAAAATTAACACATAGAATGCACACACCCTGGCTCAACATAATGAGTCCCAGAGCCAGGGTGTGACAGATCCCATCAGCTAGGCCTACTATATTTATAATAATAATAATAATATTAAGCACATTGCTTATCTTTACAACAGGAGTATAGCCAACCTGGCTTGCATGAAAATGAACCACGGGAAAAGCGTCCTCCATTCGCTATTTACAGTGGGGGGAAAAAGTATTTAGTCAGCCACCAATTGTGCAAGTTCTCCCACTTAAAAAGATGAGAGAGGCCTGTAATTTTCATCATAAGTACACGTCAACTATGACAGACAAATTGAGAGAAAAAACTCCAGAAAATCAAATTTTTAATGAATTTATTTGCAAATTATGGTGGAAAATAAGTATTTGGTCACCTACAAACAAGCAAGATTTCTGGCTCTCACAGACCTGTAACTTATTCTTTAAGAGGCTCCTCTGTCCTCCACTCGTTACCTGTATTAATGGCACCTGTTTGAACTTGTTATCAGTAGAAAAGACACCTGTCCACAACCTCAAACAGTCACACTCCAAACTCCACTATGGCCAAGACCAAAGAGCTGTCAAATGACACCAGAAACAAAATTGTAGACCTGCACCAGGCTGGGAAGACTGAATCTGCAATAGGTACGCAGCTTGGTTTGAAGAAATCAACTGTGGGAGCAATTATTAGGAAATGGAAGACATACAAGACCACTGATAATCTCCCTCGATCTGGGGCTCCACGCAAGATCTCACCCCGTGGGGTCAACATGATCACAAGAACGGTGAGCAAAAATCCCAGAACCACACGGGGGACCTAGTGAATGACCTGCAGAGAGCTGGGACCAAAGTAACAAAGCCTACAATCAGTAACACACTACGCCGCCAGGGACTCAAATCCTGCAGTGCGAGACGTGTCCCCCTGCTTAAGCCAGTACATGTCCAGGCCCGTCTGAAGTTTGCTAGAGTGTATTTGGATGATCCAGAAGAGGATTGGGAGAATGTCATATGGTCAGATGAAACCAAAATAGAACTTTTTGGTAAAAACTCAACTCTTCGTGTTTGGAGGACAAAGAATGCTGAGTTGCATCCAAAGAACACCATACCTACTGTGAAGCATGGGGGTGGAAACATCATGCTTTGGGGCTGTTTTTCTGCAAAGGGACCAGGACGACTGATCCGTGTAAAGGAAAGAATGAATGGGGCCATGTATCGTGAGATTTTGAGTGAAAACCTCCTTCCATCAGCAAGGGCATTGAAGATGAAACGTGGCTGGGTCTTTCAGCATGACAATGATCCCAAACACACCGCCCGGGCAACGAAGGAGTGGCTTCGTAAGAAGCATTTCAAGGTCCTGGAGTGGCCTAGCCAGTCTCCAGATCTCAACCCCATAGAAAATCTTTGGAGGGAGTTGAAAGTCCGTGTTGCCCAGCGACAGCCCCAAAACATCACTGCTCTAGAGGAGATCTGCATGGAGGAATGGGCCAAAATACCAGCAACAGTGTGTGAAAACCTTGTGAAGACTTACAGAAAACGTTTGACCTGTGTCATTGCCAACAAAGGGTATATAACAAAGTATTGAGAAACTTTTGTTATTGACCAAATACTTATTTTACACCATAATTTGCAAATAAATTCATTAAAAATCCTACAATGTGATTTTCTGGGGGAAAAAATCTCATTTTGTCTGTCATAGTTTTATTTTATTTTTAACCAGGTAAACCAGTTGAGAACAAGTTCTCATTTACAACTGCGACCTGGCCAAGATAAAGCAAAGCAGTGTGATAAAACAACAACACAGAGTTACATATGGGGTAAAACAAAACAAAGTAAAAAAAAATACAACAGAAATATATATATATACAGTGTGTGCAAATTTAGCAAGTTATGGAGTTAAGGCAATAAAATAGGCTATAGTGCAAAATAATTACAATTAGTATTAACACTGGAATGATAGATGTGCAAGAGATGATGTGCAAATAGAGATACTGGGGTACAAATGAGCAAAATAAATAACAATATAGGGATGAGGTAGTTGGGCGGGCTAATTTCAGTTGGGCTGTGTACAGGCTGTGTACAGTTGACGTGTACCTATGATGAAAATTAGAGGCCTCTCTCGTCTTTTTAAGTGGGAGAACTTGCACAATTGGTGGCTGACTAAATACTTTTTTCCCCCACTGTATTATCACTTGTGAATGATGCCCAGGTGAAGGCAAACAGTGCATGCTTTTTTTTGGTGACTTTTTCTAATCGTAGTCGCACACCTCATGTTGCCTAGCCCATAGGCCTATATGTTTTGATAAGGTTTGTATCACAACTGAAGTGTCCAAATAACTTCTTAAAATTAAGCACATTAATCTGCTTACAACGGGTGTAGAGCCTAACTGACATACATAAGCAGCACGTGAGTTTCAAGTTTGGGGCAGATCATTTTCACCATAGAAATGCACCTTTATAAAGAAAGCATTACATACATAATCGCGTTTGCGGTCACTTTTGATAATGGTGTTTTTCCACTAATGGAACATTTGCGCTTATAGCCTGTTGTGGTGTGCGCATTGCTGCGCTTATTATGTGAAGAAATAGCCTAATAGTTTATCAAAATTTTAAGCTAAACGTTCTGATCTGTTGCGTCAGCCACATTGCGTAAAAAAAGTTTTGGGATGCTAGTGGTTGTATAAATTTGGGATCTATTGCATCCCACAACTGTCCCAGACTATATTTGGAATATTTATTTCTCACATAGAATAGAATAGGTCAACTTTTGTAATATGGGGGATAGCAGATTGACATAGGCTAGTGCTTTTGCTGTTTGTTAGGCCTACTCATCTTGTTGGCTGACGAAAAGTAAATGTGAACAGTTCTTCCAATACCTTAAATATGCACCTCGGAATTGGATAAGGACGTGCGCAGTTGCGTCCCCGATGTGTCCGTCTTCACTTGTAGCCTGTGAGAAAGACCTGATCACGTGATGGAGTGCCTTGTGAGTGAGAGGTGCTTCGGAGCATGCAGCACTCAGGGAGAAGGGCACAACGCAGCACTCCGGGCCAAGGGCACAACAGCTATTGGCCGCAAAAGGCATGTTTTTTTTTAGGGTGCATTACGGCCACACAAAGGGGATGTTGCAGTGAAACAGCCTGCGCAAAAAACAAAGCTGAGCTCATGCCTTTCAAGCAAGTTTTTTCAAATCATCATTAGAGTCGCATCATGCAGCCTTACAATGTATTAAAAATCAAAACATATAGTCCAACGTTTGTAGAACCAAGCTTTAACTTCCTGACTGATGTCTTGAGATGTTGCTTCAATATATCCACATAATCTTCCTTCCTCATGATGCTATCTATTTTGTGAAGTGCATCAGTCACTCCTGCAGCAAAGCACCCCCACAGCATGACACTGCCACCCCCGTGCTTCACAGTTGGGATGTTGTTCTTCGGCTTGCAAGAACTCCCTTTTTCCTCCAAACATAACAATGGTCATTATGGCCAAACAGTTCTATTTTTTTTCACCAGACCAGAGGACATTTCTCCAAAAAGTACGATCTTTGTCCCCATGTGCAGTTGCAAACCGTAGTCTGGGTTTTTTAATGGCAGTTTTGGAGCAGTGGCTTCTTCCTTGCTGAGCGGCCTTTCAGGTTATGTCGATATAGGACACGTTTTACTGTGGATATAGATACTTTTGTACCTGTTTCCTCCAGCAACTTCACAAGGTCCTTTGCTGTTGTTCTGGGATTGATTTGCACTTTTCGCACCAAAGTACATTCATCTCTAGGAGACAGAACGCGTCTCCTTCCTGAGCGGTATGACAGTTGCGTGGTCCCATGGTGTTTATACTTGCGTACTATTGTTTGTACAGATGAACGTGGTACCTTCAGGCGTTTGGAAATTGCTCCCAAGGATGAACCAGACTTGTGGAGGTGTACAATTTTTTTATGAGGTCTTGGCTGATTTATTTTGATTTCCCATGATTTCAAGCAAAGAGGCACTGAGTTTGAAGGTAGGCCTTGAAATACATCCACAGGTACACCTTCAATTGACTCAAATTTTGTAAATTAGCCTATCAGAAGCTTCTAAAGCCATGACATCATTTTCTGGAATTTTCCAAGCTGTTTAAAGGAACAGTCAACAACGTGTATGTAAACTTCTGACCCACTAGAATTGTGATACAGTGAATGATAAGTGTAATAATCTGTCTATAAACAATTGTTGGAGAAATTACTTGTGTCATGCACAAAGCAGATGTCCTAACCGACTTGCCAAAACTATAGTTTGTTAACAAGAAATGTGTGGTGAGGTTGAAAAACTAGTTTTAATGACTCCAACCTAAGTGTATGTAAACTTCCAACTTCAACTGTATATTGTAGGTGGAATCCTTCTGAACAACACTTCTCACAACCAAATAGGGAATATTTTGTCCATCTAGGTGTCAATTTATTATATAACTTCAAAGGGGAATTCGTAAACAGCTGAGGGATGGAGGTGGAGAAATGTAACCATTCTCAAATACATAGACAGAGATATGCATGCAACTACTGACCATCCATGGTATCAAAATCATGGTTTTAACCATGTTTTGAGGCTATACAGTGTTTGTTTACAATTAGATTGTTTACAATCAATGGAGTTACACAAGCTCATATTTTAAGTTCTGATTGAGTTGAACTCAAATCAGTTGAACTAAGATCATGAGGCATTTATAAGTTAAATTTTCCAAGAAGCAGTGGGTACAGTATCATTAATTGAAAAGCCCAAAAATGGATGAACCAATCACAGACTGCCCCTTTAACTGTTTTTCTCACCCACTTAGTTTTAAGGGTTGAGAGACAATAGTTAAAAATGTGACAAGATTTAGGATTTACATTACCAGTAACAAACAAGAGTTCACATTAGAGGAGACCCAGTGGTTTAAGCCAGAGTTTGTAAGTATGGACCCATAGAATACCAATCCCTCTAGTACATGGTGTAGCCTACATAGCAACCTGTGTGTTACTATATACAGTCCCTCCTTATTTTGTATTGTATGCTACTAAAGCAGTACAGATGATGAATATGAATGTGAGACAATAGCTGTCTTTTAACACTAGATGTCAGTGCTTACGTCTGAATGGGGTAAAATTGACACTGCAAATGCAATAGTGAAGTGTAATAGAAGAATGGGAACTTGCTACAACTGTCTTTGTCTACGACTGTAATAATGTGATAATACAGCAGCTTCAAATCTCAGAAGGCTCAGTGTATTGTCATACATTGGAAAATACAGATCTAACAATTTACCTACCAACTATACTGAATTGAGCAATGAAATTCACATTTCCATTGACATGAATGGAACTGAACATACATTTAATTGAAAAAACTTTATTGACGTTTAGAGGTAATTTAGGCCTATTGTCACCAGCTACCAACACAGACATAAACACAAATATCCTATTTTGTTTTCACACCCCGGCAGCCATCACTTCAGTCATAAAAGATGAAGTCAAATACCTCGAAACCCACAACAAATTACACATTTCATTATAAATACCTGGGACACGTGACAAAGAGACATCTGTGACAGTAAATGGAAAAGAAAAAACAACTATTGTACAGTCCTTTACTGATTTGCATACATGTACTACACTCTCTGATCCCATTGTTATCAGTGACCTACAGGTAACTGCCAAAATAATGGAAACACTGAGAGAAACAACGTTTATTGAAAGCGGATGCTTCCACACAAGTTGATTAAGCAATTAACATCCCGTCATGCTTAGGGTCATGTATAGAAAATGTTGGGCAGGCCATTATTTTGGCTACCATGGCTATGCCCCCCATAGGACCATGAACCATGGACAACGATTCTGCTCCCCGCACCTAAACAAGTCATCCTGGATTCTTTGCACCACATCCTCACTATTCTGGCAGTGAGTTGTGTTACTGTTGCTGTCATGTTTTACGGCAGGATAATCTCTCCTGCTTAGCTAGCCTTTTGGTTGGTTTAGCAGGGAGTAAGACTCTCGCTTAGCGAGCTCTCCCGAGTGTCCATCTGCAGCTTGCGTTGGTGCTTGGTCACGTGACTGCCGCAGTGATTTCGCCTCTCTGTTCTAACAATTCTGAATGTGTTTTTGTGTTAAGGGACTAATTCTCTCTCGGATGTATCTATTTCTTTGACTTGGTTATGAGGATTACCTTGTCACTGACCTGGGTGCTATGTTGGTGTATTCTGGTCCTGTGGACTATTGGATCAGCACCACTGGACATGGCTCTAATCAGATACTCCTCCATTAAACTATATAAATTCCAATGGTGTTGCTATAAAGTCCCCCTTTCCCTCCGGTCTCACCGTGACTTAGGGATTGTGTGTTGGGCTGGCTATTCTCACAGTGGCTCACACAGGAATCATGCATACTGTGAACACCCCGAGGGAAATATAAAAACTGGTCAAGCAGCCGTCGCCCTAACAGACGCAGATATCCAACTCAATGTGTCAACCTGTGTAATATGCGTAGTTTAACTAAATCTCACTGTTCCACATTGAACCTGCCCCCTCTGTCAAACGTTACCTAGTTTACTCTATTGAACACACAATCCTTCAAAAACAAAGCCCTATTAATCAATGAAAGAAAATACAATTGATCTCATGTGTCTGACTGAATCCTGGCAACAACCTAATGCATTTCTGTCTCTCAACCTTGCTGCCCCTCCTGGCTACGTCTACACAGGAAAACCCCACTCCACAGGCCATGGAGGGATATTGCTGTTCTGCACCGCTAAGACCACAGAATGTCTGTAACGCAGATATAGAATCTGACCTCATTTGAATGCCAAGCGCTCAAACTGTGTGGCCCAAAACCACTGCTCCTCATTCTGATATACAGGCCTCCCAAATCCTCATGTCTTCCTTTTCAAGTTATCTGAAGTACTAACATCTTCCTGCTCCACATGCCCTGCCACAGTGCTGGTGGGGGACTTAAACATCCATGTGGATTCCAGCACTTGTGAGCTTGCGGCGGATTTCCTTTCCCTGTTGGACTGTTTCAATTTCACACAGCATGTGAATTTTCCAACCCATGTCAAAGGCCACACTCTGGACCTGGTGTGCTCCACTGCTATAGCTCCCTCTGACCTGTGTGGCTTAGACCTCACCATTTCAGTATTAATAGGAATAAAGTAAGTAAAAGTCATAATAACCAGAGAGCGATCAACAAGCTACCACAGCCAGGTAACGACTTCCCCCTCACTGCTTCAGCTGACCTCTGATCAGTATCTGGACTTCTTCCAAAACAACATAGACACAATATACTCCAACAAACGTCAACTGAACCCCCTCCCCCACCACAGCTTGACTCAGCAACCATTTCCTCCCTCCCCGCCTTCTCCCCTGTTGATGTTGCGTTAATCTCTGGTCTAGTCACCAAAGCTAAAGACCCAACCTGCTCACTTGACCCTATGCCCACATCCCTAGTCAAGACATGTCTTCCTGCAGCCCAGCCCAAGGCCAATTTTTTTTTACCGTAGACTCTTGGCATTATCTCGTTTGAGCGACTTAGTATCTAGTTCAAATGACTTAGTATCATGTTTGAACGACTTATTAAAAAATATATGATATACTAAGTCATTCAAACGAGATATTAAGTCATTTGAACTTAATTGTTCTGTTGTCTAATTAGGCCTAATTTGTTATGCAGATTGTCAGACAGTGTAATGGTTGCTGCAGCCATTCATTAACTGATTCCATCCATTGATACGATTGACAGTTCTTTGATAGCCTAAAGCAGGCCTGCTTTTGAATGTCAGATCATGTAAGTGGGCGAGTGTGGAGCGAGGAGCAGAGCGTAATTCGAGGATATTTAAAAATATGGGTCGGCCTTCTCTCCCACTCCAATTTTGCTCTTGTACTGCTCAGCACCAAGCTCTGGGAATGCTCTGCCTAGAATTGTTCATTTCCTTTATCTCTAATCTTTTAATTAGGCCTATTAGGTTGCAATTATTTAGCCTACCCCACCCAGAGTAGTCTATCTAGTTTATATTCTACTTTCTAACATTAGGATATGTAGGTTCTATTTTAAAGGACTTAAAATGCATTAACAGATGTGTTAGGTAGGCAATACATAGGCTAATGTAACATGTATTTAATTTTTTTCTTGGAATAGAAACACCATAATATAAATCAATTTAATTAAGTTAAAATATCATGAAAAAATCTTAAATAATAAAGGCCAGTATCAGCTTCTTTTCAATAAATAAAAAGGATCAAATCATCAAGCGGTCAAGTGATTTGCACACAGCAGCAAGCACCAACAAGCTTCACATGTTCATTGAACTTGGGAAATGCGTTCTAGAAATTAAATATTATTATTATTATAAAGACCGAAAAATACACATGTAAAAGCTTAATTACATAAAGGAATATTAGTGGGAATATAGCTGGGTAACTGACAATGTCATGAAAACGATGTGCACGCTTCCATTGGGCAGAAGTAGGCATGTTGTTGTGATTCTGGATGGCCAGATTGCTAGCAAGAATGACAAGAAACTGCCATGTGGGGAATAATATGTGGTGGTCCTGTGTGGCTCAGTTGGTAGAGCATGGTGCTTGCAATGCCAGGGTTGTGGGTTCAAATCCCACGGGGGACCAGTACGAAAATGTATGAAGTCGCTCTGGATAAGAGCATCTGCTAAATGACTGAACTGTAAGTGGCTCGTTTCATCTTGTTATTGATCCAATGTCTTGTTTTGACTGATTTCATGTCAATGCTAATATGGCCAAAATTCTCTAGCTAGCTAACCAACAACTGTAACAATGTATTTGAGATACAACAAGTGCTTATTTTGCAAATGTATTTATGTTCTCAATAAACATTGGAGACTAAATATAGCTTACATGTTGTCAACAATCTAAGCCAACCCCGTCTGTTTCCCCATAGTTGCGCACATCTCGGTTTTGATGCTAAACAACCAACCCGTCTATAGCCATAATATAAACAATAGACAGGAAAATTGAATATATTTGAAAAGCCTCAAATTGAAAAATACCGCCCCAGTGTGAGGATGCTATTTCTCCAAAATGTTGATATTTCTTGCAGTGTCTATTATGCAATTTTTTTAGATTTGATTGGGGAAAGAAAACAAGTAGGCGGCCAGTACGATGCAATAAATCATCCTGTATATCAGGATGCACAACTGCAACGCGTTTCGACTACTAATTAATACGCACATTACATCTGAAACGGTTCTTTAGAGATTACAACCCCTCTGTCCCCACGAAGTGTGTTTAGGGCTCCATCTACGTTCATTCCACTTGGGCCTATTGACCCAGCAGTGAATACTTACTATAGACTGGTGCTTAAAGACATATCCAAGCTAGAGGGCTCTATCCCCTATGTCAGGAATAACTTTATCCGCTCTGAGAAACAAGCCATTCAATCTCCAGAATGACACCTCTATAGTATTCTGCCCTGCAGACAAGGGAGGCGCTGTTACTGTACAAGACTACACTTTCTATAAGACTGAAGTACTCAGGCAACTGATTGATCAGACGTTCTATAAGAGACTCACTACAAACCCCACAAAATAGCTTTTGGCTGTAATTGAACAGACTGTCACAGAGGGCATGCACAATGGTGATCTCACCAAAAGAAAACATAGATTCTTTCCGCGTAAAAACAGCTCCACGCCAGTAATCTGCAGTCCCTAAAACACTGTTTAATTATCAGAATCCCCAAAGGGACAGGACGAATCTTCTTTGCGATATCAGACCAGGTATCTGCTCAGCTTCAAATACCCTGATTGATAAATATGCCTCTATGTATTGTGACACTTTTGTTGACCAAATACCCCACAATTAGACATTGGTTAAACTTCTTCCTGTTAATAAAAATTACTCCACACAACATTATTGTCCAGTTATTGTTATTATGACTTTTATTTACTTTATTCCTGTTTGGACCCCAATCCTAATAAATACTACTAATACTACTGATGATGTTTGAGTAGTGGGTATACTGGACCTTGTGGAGAGAACCTTTGTAGTGTGAGACATGTTCCTTATATGCCTCAGCATATGTTAGGCTATTTTCTGGCAATTGTGCTGTTATTATGTGCCAGATGTTAAGACTACAAACGTTATAAATGGCCTATTTGCGAGATTGACTTGTTATTTCAATAGTAATAGGCTACTGACTAAAATCTGGGTTTATAATAGCAATTCAACTTTTCAATGGTTTGCTGAGCTAGATGCAGGTAGCCTATAGCCCCTGATTGGCCAACATGCCAACATTTCATTTCAGGGAAAAGTCCACAATGAAACTGACATTAAATGTGGAGAATGATACATTTGCGATAGAGCTGTGACCATGATCACAATTGATAACTTCCTATTTAATTAACTAAACATAGCCATTAATAATTGCATAGTAACACAATGCTACAACAACAAACTGAGATATAGGCTATTCATTCAATCAGTTTGCCAGCTCCAGGTAGGCTACACAAGTGGCACAAATTGATTTGCAACAACTCCAGTGATATCGTCTTTTCAACATATTCATTATATCAAATGGTAGGCTACAGTAGCCTACATTGGCATATAAATGAATAGCCTACTTGATGGCCAACAGATGCAAATGTCCCCTATTATTCTCTACATTTAATGTACTTTTCATTGTGGACTTTTTCTCATAACAGAAGCACGCGAGGGAGTTCTATAACTTCCATTTCAAATTTCCACTCGCGCAGCACTCCAGAGCCTAGAACTGAGCATGAGTAAAACCCTTCACTTGATATGGTTATCCATAAGAAAAGTTGACATTAGAATACAGTTTACTTTAAACCACCTCTGAGCGAATTTATCTAAAGTGCTCTAGTGCGCCTAAAGTCGTTTTCCAATACATTGTCACCGTTTTATCAGTTCTAGTGCGTTAATATGTTTTATGGAAAAAGTGTGTCTCAATAATGACCAATCTAAATAGCCTACCTACAACTGGTAAAAAGTTGTCACGACATACAGTACCAGTCAAAAGTTTGGACACACCTACTCATTCCAGGGTTTTTCTTTATTTTTACTATTTTCTACATTGTAGAATAATAGTGAAGACATCAAAACTATGAAATACCACATACGGAATCATGTAGTAACCAAAAAAGTGTTAAACAAATCAAAATATATTTTATATTTGAAATTCTCCAAATAGCCACCCTTTGCCTTGATGACAAGTTTGCACACTCTTGGCATTCTCTCAACCAGCTTCATGAGGTAGTCACCTGGAATGCATTTCATTTAACAGGTGTGCCTTCCTAAAAGTTAATTTGTGGAATTTATTTCCTTCTTAATGTGTTTGAGCAAATCAGTTGTGTTGTGACAAGGTAGGGGGGTAGACATATTATGGCAAGAACAGCTCAAATAAGCAAAGAGAAACGACAGTCCATCATTACTTTAAGACATGAACGTCAGTCAATACGGAACATTTCAAGAACTTTGAAAGTTTCTTCAAGTGCAGTCGCAAAAATCATCAAGCACTATGATGAAACTGGCTCTCATGAGGACCGCGACAGGAATGGAAAACCCAGAGTTACCTCTGCTGCAGAGGATAAGTTCATTAGAGTTACCAGCCTCAGAAATTGCAGCCCAAATAAATGATTCACAGAGTTCAAGTAACAGACACATCTCAACATCAACTGTTCAGAGGAGACGTGTGAATAAGGCCTTCATGGTCTAATTGCTGCAACAAAAAAAACACTACTAAAGGACACCAATAAGAAGAAGAGACCTGCTTGGGCCAAGAAACACGAGCGGTGGGAATTTGTCCTTTGGTCTGGAGTCCAAATTTGAGATTTTTGCTTCCAACCGCTGTGTCTTTGTGAGACACAGTGTGGGTGAACGGATGATCTCCGCATGTGTATTTCCCACCGTAACGTATGGAGGAGGAGGTGTTATGGTGTGGGGGTGCTTTGCTGGTGACACTGTCTGTGATTTATTTAGAATTCAAGGCACACTTAACCAGCATGGCTACCACAGCATTCTACAGCGATACGCCATCCCATCTGGTTTGGGCTTAGTGGGACTATCATTTGTTTTCAACAGGACAATGACCCAACACACCTCCAAGCTGGGTAAGGGCTATTTTACCAAGAAGGAGAGTGATGGAGTGCTGCATCAGATGACCTGGCCTCCACAATCCCCCAACCTCAATCCAATTGAGATGGTTTCGGATGAGTCGGACCGCAGAGTGAAGCAGCCAACAAGTGCTCAGCATATGTGGGAACTCCTTCAAGACTGTTGGAAAAGCATTCCAGATGAAGCTGGTTGTGAGAATGCCAAGAGTGTGAAAAGCTGTCATCAAGGCAAAGGGTGGCTATTTGAAGATTCTCAAATTTAAAATATACCTTGTTTGTTTAACACTTTTTTGTTTACTACATGATTCCATATGTGTTTTTTCATACTTGTGATGTCTTCACTATTATTCTACAATATAAAAAATAGTAAGAATAAAGAAAAACCCTTGAATGTGTAGGTGTGTCCAAACTTTTGACTGGTAGTGTACGTGTGATGCTCTGTCTCCGTGACTCAGCTGCCTCTGCTGCAAAACTCTCTCAACCAGTGCTCTCAACGCACACACACCCTCCGGCCCTCGCCCTCTCCACCATGTACTCAATCACTCGCTCACTCAGTAACAGCCTGCTCACTGCCTGATAGTCAGAAGCAGTAGGTCACAGTGAAATATATTTTTAAAGAGAAATGGCATGGTGGCCGCTTTGCAATTTAGAAGAAGCCCAAAAACCTTCCACCCTCTACCAATACATTTTCACCCAGGACATTGTTTTCAAAGTAGCCCAATTTTGCAGGAAAACCGTGAACATGGCAACTCTGGTACCCCCTGAACTAAAACTGGCTGCTATCATACCCATTCTGAAAAAAAAGGACTCGACCAAGATAACCTCAACAACTACAGGCCCATATCTTACCTTCCCTTTCTGTCTAAAGTCATTGAGCATGCTGTAGCCTCCCAACTCCAGCAGCACATTACTTCCCATGGCCTCTTTGAGCCTCTTCAATCAGGCTTTAGGGCCAATCGCAGCACGGAAATGGCTCTGTTCAAAGTGGTCAATGATCTACTAGCGGCTGACTCTAGCAATCTCAACCTACTGAACTTATCAGCTGCCTTTGGCACTGTTTGCCATTCCACCCTCCTTGAAAGAATGGAGAGGACCCTGGAATCACCAGAACAGCCCAGTAGCTTGTGGCCCTTGGGCACTTCAAATCTGCCCATGCTCCTGTCTGCCATGGGGTCCCCCAAGGCTCAGTCCTAGTGACTCTGTCTTATCGCCGTTGAGCTTCAGAAAGTTTGAGTTTATCCATTATTATCCATAATCTACATCCTATCCCTCGGCCAAATAATCCGCAAACACAGTCTCCAATTCCACTGTTACATTGGTGACACACAAATCTATGTTCACTCCAAACCCACCTCTGACCTCCCCCATCATCACTCATCAACTGTCTAAAATAAATAAAATAATGGATCAACTCAAACTTTCTGAAGCTCAAAGGCGATAAGACAGAGGCCATGTTGGTGGCACCCAGATCTCTCCTAAAGAAGGTGGAGGAGTTCGACCTCAACATCGACGGCTGACCTATCTGTCCTGCCTCTCAGGTGAAGAATCTGGGGGTCATCCTCGATTCTACACTGTCCTTTGATGCCCACATTAAAATCATCACTAAATCTTCCATCTCAAGAACATTGCCGACTCCGCCCCTCCCTTACCGACTCGCCTGCTGAAACCTTTATACATGCCTTCATTACCTCACGCCTGTTGCAATGCTCTCCTGTATGGACTGCCAGTTCCCTCAACAAACTTCTTTCCAAAACTCAGCTGTAAGACTCCTCACCCGCACCACACCCTGGGAGCACATCACACCTACACTACTCCACCTCCACTGGCTTCCAATCAAATTCCGGATCAAATTAAAAATACTTCTCCTTATCTACAAATCCCTGCATGGCTTGGCTCCAGACCTGGGAAGAAAATAGTTTAGTTTATTTGAAAATACCAACTTTTCAAATAATCGAGGTAGTCAAATATAGTTTTTTTATAGTGTTTAAACTAAAAGGCAACTATTTTCTTTGATATTCAAATACAGGTCTCAGAAAAACAAATAATACTTGAGAATATTTTGAATACATCTCAGAAAACCAAATACTATTTAAAGGTATTTGCAAGTTATTTGAAAACAAAACAAATATTTTTTGGATGGCTGCAAATATTTGATGAAGAACCAAAAACTACAACAGTTACTTGAATTAGTCTAAATATATGATCATTAGCACATGGTTTGGAGGGCTCTCATATATAAATCTTAATATAGCCTCTAAAAACATGAGGGTCATGGAATCACGTCAACATTAGAGTAGACCACTTTTGCAGCTTCAAAATGACTAACACATATTTTCATATACATAAGGTAATACAGTAAAACTTCACATCAAGTTCTTATACTTGTGTAGTAACTTTGTGGTTATTACAATAGGACTTGTAAATTGCTTCATAATTGCATAATAATGGAGTTATTACATAAGTGGAATAAGGAACTGTGACTATTCCTCGTATACAGTAGTTAGAAAAAATTTCAGCTCATTGCTATGCAACTAAAATGCAATTACCAAAGTATTATGTAACAACATGATAATAAAATGTTGCTCCAAAAGTAAATATAGCTTTATTACACAGGCACAAGAACAGTTCAATGTTGAGTGTTACTGCGAATGCTAACAGTAACAAAATATGGCATTACGTATCGAAAGGAAACTAAATATCCTAAAACTGCCGTCTTGAATCAACTACTACAAAGGTAGATGGAAATCATGTTAGTTTACACTACCATTCAAAAGTTTGGGGTCACTTAGAAATGTCCTTGTTTTCCATGAAAACATACATGAAATGAGTTTGAATAGGACATTTAGAAAAATGAATAGGAAATGCAGTCATTGACAAGGTTAGAAATAATGATTTTTAATTGAAATAATAATTGTGTCCTTCAAACTTTGCTTTCGTCAAATAATCCTCCATTTGCAGCAATTACAGCCTTGCAGACCTTTGGCATTCTAGTTGTCAATTTGTTGAGGTAATATGAAGAGATTTCACCCCATGCTTCCTGAAGCACCTCCCAAAAGTTGGATTGGCTTAATGGGCACTTCTTACGTAACATACGGTCAAGCTGCTCCCACTACAGCTCAATAGGGTTGAGATCCGGTGACTGTGCTGGCCACTCCATTATAGACAGAATACCAGCTGACTGCTTCTTCCCTAAATAGTTCTTGCATAGTTTGGAGCTGTGCTTTGGGTCTTTGTCCTATTGTAGGAGGAAATTGGCTCCAATCAAGCGCCGTCCACAGGGTATGGCATGGCGTTGCAAAATGGAGTGATAGCCTTCCTTCTTCAACATCCCTTTTACCCTGCACAAATCTCCCACTTTACCACATTTTTTACATTTACATTTTAGTCATTTAGCAGACGCTCTTATCCAGAGCGACTTACAGGAGCAATTAGGGTTAAGTGCCTTGCTCAAGGGCACATTAACGTCATTTAGCAGACGCTCTTAGCCAGAGCGACTCACAAATTGGTGCGTTCACCCTATAGCCAGTGGGATAACCACTTTACAATTGGGGGGGGGGGGGGGGGGGGGGGTAGAAGGATTCCTTTATCCTATCCCAGGTATTCCTTAAAGAGGTGGGGTTTCAAATGTCTCCGGAAGGTGGTGAGGGACTCCGCTGTCCTGGCGTCGTGAGGGAGCTTGTTCCACCATTGGGGTGCCAGAGCAGCGAACAGTTTTGACTGGGCTGAGCGGGAACTATGCTTCCGCAGAGGAAGGGGAGCCAGCAGGCCAGAGGTGGATGAGCGCAATACTCTCGTTTGGGTGTAGGGACTGATCAGAGCCTGAAGGTACAGAGGTGCCGTTCCCCTCACTGCTCCATAGGCAAGCACCATGGTCTTGTAGCGGATGCGAGCTTCAACTGGAAGCCAGTGGAGTGTGCGGAGGAGGGGGGTGACGTGAGAGAACTTGGGAAGGTTGAACACCAGACGGGCTGCGGCATTCTGGATGAGTTGTAGGGGTTTAATGGCACAGGCAGGGAGGCCAGCCAACAGCGAGTTGCAGTAGTCCAGACGGGAGATGACAAGCGCCTGGACCAGGACCTGTGCCGCTTCCTGTGTAAGGCAGGGTCGTACTCTCCGAATGTTGTAGAGCATGAACCTGCAGGAGCGGGTCACCGCCTTGATGTTGGCGGAGAACGACAGGGTGTTGTCCAGGGTCACGCCTAGGCTCTTCGCACTCTGGGAGGAGGACACAGCGGAGTTGTCAACCGTGATGGCGAGATCATATAGGATATTAAGCTTAAATGGGCTAGTGACTGTGACAGCATGGAATTGAAATGAGGAGATAGACAGATGGGTTAGGGGAAAAATTGAGAATGTCCACTTGGGAGAAATGAGGATTCCTGTACCACCACCCCTCTGACCAGATGCTCTCGGGGTATGCGAGAACACATGGTCAGACGAGGAGAGAGCAGTAGGAGTAGCAGTGTTTTCAGTGGTGATCCATGTTTCCGTCAGCGCCAGGAAGTCGAGGGACTGGAGGTTGGCATAGGCTGGGATGAAGTCAGCTTTGTTGGCAGCAGAACGGCAGTTCCAGAGGCTGCCTGCGACCTGGAACTCCACGTGGGTGGTGCGTGCAGGGACCACCAGGTTAGAGAGGCAGCAGCCACGCGGTGTGGTGCGTTTGTGTAGCCTGTGCAGAGAGGAGAGAACAGGGATAGGCAGAGGCATAGTTGACAGGCTGTAGCAAATGGCTACAAAAATGCAGAGGAGATCGGAATGAAATGAGCTAAGCATCTGGGAGCGGAGAGAGCAGGGCCTCCCTCACCAAAAACTTCTACCTCAGAAACTAAAATTGTTTCACTGAACCACCCGAACAAAAACTCTCCCAACTTCCACCTTTAGAAATCTGAATTGTTGTGAACCACAGCGGTTCAATGTTTAAAGGAATAGACTCAACCCACTTTATTCAACTATGACACCATAGCTAACTAGCAATTTAGCATCCAATAACAATAACACACCGTATAGCACCAACCCTTGGTCACAACAAACCACCAATAGTGTGATAACACACTAAACAGATCATTCGTGTCTGTGTCAAGTTCCTTTCATGACGCAGCAATGATTAGACGTTGGCTAGCTAGGACAAGTATATTGTATTTAGCTACTACCGTACAGTTAGCTGGTCGTGTTGGGTAGCTAGCAATGGCCACTGTGTTGACTTTGTTTGAAGAACGGCTAGCTAGCTAGCTTCGTGCTACACCCGGCACACAATGGCTATTGTGTTGACTCTGACTCTGTTCGAAAAAACGGCTAGGTAGCTCGCTTCGTGCTACAGCCGGCGCTGCCAAGACACAGAACGGCTAGCTAGCTAGCTTCGTGCTACACCCGGCACACAATGGCTATTGTGTTGACTCTGACTCTGTTCGAAAAAACGGCTAGGTAGCTCGCTTCGTGCTACAGCCGGCACTGCCAAGACACAGTAACTACCCACAACAACCCACGATGCCTAGCTATGACGCTGTAGCTAACTTGCAGGCTAGCATCCATTAACACACAATTTAGCATCAATACTTGGTTACAACAAACTGCCAAGAGTGTGTTAGCACACTAAACAGATAATTCAAGTCCGTGTCTAGTTCCTTTCATAACGCATAACGCAGCAAAAATTAAACGATGGCTAGGACTACATTAACATTGGAAACAGCTCTCCAGCGTTGCTAATCGATACCAGTAGCTACCCGCTTGCTAGCTAGCCTCGTGCTTCGATACTAACCTACAATTACCTACGGAAACCTACAATAACAACACTACTAACCTATAATAAATACAATACCTAACTACAGCTAACTACCTACCTACGATCTAATACATGGTTAAGCTTTACTCAACACCATATGAGAAGCTTACCTCCTGCTTACCTCCAGCTAGAGAAAAACACGACCTCTCCCGACAACCTCTCCCACCACCAAAGCACCCCCAGACCATCACATTGCCTCCACCATGCTTAACAGATGGCATCAAGCACTCCTCCAGCATCTTTTAATTTGGTCTGCGTCTCACAAATATTCTCATTTTTGATCCGAACACCTCAAACTTTTATTTGTCTGTCCATAACACTTTTTTCCAATCTTCCTCTGTCCAGCGTCTGTGTTCTTTTGCCCATCTTAATCTTTTTTTTTTATTGGCCTGTCTGAGATATGGCTTTTTCTTTGCAACTCTGCCTAGAAGGTCAGCATCCTGGAGTCGCCTCTTCACTGTTGACGTTGAGACTGGTGTTTTGCGGGTACTATTTAATGAAGCTGCCAGTTGAGGACCTGTGAGGCATCTGTTTCTCAAACTAGACACTCTAATGTATTTGTCCTCTTGCTCAGTTGTGCACCGGGGCCTCCCACTCCTCTTCTATTCTGGTTAGAGCCAGTTTGTGCTGTTCTGTGAAGGGAGTAGTACACAGCGTTGTACAAGATCTTCAGTTTCTTGGCAATTTCTCGCATGGAATAGCCTTAATTTCTCAGAACAAAAATAGACTGACGACTTTGAGCCTGTAATCGAACCCACAATTGCTGATGCTCCAGATACTCAACTAGTCTCAAGAAGGACAGTTTTATTGCTTCTTTAATCAGCACAACAGTTTTCAGCTGTGCTAACATAATTGCAAAAGGGTTTTCTAATGATCAATTAGTCTTTTAAAATGATAAACTTGGATTAGCAAACACAACGTGCCATTGGAACACAGGACTGATGGTTGCTGATAATGGGCCTCTGTACGCCTATGTAGATATTCCATAAAAAATTAGCCATTTCCAGCTATAGTAGCCATTTACAACATTAACAATGTCTACACTGTATTTCTGATCAATTTGATGTTAAATAATAGTGTATATTCTGAGTAAACTATCCCTTTAAAGATGTTATAGTGTGTTTGAAACATGAACACTTCCACTCAGAAGTACAAAGCGTTTCAAAGTTGCTTTTGCTAAGCATCCAACTTGCTGTTTGCAATGTTTGCAAATAGTTTTGATTTTCTCTGCAGTATTTTCAGATATAATAAAATTATTTAAACCTTTTCAGTGGCATGTTGAAAGAGTCATACAGTAGTTGTGTCAAGAGTGGAGTGTAGTGGGATGTGGAATCACACGCAGGACACAGAGATATAAATCCAAAGGTCTTTAGTGAAGTCCGTAGAAACACGCCAACAACGGCCACAGGCCACAGGCGAAATAAACGCACACTAAACTGAACAAAGTAAGTGTGCACAAAGTGCAGGACTCTCTAAATCAACACAAAATAAAGAGAGAACAAAATACAGCGGACCAAAACTACCACACGACAGTCAAACAATTACACACAACACCTAAACTAACACAAGGAACTAAATAGGGTGCCTAATGAGACTAAACACTAAACAGGTGTGACAAACAGACAAAACCAATCAAACATGAAACATCGAACGGTGGCAGCTAGTACTCCGGAGACGACGACTGCCGAAGCCTGCCCGAACAAGGAGGAGGGGCCGCCTCGGCCGAAACCGTGACAGTACCCCCCCCCCCCCCTTGACGCGCGGCTCCAGCCGTGCGCCGCCCCCGGCCTCGGGGACGACCAGGAGGACGCGGAGCAGGGCGCGTAGGATGACCACGATGGAATTCGGTCAGAAGGGATGGGTCCAGGATGTCCCTCCTCGGCACCCAGCACCGCTCCTCCGGGCCGTACCCCTCCCACTCCACGAGATATTGGAGACCCCCCATCCGGCGTCTCGAATCTAGGATGGCCCGAACAGTGTACGCCGGAGCCCACTCGATGTCCAACGGGGGCGGAGGAGTCTCTTCTATCTCAAAGTCCTGGAGTGGACCAGCTACCACCGGCCTGAGGAGAGACACATGGAACGAGGGGTTAATATTTTTGCAATCAATGGGCAGTTGTAACCTGTAACACACCTCGTTCAATCTCCTCAGGACTTTAAAAGGCCCCACAAACCGCCGACCCAGCTTCCGGCAGGGCAGGCGGAGGGGCAGGTTTCTGGTTGAGAGCCAGACTCGATCTCCAGGTGCGTACACTGGCCCCTCACTGCGGTGGAGGTCGGCGCTCGTCTTCTGTCGACGGATGGCTCGCTGCAGATGGACGTGTGCAGCGTTCCACGTCTCCTCCGAGCGCCGCACCCACTCATCCACAGCAGGGGCCTCGATCTGGCTCTCATGCCAAGGTGCCAGAACCGGCTGGTACCCTAACACACACTGGAAAGGGGTTAGTTTAGTGGAGGAGTGGCGGAGAGAGTTCTGTGCCATCTCGGCCCAGGGCACATATCTCGCCCACTCCTCCGGCCGGCCCTGACAATATGACCTCAGAAACCTACCCACATCCTGGTTGACACGTTCGACCTGCCCATTACTCTCCGGGTGGTAACCCGAGGTAAGGCTCACCGAAACCCCCAACCGTTCCATAAACGCTCTCCAGACTCTGGAGGTAAACTGGGGGCCTCGATCAGACACTATATCCTCGGGTACCCCGTAATGCCGGAAGACGTGAGTAAATAGAGCCTCAGCGGTCTGTAGGGCAGTAGGAAGACCCGGCATGGGAAGGAGACGACAGGCCTTCAAGAACCGATCCACAACGGCCAGGATGGTGGTATTCCCCTGTAAGGAGGGAAGGTCGGTAACAAAATCCACCGAGAGGTGAGACCAGGGTCGTTGTGGAACGGGCAGGGGTTGTAATTTACCCCTGGGCAAGTGTCTGGGCGCCTTACACTGGGCACACACTGAACAGGAGTAGACATAAATCCTCACATCCCTGGCTAACGTTGGCCACCAGTACTTTGTACTAAGGCAGTGCACTGTCCGGCCAATACCTGGATGTCCAGAGGAGGGTGACGTGTGAGCCCAATAAATAAGCCGATCCCGGACCTCGAGCGGGACGTACGTCCGACCCACCGGACACTGTGGAGGGCTAGGGTCGGTGCGTAATGCCCGCTCGATCTCCGCATCGACCTCCCATACCACCGGTGCAACCAGACAAGACTCAGGTAGTATGGGAGTGGGTTCCACGCACCTCTCCTCTGTGTCATACCGCCGAGACAGGGCATCTGCCTTCCCGTTCTGGGACCCAGGGATGTAAGTGATCTTAAACACAAACCGGGCGAGAAACATAGTCCATCGAGCCTGGCGAGGATTCAGTCTCCTAGCTGCCCGAATGTATTCCAGGTTACGGTGGTCAGTCAGAATGAGAAAAGGGTGTTGAGCCCCCTCAAGCCAATGCCTCCACACCTTTAGGGCCTGTACTACGGCTAACAGCTCCCTGTCCCCTACGTCATAATTCCGCTCCGCCGGACTGAGCTTCTTAGAATAAAAAGCACAGGGGCGGAGTTTAGGTGGTGTGCCGGACCGTTGTGAAAGAACAGCCCCGATACCGGCTTCAGACGCGTCTACCTCTACTTGGAATGGTAAAGTGGGATCCGGGTGCGCCAGCACTGGAGCCGAGGTAAACAGGTCCTTCAGTCTCCCAAAAGCCCTGTCCGCCTCAGCTGACCATCGCAAGCGCACAGGACCCCCCTTCAGAAGGGATGTTATGGGAGCTGCCACCTGTCCAAAACCCCGGATAAACCTCCGGTAGTAATTCGCAAAACCCAAGAACTGCTGCACCTCTTTAACCGTAGTTGGGGTTTGCCAATTATGCACGGCAGACACACGGTCAACCTCCATTCTCACCCCTGACGCAGACAACTGATAACCCAAAAAGGAGACTGACTCCTGAAAGAACAGACATTTCTCGGCTTTGACATACAGGTCATGCTCCAACAATCTCCTCAATACCCTGCACACCAGGGATACATGCTCGGCCCGAGTAGAACTGTACACCAGAATATCGTCTATGCACACCACTACTCCCTGCGCCTGCATGTCCCGGAAAATCTCATCTACAAAAGATTGGAAGACTGATGGAGCATTCATTAACCCGTATGGCATGACGAGATACTCGTAATGACCGGAGGTCGTACTAAATGCTGTCTTCCACTCATCGCCCTCTCTAATGCGCACCAAGTTATATGCGCTCCTGAGGTCCAATTTTGTGAAGAACCGTGCCCCGCGTAAGGACTCCGTCATGGTCGCAATCAGCGGGAGTGGATAACTATATTTCACAGTCACCTGATTGAGACCGCGGTAATCAATACACGGACGCAAACCTCCATCCTTTTTCTTCACAAAAAAGAAGCTTGAGGACGCGGGAGAAGTGGAGGGCCGTATGTATCCCTGTCTCAGAGACTCGGCAATGTATGTCTCCATTGCCCTCTTCTCCTCCTGTGACAAAGGATACACATGGCTCCGCGGGAGTGCAGCTCCTGCCTGGAGGTCTATCGCACAATCCCCCTGTCTATGAGGCGGCAACCGTGCCGCTCTTGCCTTGCTAAACACGAGTGCCAAATCCTCATACTCAGGTGGAATGTGCAGTGCTGGCATCTGGTTCGGACTCTCCACCGAGGTCGCCCCTACGGAAACACCCAGACATAGCCCCTCACACTGAGCAGACCACCCTTTAAGAGCCTTCTCTCGCCACGAAATCGTAGGATCATGGGTAATCAACCAGGGAAGCCCCAGTACCACCGGATACGCAGGAGAGTCGATCAGATAGAGTTGAATCGTCTCCTCATGACCCCCCTGCGTCTTCATCCTAAGTGGCGCCGTGACCTCCCTAATCAACCCAGATCCTAACGGACGACTATCTAGGGCATGTACAGGGAAAGGATTATCAACCGGAAGGAGGGGAATCCCTAACTCAACACAGAATTTACGATCTACAAAATTCCCAGCTGCGCCTGAATCTACTAGCGCCTTATGCTGGGAATGAGGTGCAACCTGTGGAAAACAAACAGGTATAGTTATGTGTACGACAGAAAGCTCTGGGTAAGTGGGGCGCCTACTCACCTGGGAGGACTCCCCAATGTGTGACCTGCCGTCTCCCTCACCAGGGGACCCTCCCCAGCACCTAGCCGCGGTATGCCCTCCACGGCCACAGTTGGTGCAGGGGACAGCCCCCCTCGGGCTCCTTCTTCTCCCCCCTCTAGCGCCAGCACCTCCGAGCTCCATCGGGCTCGGCTCGGAGGCGCTGGAGGGTGGAATGGGCGACCCGCACCTGGGATGTCCGCTGGTAGCGAGCAGGGTGTCCAGCCGAATGGCCATGTCCACCAACTGGTCAAATGAGAGTGTAGTATCCCTGCACGCCAACTCTCTGCGGACGTCCTCCCGGAGGCTGCAACGAAAGTGGTCTATGAGGGCCCGCTCATTCCACCCTGCATCTGCCGCTAGAGTCCGGAACTCCAGCGCAAACTCTTGAGCGCTCCTCATCCCCTGCCGGAGGTAGAATAGACGCTCCCCCGCCGCCTTCCCCTTCGGTGGATGGTCGAAGACCGCACGGAAGCGGCGGGAGAACTCCGCATAGGCGATAGTGGCGGCGTCTATTCTCCTCCATTCGGCGTTGGCCCACTCCAACGCCTTGCCGGTGAGACAGGAGATGAGGGCGGAAACGCTCTCGTGTCCCGAGGGCGCCGGGTGTACGGTGGCAAGGTAGAGTTCCACTTGTAACAGGAACCCCTGACACCCGGCAGCGGTGCCGTCGTACGCCCTCGGGAACGAGAGCCGAATCCCACTGGGTTCCGGTTGTTGGACGGGCGGGCTGACCGATGGTGATGGTGCGGTAGGTGGAGGTGTGGGTACATCGCTGATCTCCCATCGATGGAGAATGTTCATCACCCGGTCCAGGGCGTGCCCGATTTGGTTGATCCGATCTTCTTGACCACGAAAGCGCTCCTCCATGATGTCGGTGGGTGTGGGTGCTCCTGCTGATTCCATGAGATGGTGTGTAATTCTGTCGAGTGGAGTGTAGTGGGATGTGGAATCACACGCAGGACACAGAGATATAAATCCAAAGGTCTTTAGTGAAGTCCGTAGAAACACGCCAACAACGGCCACAGGCCACAGGCGAAATAAACGCACACTAAACTGAACAAAGTAAGTGTGCACAAAGTGCAGGACTCTCTAAATCAACACGAAATAAAGAGAGAACAAAATACAGCGGACCAAAACTACCACACGACAGTCAAACAATTACACACAACACCTAAACTAACACAAGGAACTAAATAGGGTGCCTAGTGAGACTAAACAGGTGTGACAAACAGACAAAACCAATCAAACATGAAACATCGAACGGTGGCAGCTAGTACTCCGGAGACGACGACCGCCGAAGCCTGCCCGAACAAGGAGGAGGGGCCGCCTCGGCCGAAACCGTGACAAGTTGAGCATCACAGCGTATTTATACTTATCTGTACCCAATATCATTGGTTTTTGTTTGACTTGATTATGTACACCTGATACAATGGACATTCAGGAGAATGGACATTTACAGAATGTTCAGATGTAAATGTATAATGTAGATCAAATATGACTGTCAGATAGATTGGAATAGTATAGGAGATTCTGTTCTATTAATTATATTTATATCTTCAACATACAGTTCCAGATATAACCCTGCCATTAGTTTAAAGCAGCCAATCCAATATTTTCTGAAAAGTAGTCACTTCCTGTGATATGTATTCAAATTGTTCTCTATTTTTTGGGTGATATGCGCCTTTGTTGTAATGTACTTTGCTTTTAGTATTGTCATGTTTATTTTTTCTATTTGATGTTTTTACTCTGTAAGTGTCCTTGGGTATCTTGAAAGGTTCAAATGAAATGTATTATTATTATTATAGGATGACAATGCTCACTGAATGTTTTGATGACCATGAAAATGATGTAAACCATATGCAATGACCGTCCCAGTCACCAGATCTCAAACCAATTGAACACTTATGGGATGTTCTGGAGCGGCGCTTTTTCCACCACCATCAACAAAACTCAAAATTATGGAAATTCTTATGGAAAAATGATGTCCAGACCCTTGTAGAAGCCATGCCAAGTTGCATTGAAGCTGTCCTGGCTCGTGATGGCCCAATGCCCTATTAAGACACTTTATGTTGGTGTTTCGTTTATTTTGGCAGTTACCTGTAGGTGGAATATTTCTAAACAACACTTCTCACAGTTCAAACCAATTAGGGAGTCTTTTGTTCAACCCAGTGTTGTTTTGTTATGCAACATTAAAGGGGAAATCTGCAGTTCAAACAATAAAAAAAGCAGTGATGTGGCTGGGGAAGTGTAACCATTCTCAAATTCATAGACAGAGCTATGGATGCAAGGACTGACCATCCATGATATCAAAATGATAGTTTAACCATGTTTTGAGGCTATACAGTTTTTGTTTACAATTAGATTGTTTACAAACAATGGAGTTAAAACAAGTTTATTCAAGAATCAATGGGAAGCTAAAAAATACTGACGTTTGTTCAGATGGTTTCTGGTTCCAGTGGAATGCATTTAAACGCGTGGCCTTTTCGTTACTTTTTTTTTACATTTACATTTACATTTTAGTCATTTAGCAGACGCTCTTATCCAGAGCGACTTACAGGAGCAATTAGGGTTAAGTGCCTTGCTCAAGGGCACATTAACGTCATTTAGCAGACGCTCTTAGCCAGAGCGACTCACAAATTGGTGCGTTTACCCTGTAGCCAGTGGGATAACCACTTTACAATTTGGGGGGGGGGGGTTAGAAGGATTACTTTATCCTATCCCAGGTATTCCTTAAAGAGGTGGGGTTTTAAATGTCTCCGGAAGGTGGTGAGTGACTCCGCTGTCCTGGCGTCGTGAGGGAGCTTGTTCCACCATTGGGGTGCCAGAGCAGCGAACAGTTTTGCCTGGGCTGAGCGGGAACTATGCTTCCGCAGAGGAAGGGGAGCCAGCAGGCCAGAGGTGGATGAACGCAATGCCCTCGTTTGGGTGTAGGGAATGATCAGAGCCTGAAGGTACAGAGGTGCCGTTCCCCTCACTGCTCCATAGGCAAGCACCATGGTCTTGTAGCGGATGCGAGCTTCAACTGGAAGCCAGTGGAGTGTGCGGAGGAGGGGGGTGACGTGAGAGAACTTGGGAAGGTTGAACACCAGACGGGCTGCGGCATTCTGGATGAGTTGTAGGGGTTTAATGGCACAGGCAGGGAGGCCAGCCAACAGCGAGTTGCAATAGTCCAGACGGGAGATGACAAGTGCCTGGATTAGGACCTGTGCCGCTTCCTGTGTAAGGCAGGGTCGTACTCTCCGAATGTTGTAGAGCATGAACCTGCAGGATCGGGTCACCGCCTTGATGTTGGCGGAGAACGACAGGGTGTTGTCCAGGGTCACGCCTAGGCTCTTCGCACTCTGGGAGGAGGACACAGCAGAGTTGTCAACCGTGATGGCGAGATCATGGAACGGGCAGTCCTTCCCCGGGAGGAAGAGCAGCTCCATCTTGCCAGGGTTCAGCTTGAGGTGGTGATCCGTCATCCATACTGATATGTCTGCCAGACATGCAGAGATGCGATTCGCCACCTGGATTCAGGAGGGAGGAAAATGTGGCAAAGAGCTGCCTAGGGTTAGAGGCAGATGCTTGGAATTTAGAGTGGTAGAAGGTGGCTTTAGCAGCAGAAACAGATGAAGAAAATGTAGAGAGGAGGGAGTGAAAAGATGCCAGGTCGGCAGGGAGTTTAGTTTTCTTCCATTTCCGCTCCGCTGCCCGGAGCTCTGTTCTGTGAGCTCGCAATGAGTCATCAAGCCACGGAGCTGGAGGGGAGGACCGAGCCGGCCGGGAGGATAGGGGACACAGAGAGTCAAAGGATGCAGAAAGGGAGGAGAGGAGGGTTGAGGAGGCAGAATCAGGAGATTGGAGGGAGAAGGATTGAGCAGAGGGAAGAGATGATAGGATGGAAGAGGAGAGCGTAGTGGGAGAGAGAGAGTGAAGGTTGTGGCGGCGCATTACCATCTGTGTAGGGGCAGAGTGAGTAGTGTGGGAGGAGAGCGAGAGAGAAAAGGAAACAAAGTAGTGGTCGGAGACATGAAGGGGAGTTGCAGTGAGATTAGTAGAGGAGCAGCATCTAGTGAAGATGAGGTCAAGCGTATTGCTTGCCTTGTGAGTAGGGGGGGACGGTGAGAGGGTGAGGTCAAAAGAGGAGAGGAGTGGAAAGAAGGAGGCAGAGAGAAATGAGTCAAATGTGGACATAGGGAGGTTGAAATCCCCCAAAACTGTGAGGGGTGAGCCATCCTCAGGGAAGGAACTTATCAAGGCGTCGAGCTCATTGATGAACTCTCCAAGGGAACCTGGAGGGCGATAGATGACAAGGATATTAAGCTTAAATGGGCTAGTGACTGTGACAGCATGGAATTCAAATGAGGAGATAGACAGATGGGTTAGGGGAAAAATTTAGAATGTCCACTTGGGAGAAATGAGGATTCCTGTACCACCACCCCTCTGACCAGATGCTCTCGGGGTATGCGAGAACACATGGTCAGACGAGGAGAGAGCAGTAGGAGTAGCAGTGTTTTCAGTGGTGATCCATGTTTCCGTCAGCGCCAGGAAGTCGAGGGACTGGAGGTTGGCATAGGCTGGGATGAAGTCAGCTTTGTTGGCAGCAGAACGGCAGTTCCAGAGGCTGCCTGCGACCTGGAACTCCACGTGGGTGGTGCGTGCAGGGACCACCAGGTTAGAGAGGCAGCAGCCACGCGGTGTGGGGCGTTTGTGTATCCTGTGCAGAGAGGAGAGAACAGGGATAGGCAGAGGCATAGTTGACAGGCTGTAGCAAATGGCTACAAAAATGCAGAGGAGATCGGAATGAAATGAGCTAAGCATCTGGGAGCGGAGAGAGCAGGGCCTCCCTCACCAAAAACTTCTACCTCAGTAGCTAAAATTGTTTCACTGAACCACCCGAGCAAAAACTCTCCCAACTTCCGCCTTTAGAAATCAGAATTGTTGTGAACCACAGCGGTTCAATGTTTAAAGGAATAGACTCAACCCACTTTATTCAACTATGACACCATAGCTAACTAGCAAGCTAGCATCCAATAACAATAACACACCGTATAGCACCAACCCTTGGTCACAACAAACCACCAATAGTGTGATAACACACTAAACAGATCATTCGTGTCTGTGTCAAGTTCCTTTCATGACGCAGCAATGATTAGACGTTGGCTAGCTAGGACAAGTATATTGTATTTAGCTACTACCGTACAGCTAGCTGGTCGTGTTTGGTAGCTAGCAATGGCCACTGTGTTGACTTTGTTTGAAGAACGGCTAGCTAGCTAGCTTCGTGCTACACCCGGCACACAATGGCTATTGTGTTGACTCTGACTCTGTTCGAAAAAAAACGGCTAGGTAGCTCGCTTCGTGCTACAGCCGGCACTGCCAAGACACAGTAACTACCCACAACAACCCACGATGCCTAGCTATGACGCCGTAGCTAACTTGCAAGCTAGCATCCATTAACACACAATTTAGCATCAATACTTGGTTACAACAAACTGCCAAGAGTGTGTTAGCACACTAAACAGATAATTCAAGTCCGTGTCTAGTTCCTTTCGTAACGCATAACGCAGCAAAAATTAAACGATGGCTAGGATTACATTAACATTGGAAACAGCTCTCCAGCGTTGCTAATCGATACCAGTAGCTACCCGCTAGCTAGCTAGCCTCGTGCTTCGATACTAACCTACAATTACCTACGGAAAGCTACAATAACAACAATACTAACCTATAATAAATACAATACCTAACTACAGCTAACTACCTACCTACGATCTAATACATGGTTAAGCTTTACTCAACACCATATGAGAAGCTTACCTCCTGCTTACCACCAGCTAGAGAAAAACACGACCTCTCCCGACAACGATGCAGGCGTGTGCAAATGACTATGAATTAACAGACTTACAGTGTTTCCTAAAACTTGTCAATACTAAACATTATATTAAGGTGTGGGACATTTAATTGTGTGACAAGAAACAACTAGCAGGTCTATTACGCTCCAGCAGCTAGAATTTGTTGGTCCACAATTCAACAGTGGGAAAATGGCGGCTCTCAACACCAGACAACAGAAAGTGCTGGCGGCTCCTACACTTAGAGATTGTTCATGAGGAGACAACCTCTGCCCTCAACTTACAATTTAAAACCGGTAAATGATAAATTGGCAGTGCTCACTGCTAAAGTGGATACCTATTCAACCAAAGTGGAAAGAAAGTCTGGAGAAGACAGCCAATGCGATAGAGGTGACGCCATGACCTGAGGTGCGTTCAACAAGGGAAAATGTTCTCGAACGTTCACGAACGCTAGCTAACATATTTTAAAAAACTCTGTTAGCTTGCTGTTAGCTTTGCCAACATTAGCTAACATTTACATTTACATTTTAGTCATTTAGCAGACGCTCTTATCCAGAGCGACTTACAGTTAGTGAGTGCATACATTTTTCATACTAACAGTTTGAAAAGGTTGTGTGTGGCGAATGAACATTTTGAAGATGGGGAACACCGGAAGTGCTACGGGTGACTAAAGGCACTACTTGTCAATTAGCTTGTAATTAAACGCTAGCAAATGTTGAATATTGTTAGTTATGATGCATTTTATTGTGTTGTTCAATTAACTTTTTTCGTATTTAGCAGAGAAATTAACTAGCAACAGCAGCTAACTAGAAACTTAAGCAGCCTCGTCTTCTGAAATTTAGTTTGTTGTATTTCAGCATTTAACTGGACCTACACTACTCATCTGTAATACTACTGATCGATACATGGAGAAAATCCAAAGACACATTTGAGACCCCTGTGATCAAAAAGAGAGAGGCTTGGGAAATTGTAGCTCGAATGCTGCAAGAGAAATGTTAGACTGTAACCTGGGAGACATGCAATATGAAGTGTAGGAGTCTGAAGCACAGGTGTGTGTTGCTATGTACATACAGTGCCTTCAGAAAGTATTCATACCCCATGACTTATTCCACATCTTGATGAGTTACAGCCTGAATTCAAAATTGATTAAATATTTATTTTTTCTCACCCATTAAAAATGAAACACAGAAACACACTATATATACAAAAGTATGTGGACACCCCTTCAAATTAGTGGATTCGGCTATTTCAGCCAAACCTGTTGCTGACAGGTGTATAAAATTGAGCACACAGCCATGCAATCTCTATAGACAAACATTGGCAGTAGAATGGCCTTACTGATGCGATCAGTGACTTTCAACGTGGCACTGTCATAGGATGCCACATTTCCAACAAGTCAGTTCGTCAAATTTCTGCCATGCTAGAGCTGTAAGTGCTGTTATTGTGAATTAGAAATGTCTAGGAGCAACATTAGCTCAGCCGTGAAGTGGTAGGGCACACAAGCTCGCAGAACGGGACCGCCGAGTGCTGAAGTGCGTCTGTCCTTGGTTGCAACACTGACTACTGAGTTCAAAACTGCCTCTTGAAGCAACGTCAGTATATGAAGTACTCGTCGGGAGCTTCATGAAATGGATGTCATGGCCGATCAGCAATGCTAAGCATCGGCTGGAGTGGTGTAAAGCTCGCCACTACTGGACTCTGGAAACGCGTTCTCTGGAGTGATGAATCATGCTTCACCAACTGGCAGTCCGATGGACAAATCTGGGTTTGGCGGATGCCAGGAAAACGCTACCAGCCCGAATGCATAGTGCTAACTGTAAAGTTTGATTGAGGAGGAATAATGGTCTGGGGCTGTTTTTCATAGTTGGGGCTAGGCCCCTTAGTTCCAGTAAAGAGAAATCATAACGCTACAGCATACAATGACATTCTAGACGATTCTGTGCTTCCAACTTTGTGGCAACAGTTTGGGGAAGTTCCTTCCCTGTTTCAGCATGACAATGCCCCCGTGCACAAAGCGAGGTCCATACAGAAATGGTTTGTTGAGATCGTTGTGGAAGAACTTGACTGGCCTGCACAGAGCCCTGACCTCAACCCCATCGAACACCTTTGAATTGGATGAATTGGAACACCGACTGTGAGCCAGGCCTAATCCCCCAACATCAGTGCCCAACCTCACTAATGCTCTTGTGGTTGAATGGAAGCATGTCACCACAGCAATGTTCCAACATCTAGTGCAAAGCCTTCCCAAAAGAGTGGAGGCTGTTATAGAAACAAAGGGGGGACCAACTCCATATTAATGCCCATGATTTTGGAATGAGATATTCGACAAGCAGGTGTCCACATACCGTTGGTGATGTAGTGTAACTCGTTTACATACAGTTGAAGTTGGATGTTTACATACACTTAGGTTGGAGTCATTAAAACTCATTTTTCAACCACTCCATACATTTCTTGTTAACAAAATATAGTTTTGGCAAGTCGGTTAGGACATCTACTTTGTGCATGACACAAGTAATTTTTCCAAAAATTGTTTACAGACATATTATTTCACTTAAAATTCACTGTATCACAATTCCAGTGGGTCAGAAGTTTACATACACTAAGTTGACTATGCCTTTAAACAACTTGGAAAATTCCAGAAAATGTCATGGCTTTAGAAGCTTCTGATCAGCTAATTGACATCATTTGAGTCAATTGGAGGTGTACTTTTGGATGTATTTCAAGGCCTACCTTCAAACTCAGTGCCTCTTTGCTTGACATCATGGGAAAATCAAAAGAAATCAGCCAAGACCCCCCCAAAAAAATTGTAGACCTCCACAAGTCTGGTTCATCCTTGGGAGCAATTTCCAAACGCCTGAAGGTACCACGTTCATCTGTATAAACAATAGTACGCAAGTATAAACACCATGGGACCACACAGCCATCATACCTCTCAGGAAGGAGACGCGTTCTGTCTCCTAGAGATGAATGTACTTTGGTGCAAAAAGTTCAAATCAATCCCAGAACAACAGCAAAGGACCTTGTGAAGATGCTGGAGGAAACAGGTACAAAAGTATCTATATCCACAGTAAAACGAGTCCTATATCGACATAACCTGAAAGGCCGCTCAGCAAGGAAGAAGCCACTGCTCCAAAACCGCCATAAAAAAGCCAGACTACGGTTTGCAACTGCACATGGGGACAAAGATCGTACTTTTTGGAGAAATGGTCTGATGAAACAAAAATAGAACTGTTTGGCCATAATGTCCATCGTTATGTTTGGAGGAAAAAGGGGGTACTTGCAAGCCGAAGAACAACATCCCAACCGTGAATCACGGAGGTGGCAGCATCATGCTGTGGGGGTGCTTTGCTGCAGGAGGGACTGGTGCACTTCACAAAATAGATGGCATCATGAGGAAGGAAAATTATGTGGATATATTGAAGCAAAATCTCAAGACATCAGTCAGGAAGTTAAAGCTTGCTCGCAAATGGGTCTTCCAAATGGACAATGACC
The DNA here is from genome assembly GCF_964263955.1 of Coregonus lavaretus. Taxonomy (NCBI): domain Eukaryota; kingdom Metazoa; phylum Chordata; class Actinopteri; order Salmoniformes; family Salmonidae; genus Coregonus; species Coregonus lavaretus. The sequence goes on along the minus strand of NC_139999.1, from coordinate 53,616,674 downwards.
CCAAGCATACTTCCAAAGTTGTGGCAAAATGGCTTAAGGACAACAAAGTCAAGGTATTGGAGTGGCCATCACAAAGCCCTGAACTCAAGCCTATAGAAAATGTGTGGGCAGAACTGAAAAAGCGTGTGCGAGCAAGGAGGCCTACAAACCTGATTCAGTTACACCAGCTCTGTCAGGAGAAAAGGGCCAAAATTCACCCAACTTATTGTGGGAAGCTTGTGGAAGGCTACCCGTCACGTTTGACCCAAGTTAAACAATTGAAAGGCAATGCTACCAAATACTAATTGAGTGTATGTAAACTTCTGACCCACTGGGAATGTGATGAAAGAAATAAAAGCTTAAATAAATAATTATCTTTATTTTTATTCTGACATTTCAAATTCTTAAAATAAAGTGGTGATCCTAACTGACCTAGACAGAGATTTTTTACTAGGATTAAATGTCAGGAATTGTGAAAAACTGAGTTTAAATGTATTTGGCTAAAGTGTATGTAAACTTCCAACTTCAACTGTAAGTATGTGCACCGCTTAGTCAATACTTTGTAGAAACACCTTTGGCAGCAATTACAGCTGTGAGTCTTTTTTGGCCGTTGTTTCTGAAAGGGACAATTAAGTCCACACAGGGGGTACACAGATCCCCGAGCAGATGGTATTGCTCGGGTAGTGGGTTGGTCTCCAGGTGGGCCTTGAGGTTGCTGGCCCTGTACACTTTGGCATCGTGCACAGAACCAGCAGGCTGTCGCACACTGCCTGGACTTGGAAGCTGGCATGGCCCTTTCTGTTTAGCATCCATTTTGTTGGAGTGTCCCCTGATGGTAATATGGGTGCCATCTATACACCCAATCACCCCAGGGAACCTCATCTTTCTCTCGAACGCAATCCTTACCACTGGTAGCTGCTTTACATAAAGCCACTTCACATAGTCAGACAACAGCTGGGTGAGGCCTATGACCACTTGAATGAAGTGGTGATGCAATGTTTCTTTGCTGAGGTTGAACCGGTCTGCCACTCCCCTGAAACTTTCCTGGTTGGCCATCAGCCACAGGGAGTTCAACACCCTATTTTCAAATGGGTCCACCTCTATGAGGCACGAGATGAGCCAGGTCCTCACACAGTATCTGGAACAAAGCAAAATAAGAATTGGTTAGCTCTGTCTTTCAGCTGAGAACACCCAACAATCTTATGTAATCTGTTATTCATTGGTGTTGTTGCATTACTACACAATTGCAATACAAAATCTGCCAGTAGATGGTGTCAGTAGCCTATTAATTGGCAGCTTACATAGGTTTACACTGCAGAGTATCTTTAATAGTAGGTTATAATTTATGAGGTGTTACTAAATTAATGAATTTTTTGTAAATTATTGGTAAATAATTTTTTTTCTTCGTCTGGACGCTGAAACATCATGTATTGGAATTTGGCCCATATTTTGATATATATACAAATACACATGTTTTGTTTTAATTCAGCTGAATAAGAGGCAACAATTCTAACAAATAACATTTTTGACATGCATTTTTCTGGATGTTTTTGTTGTCTCTCACTGTTCAAATAAACCTACCATTAAAATTATAGACTGATCATGTCTTTGTCAGTGGGCAAACGTACAAAATCAGCAGGGGATCAAATACTTTTTTCCCTCACTGTATAGTATAGCTCCTTGAATCTCTTAATCAATCAGTGAGGATTACTACTGGCAGGCAGCACTGCCACCAAAAGGATGTTGGCTCTTAGATGGCAATCCCCCCACTCTCTCCCAATTTGCCAGTGGATACAGTTACTACTTGAAGTTATAACATTAGAATTATCGACAGTGAGAAAGAATGGTGCTAGTCAAGCAACAATTGAGGCCTGAACAAATATACTTGACTCTGTAAAGAATAATCTCAGCTAAAGCCCAACACATCCAAATAAACAATCTATAAAGCCCAACATACATACAAACAAAATATATATATACAGTGCACAGGAGGTTGGTGACACCTTAATTGGGGAGGACGGGCTTGTGGTAATGGCTGGAGCAGAATCAGTGGAATGGTATCAAATACATCAAACACATGGTTTCCAGGTGTTTGATGCCATTCCATTCGCGCCGTTCCGGCTATTATTATGAGCCGTTCTCCCCTCAGCAGCCTCCTGTGATACAGTGCCTTCAAAAAGTATTCATACCCCCTTACTTATTCCTCTTTTATTGTGTTACAGCCTGAATTCAAAATTGATTAAATCTAATGTGTTTCTCACCCATCTACACACAATACCCCATGATGACAAATTGAAAGTGTGTTTTTATAAATTTTGTCAAAATTATTGAAAATGAAATACAGAAATGTCTCATTTAAATAAGTATTCACACCCCTGAGTCAATACTTTGTAGAATCACCTTTGGCAGCAATTAGAGCTGTGAGTCTTTCTGGGTAAGTCTCGAAGAGCATTCCACACCTGGATTTTGCAACGTTCGCCTATTATTCTTTTTTTCCATAGATTTTCAAGTAGATTTAAGCCAAAACTTAAGTCAAAACTTAAATCTCATGAACATTCACTGTCTTCTTGGTAAGCAACTCCAGTGTCGATTTGGCCTTGTGTTTTAGGTTATTGTCCTGCTGAAAGGTGAATTAATCTCCCAGTGTTTGGTGGAAAGCAGACTTAACCAGGTTTTCCTCTAGGATTTTGCATGTGCTTAGTTCCATTCCATACATTTTTTATCCTGAAAAACTCCCTGGTCCTTAAGGATTACAAGCATACCCATAACATGATGCAGCCACCACTATGCTTGTTGCCCCAAACATAACACTTTGTATTGGGGAAAAAAGTGAATTGCTTTGCCACATGTTTTGCGGTATTACTTTAGTGGCTTGTTGCAAACAGAATGTTTTGGAATATTTTTAGTCTGCACAGGCTTTCTTCTTTTCACTCTGTCAATTAGGTTAGTATTGTGGAGTAGCTATAATGTTGCTGATCCATCCTCAGCTTTCTCCTATCACAGCCATTAAACTGTAACTGTTTTAAAGTCACCATTGGCCCCAACAACCAAAAAATTACAAAGCAAGTAAAAAAATAAATATAATAAATGGGTATACAGTATATAATCAATTTGAAAGTCCAAAAATGTATGTACCAATCACAGATTGCCCCTTTAACTGTCTTTTACACCCACTAAGTTTTATGGGTTGAGAGTCAAGAGTAAAAAATGTGACAAGATTTAGGATTTACTTTCCCATAAAGGTTTACCATCAGGTAAAGATGTACACGCCTCTGTTTTATTGTGTGGTATTTGGTTGAGACTTGTTTTGTCAAATATCACTCCATTAGATAACCTTACATAAGCCTACTGTAATATGAATGCACCATATCACATGACATATCATCCATACCTGGATTCAAATGCTATTTACATTCTTTCAAATACTTTTAGTGTTTGTTTTAGCCTGCCTGAAGTGACAGATGGGAGGGTTTGCACTTTTGTGACTATTCTATGAGTCCCATTATGCCAGGCAAGCACAGCCTATGTATGTACTTGAAATTATTTCAAAATTAATAGGATTTGAACCCAGGTCTGACATCATCTCACATCATTAAACATAAGTATTTTTGATGGATTTTTGATGGTCAGCATCACAAGCCAACTCCACCTCTCCCCCTCTCTTTCCCCTACATCACCATCATTCAGTGGCTGTTTAGTCATGAGTGTTAGAGTTCCTGCTGGCATTATTTAGACTTAACCTGGCCTGTACTTAGGCCCAGTAGCCAGAGCCGTGTGGGGTAGGAGTGTGTTACAGATCTCTGCAAACCCCTTGGTCTGTCTACTGTAACATCCACTTCCTGGAAAGCCCACTGGTCTTCTCAGGGAAATGGAGGAGCTCTTCCTGAGACCCCCGTTCTACTCATGAGCATTTGTGAGCCATTAATTTGTTAGGAGCGGATGTAGACCTAAAACATTGACAAGGTACAGACCAATGAATAACTCAAATAAAGTAAGACAAGAGCTGCATTTTCCTTTACAGGAGCAACATTTGGGCCCCTGTGTCTTCCTCAGGCCACCCAGTGAAGCCAGGCCAAAGCTGTCGCTTGTCACCTTTCATCCCAGGAAAACCAGGAGCCACGCTGTGTCTCTGTGCCTAGCTGCTAATAAGAGTTGGCGGTGATATTGTGTGGCAAACAGTCTTCACAGACACACCTACACACATGCACAGACAAACCTACACACACAAACACACCTGCACAGACACACCTACACACACACGTACAGTATGTCTCCGATATCACTTCAGTCACACACAGAGTATTCTTCTCTTCTATATACGGAATAAACCTTTATTCTGTGATTTACCCTCCTGCGCCTGACTCTGTCCAAATCACACACCACAGAATCACACACCCGCCATGGAGTCAGCAGGAGAAGAGCCCATGCCTGGAGTCGTGGCATGGGTCCACGAGCACTCCAGGATGCTAGCCAGCTTGGGAGAAGCGATGGATCGGGTTCTCCAGGTCATCCAACGCCTGGAGAGGAGAGGACCCGACTCCATCGGAGCGGGAGAAGGTGTCCGCCCTCGTCTCCTGCCTCTCGGGGAAAGCCCTGGATTGGGCCCACGCGGTCTGGAGAGAAGGAGGAACCGCGTTGGACAACTACGGGGAGTTCGCTTGCCTCTTCCGGACAGTCTTCGACCACCCGCCCGAAGGATGAGAGGCGGGCGAGCGTCTGGTCCAACTGAGGCAGGGGATGAGGACCGTGCAGGACTTCGCCCTGGAGTTTCAGACCCTAGCGGCTGGGTTCGGGTGGAATGAGCGGGCCCGATCGATGGATTCCGGTGCAGCCTGCGAGAGGACGTCCGAATGGAGCAAGCCTGCCGGGATGCCATGTTAACCTTCGACTAGCTGGTGGACATGGCCATCCGGTTGGACAACCTGCTGGCTGCTAGAGGACATCCTGGGAGTGGCATCACCCCAGGTAGCGCAAACCCACACTCGGTCAGAGCCCTCTGCTGCACACTGCTCCATACACGGCACCTTCCCTGACTACCCCGTAGTTTCCCAGTGTAAGGCGCTGGTCGATTCAGGTGCAGCTGGGAACTTTATGGACAGGTCGTTAGCTCTAAGTTTAGGTATTCCATTGGTTTCCCTATCCACTCCACTGCCCATCAAAGCACTTGACAGTCGACCATTAGAGTCAGGGTTCATTAGGGAAGTTACAGCACCAGTCACGATGGTTACCCAAAGGACCCATAGAGAGCATGTCACATTTTTTATTATTTTGTCCCCCGATTTCCCTGTTGTGTTGGGTCTTCCCTAGTTAGCACTACACAAGCCCACCTTTTCATGGCCGCAGAGGGTTCTCACGGGGTGGTTGCGAGAGTGTCAGGGTAGGTGCCTAGCTGTTTCCGTTGGTGCAACCACAGTGGAAAGTCCAGACACTTCCTCCACCGTGCGCATCCCCCCCGAATACCTCGATTTGGCGCACGCGTTTTCCAAAACGCAGGCGACCAAATTACCACCTCATCGGGGTGGGGGGGATTGCGCAATAAACCTAAGAGTAGACGCTGTGCCTCCCAGGAGTCATGTACAGTGGGGAAAAAAAGTATTTAGTCAGCCACCAATTGTGCAAGTTCTCCCACTTAAAAAGATGAGAGAGGCCTGTAATTTTCATCATAGGTACAAGTCAACTAGGACAGACAAAATGAGGAAAAAAAAACAGAAAATCACATTGTAGGATTTTTTATGAATTTATTTGCAAATTATGGTGGAAAATAAGTATTTGGTCAATAACAAAAGTTTCTCAATACTTTGTTATATACCCTTTGTTGGCAATGACACAGGTCAAACGTTTTCTGTAAGTCTTCACAAGGTTGTCACACACTGTTGCTGGTATTTTGGCCCATTCCTCCATGCAGATCTCCTCTAGAGCAGTGATGTTTTGGGGCTGTCGCTGGGCAACACTGACTTTCAACTCCCTCCAAAGATTTTCTATGGGGTTGAGATCTGGAGACTGGCTAGGCCACTCCAGGACCTTGAAATGCTTCGTACGAAGCCACTCCTTCGTTGCCCGGGCGGTGTGTTTGGGATCATTGTCATGCTGAAAGACCCAGCCATGTTTCATCTTCAATGCCCTTGCTGACGGAAGGAGGTTTTCACTCAAAATCTCATGATACATGGCCCCATTCATTCTTTCCTTTACACGGATCAGTCGTCCTGGTCCCTTTGCAGAAAAACAGCCCCAAAGCATGATGTTTCCACCCCCATGCTTCACAGTAGGTATGGTGTTCTTTGGATGCAACTCAGCATTCTTTGTCCTCCAAACACGACGAGTTGAGTTTTTACCAAAAAGTTCTATTTTGGTTTCATATGACATTCTCCCAATCCTCTTCTGGATCATCCAAATGCACTCTAGCAAACTTCAGACGGGCCTGGACATGTACTGGCTTAAGCAGGGGGACACGTCTTGCACTGCAGGATTTGAGTCCCTGGCGGTGTAGTGTGTTACTGATGGTAGGCTTTGTTACTTTGGTCCCAGCTCTCTGCAGGTCATTCACTAGGTCCCCCCGTGTGGTTCTGGGATTTTTTCTCACCGTTCTTGTGATCATTTTGACCCCACGGGGTGAGATCTTGCGTGGAGCCCCAGATCGAGGGAGATTATCAGTGGTCTTGTATGTCTTCCATTTCCTAATAATTGCTCCCACAGTTGATTTCTTCAAACCAAGCTGCTTACCTATTGCAGATTCAGTCTTCCCAGCCTGGTGCAGGTCTACAATTTTGTTTCTGGTGTCCTTTGACAGCTCTTTGGTCTTCGCCATAGTGGAGTTTGGAGTGTGACTGTTTGAGGTTGTGAACAGGTGTCTTTTATACTGATAACAAGTTCAAACAGGTGCCATTAATACAGGTAACAAGTGGAGGACAGAGGAGCCTCTTAAAGAAGAAATTACAGGTCTGTGAGAGCCAGAAATCTTGCTTGTTTGTAGGTGACCAAATACTTATTTTCCACCATAATTTGCAAATAAATTCATTAAAAATCCTACAATGTGATTTTTTGGATTTTTTTTTCTCAATTTGTCTGTCATAGTTGACGTGTACCTATGATGAAAATTACAGGCCTCTCTCATCTTTTTAAGTGGGAGAACTTGCACAATTGGTGGCTGACTAAATACTTTTTTTCCCCACTGTATGTCCCCTGTCGCAGGCTGAAATGAGGCGATGGAGACATACGTCTCCGAGTCCCTGCGCCAGGGGTTCATACGTCCCTCCTCTTCGCCCGGTCCTCAAGTTTATTTTTTATGAAGAAGACAGACAGAGGTCTGCACCCGTGCATTGATTACCGAGCATTGAACAAGGGGACAATACATTATAGTTATCCTCTGCCCCTCATCCCATCTGTGATCGAGTCAATGCATGGGGCACACTTCTTCACAAAATTAGATCTCCAGAGTGTGTATAACCTGGTGCGTGTCCGAGAGGGGGACAAATGGAAGACAGCATTCAGTACAACCACGGGGCATTACGAATACCTGGTGATGCCATACGGTTTGATGAATGCTCCATCCGTTTTCCAGTCCTTTGTGAACAAGGTGTTTCAGGACATGCTTGGTCACAGTGTAGTGATCTACATCGATGACATTCTGGTGTAGTCCACTACGCGTGCCGAGCATGTATCCCTGGTTGGGACGACTGTTGGAAAATTACCTTTATGCCAAGGCAGAGAAGTGTTTGTTTTCCCAGCAGTCCGTCTCCCTCCTCGGATACCGCATTACCACCTCAGGTGTGGAGATGGAGGGAGATCGCATTTCAGCCGTGCGTAATTGACCGACTCCAACCACGGTAAAGGAGCTGCAACACTTTATTGGCTTTGCCAACTACTATCAGATGTTTTTCCGGGGCTTTGGCATGGTCGCAGCTCCCATCACATCTCTGTTGAAGGGTGGGCCGTCCCGGCTCCGCTGGTCTGCTGAGGCTGACAGGGCCTTCAGTAACCTGAGGGTTCTGTTCACTTCAGCCCCGGTACTGGCCCATCCTGATCCATCACTACCGTTCGTAGTGGAGGTGGATGCGTCCGAGGTAGGGATAGGCATTGTCCTGTCTCAACGCTCGGGCACGCCACCCAAGCTCCGCCCCTGTGCCTTCTTCTCCAAGAAGCTCAGCCCGGCGGAGCAGAACTACGACGTTAGTGATTGGGAGCTGTTGGCTGTAGTCAGAGCCCTGACAGTGTGGAGGCACTGGCTCGAGGTGGCGAAACACCCTTTCCTCATCTGGACGGACCACTGTAACCTGGAGTACATCCGGGCAGCGAGGAGGCTGAACCCTCGCCAGGCCAGGTGGGGCCTATTCTTCACCTGGTTTGAGTTTACTCTGTCATACATCCCGGGTACGAAGAACGTGAAGGCAGACGCACTGTCACGACTGTACGACACAGAGAAGAGGCCAATAGACAATGTGGGGAATTTTTGGTTACCTACTCTATCTCACTTAGGGGCGGACAACATAAAAAAAACTATATGAATTATGCATGTTGTAAAATGAAACGCCTATATGCCTTAAATGATTATGGCTTAAGATCCAATTAAGGGGTTAAAACAGAGCAGAGACATTTATTTAGTGCAAAAGCTGTGCTTCTGATAATTGATGGTTCACTCTAGCTCCCTGCAGCTGGTCTGGGTATGGCAATGACGTGATAGAGATAGAACTTCTCGTTGTAGCTGTGTGGAGATAGGAGTAACAATGGAACTAGTGTTGTCACTTGTTTGTGATTATGACCTGACACACATAGTCACAAGGAAAGACCATAGCGGCTTAAGGTCCAGGGAGGATGGCTGTTGGGGAAGGCTTAAATGTATGTGGTTAAGAATGGGATATGGACATGGCATGTGTAAACCATGTTTAAGTATTAATTGATATGTGTTATAATGTGTTATGAAATGATAAGGGTAAAACAGAATGAACATTATTGATACTTTGTACTCCAGATGCATGCATGGATAGTGAATATAGTCAATACAGAGTGTGATTGTTCTTTAACGTACGTACGTATGTCACGTCACCAATATAATGAGATAAGTGACAGAGGCCCCATTTAGAAGCGCACGTAGCCCTCGTGAGTAAACAACATGTGACACCGAAGGATGTTAATCATGTACATATAATGGTCAGGGAAAACAGATGTTCTGCAGATCATCTCGGCTTTCGTTACTTTCGTGTAATAAAAGTATATTTTCATTCTACAAAAACATTCTACAAAATTTTTTAACAAGTATAGTGATAATTATCCACGACATATTGGCGAGCTTGCCAGGGGTGGAAGGGATCGTTGAGTACTTCGCATTCGGAGAAAGTTTGGACGAATCACACACAACAATACAGTGGCCACTGTTAATATAGGTAAGCGACGTTCTCACTTTTAAACATAGAAATTGTGTGATTCGATCAAGCTGAATCTGAGGGTAAGGTACGAGAGGGGTCTTTCCAGCATTAAGGACTACATTTAGGAAAAGTACAGAGTTTTTGTTGGAATAAGCATGTATGCAATGTTGAATATTGGTGGTAATTACAAATAAGGTAAATCCTGCGGATAAATGCTTTGGAGAGCTAAAATTAGCACTCCAGAGGACTGGATGGGCAGGTGGCTAGCCAAGAACCTACGGTTACCGTTCTAACGTAGGGTTGTTGGAGGCTGCTCGGGTAGGTGGTGCATCATCCTGTGGTGTGGTGATGCAAAATTTAGACAGGGCCGATCAGGAAAAAAAAGTAGGTCATCCTGAGTAGGTGACACCATAAATTGGAGTTAACACCGGTCATTCTAAGTAGGTGAACGGGTTAAATAGCCACAAGGGCTTCAAAATATAGAGAAAGTGTTAAATAGAGTAGGTCTGCTCATCTCGTGTGGGTGAATGGTTTGCTTGGGCGGCTGTGAGTCATTCAACTGTCTGATTCATTTAAGCACAAGTGGCTGCTCATCTGTGTGAGTGATCGGACAATAATAAGAAATCCTGCAAATAATAGCCTTTTCTGTGTTGAGGAAGTGTCAAGGAGAGTGCCTATATTTGATGTAGTTTGAAGCTTCTATGTCTGGTGGAGAAAGGGCGTGCCCAATCTCAAATTAGGAAAGAGAAGAATAAATGGTATGTGGATATTCATTGACCAACTGAGTGTGGAACATTTCCGTTACCAGGAGGGGTAGAATAAATCCTGTTGGATGAACAGGACATGTGTACTGGTGTGGTCGTATAACGTTTACATTGTATTTCGGCCAATCTTTTAGGGTATCATTACATTTGGGAAATTTAGAAGTAATGTAGGATTATGGTAAAATGGACCATAGTGAAATGTCAAATGTGATAGGGTTAACATTCCAAATGTGGGCACTTTTATAGAAGAAAATATTCCTGCAGGTTATACGAATATTATTGATTGTGTGTTGGGAAATAGCGTTGTGTGAATGTGATATGAGAGTCATGTGAGTATGGGAATGAGTTTTAAATCTATAGTTTGGATAATACGTTTTTGATATAATGATATCTTGGGGTTTGTACAACACTGCCTGTCATATAATATTGTGAGATGTTAGTTCAGGGAATAGTGACCAATCTATAAGATTCTGGGAGGATTTTATGACTAAGGGGGCAGGGTCTAGGTAGTTAAAGTTGTTGTTCAGCTGAAGGTAGATTATGATGAACGAATTTATAGCAATAAGCAATATTAAGCTGATCCACCCCCCCCCCCCCCCCCCCAAAAAAAAAGAAGTGAATTGCACTGACTTGCACACCCAAAACGTAGACGTACGTGAGGGGTGGGAGACAGTACATAGATCATTTGATAGAAATAAGATTAAGCATTATAATGACAGAGCTGGAAGAGCTGACAGAGGTGATATAGTAAAGGAATTGTAGTATATTGTAGGGGAAAATGTAATCCATTTGATTAAACTCGTCAGATCTGGTTTCAAAATCAATGAATGTAGATTTGACTCGTTGACTGCTAATTCATTCCCTTCGAGCTCGTGAGATCTTTGTCCTGTAAAGCTATTTTCTGATAATTGTGTTATGTGACAGATGTTAAAACTACAGACCATTATAATTGGAATAAAGGAGGATTTACATGTCAGTTCAATAAAGCATAGGTTCTGCATGACTGACTAAAATCTAGGTTTTTTGATTGTAGTTCAACTATGGTTATGGATTGCTTAGATTGATAGAACAGTCAGTGTTGATTTTGTGATGTAAGACTGGGATTTAGCAGCTTGCGTCTTTCGAATTGAAAGACTCACTTATTCAACAGGAATAGTTAATCATTTTTTTGTGTGGTTTAATGATTTGGGAGTTTAACTACTGTGGATGGGGTTGTAATTTGGAATATTGAATTGAATATGGATATGAATTGAATGTATTTTTGTCAATTATAGCAAGTGTTTGTTTTATTAACTATAGCCTAATCAGAAAGGACAGTTACATAAATGTAACAGCGGACTGGCAATTGTAATAGAGCTGTGGCAATGATTGAATTGATAACAGAGGAAAGTGATTTAATAGGGAAGTGAGAATTTCAAATTTGAATTGTTTAGGTAGACTGGAATGAAAGTAATGTATTTTAATAATATGAATACAAATATACTATTAGTTATTGGTGGTTTGTGAATAGACTTTACTAATGCCATGTTTTAGTTCACTGAGCTGTAAGAGACATTTTAAGCAGAAGTCTGAATAGTTGAATGGAAAACATTTCTTTGACAAATTCTAATTGTTATTACTTTATTCTATAGTTTGCGTAACACCAGTGACGTATGCAAATAGTTAATGAATTCTAAAATGATAATTTGTTTTCGTTACGTGAACCAGTGGATTGCAAGTAGCTTTAACTATTATGCTGATGGGATAGCACCAACTTATTGTGGGTTCTAGATTTGTTAAACAACACATTTATATTTTAACTAAATTAATGCAATAGGCTACAGCTAATACCTATGTCATTGATCCAGTAATGATACCAGGATAATAGTAATAATAGAAATCTAGGTAGGAGAATTTAGGATAGGTACTAGCTGTGCAGATAAAACAAGTAAAAGAGAAAGCTAAAAACCAAGATTTGGGAATAAATGCCGAGACGAAGATTAGAGAGAGAACAGATACAAAAATTCAGATACGGGAAAAATAGAGTATGTCAATATAACTTTAGGGTTTTTGAAAAGTAGAGTAATGAGGATATTAATCGGGGAAAATAGGGTGTGGTCTAGTGACCCGAGGCTGAACAAACCACTGGGAATGTACCTAAGCACAAGAAAGCGAGAGTGGTTTTATAAACTTGAGGTAACTTACAGGAAAGTAATGAGAAAGATAAAGAAAAGAAAATAATATTAAAAGGAGGGGCACAAGGGATATGAACACATTTTTGGAAATAAGCAGAGTATGAAGATATATCAGGAAGAAGGATGCCATTGATTGAGGAATTTAAAAACTTTTAGCTGAGAAAGCTAACAGAGATAATTTACTTTGCATCCTAATATAAACACTGAACCAAACGTAAGATTAGCAACAGGAAGGCCAAGAATACAAGGAGTAGGGATGGCAGGAACATCAGTAGAAATCATGAAGAGAAGGTTCCCAGAGAATAAGGAAGAGATTGGAAAAATCTCTGATAAATGGGGGAAAAAGGAGGGAACGTTTGATGTGGCGGTGCGTGAGGAAATGGATACCCTAATAAAGAACTATAAAACAGGAGAGAGAGGGGAGAAAAGAAAGAAGAAGAGAGAGAAAGAGAGAGAAATCATGAAAATATTTTGGGAGGAAGGAAAGAGTTGGAGGGACAGCATAGCCACAGCTAGAAGGATAATAATGAAAAGGAAGAGTGAACTGAAAAAGGCTGGCTTAACTACACCACCACCATACACAGAAGGGGGGCAGTATTCTCAGGTCACAGGTCTAGTCTCAATAACAGGGAATGTAGAGATAGAAGAGGAAAAAGGGAAGCAACAGGCTTCACATTTAGATATAGACTGTTATGGAGGACTGAAGAGTATGTTAAACAAATTGGAAAATTATGGGATAGATGGACAAGATGTTGATGGACAGAGCAAGTGGGATGATGCAAGTAATGAGGAACTAAAACAGTGTGCTGACACTGAGCAAGAACAGAGTGAGACAGAGGGACAATTATCACACCAAGGAGCCACAGGAGGCAAATCTATAGTAACAGATCTAGGTGAAGCACTGCAAGCCCACCTGGAAAAACCAAAGACAAAATTAAGTAACAGAAGAACAATAAAAAAAACAGACAAATATGGAGCCCAGTCTCCCATTTTGGTAAAGGGGACATGGGTTCACTATGTGCCCTGGGGATCGCAGGACCTGGAAGGCCTGGTGACTCGACTGCCTAACCTGCATGAAGGAGCAGGGAAATGGATTAGAACATTTGAAGAACAAACAATGGGGAAGCTACTGGCGGTGGGAGACTTGAAGGCATTGCTGGCCAGGGTGGTGGGAGTGGCCAGAATGGAGGACCTGTTGCAGTCGGCTGGCCTCATACAGGCGGTGTGGAGGACGTTACTGGATGGAGTGGCCTTTGACAATTATAGGCAAGGACTATGGCACACTCTGAGAATGGAGCATCCAGCCAAAATAGACCCTAAGGCACTGAGAGGGGAGCCGTTGGGGGATAAAGAAAACCCGGCAGGTTACCTGAAGGACCAGCTCAAAAGGTGGCGACAAGAAACAGAAAAAGATCCAGAGGGGGATCCACTGATGACAACACTGTTCAGGACATCATTGATGGAAGCAATGCCAACGCCTGTCAGAAGCAGACTGGAAGATGTGGTGGGAATAACGTCAAAATCACGCAAGGAATTCTGCTACCTGTTATCCATGCAATGGAGAATTACAGGAAGGATGAACGGAAATTGGCGAAGCAGTGGAGAGAGATTCTGAGAAAACTGGGACAGGTGCAGCTGGAAGAGCTGACAAGAAAGGACAAAAAGAAAAACACAAGCTCCGGTGATTACCTTGACACTGCCAGAAGAGGGCGCCATGGCACCTGTTCTCCAAGGGGGTTCACAAATACTGCCTCAACCACAAGGCCAAATAGCTCCTGCCTTACCAGTAGTGAATGTGTACACACAACAGTCCCCTAGACAGTGGCAAAACAAAAATAATAAAAGCGGACTGAGGAATCAAGGGCACCAACCACAGCAGCAGACACACCAACATGGTGGACCAAGAGGCCTGCTAGGTGCCTGCTGGGGGTGCAATCAATCAGGACATATGAGAAGGGATTGTCCTACCGACCCAACCACAACAGGGTAATTGACAAAGAAATTACATCAGCTCTGATACATGGAAGTAGTCTCAGACACAGGCTCCACAGGTCCCAGTGAAGCCGTGGGAGGACCAAATAATGGATACTAAGGATGCCCAGGGAATCCTAAAGGGGAGGCTAGTGGCAGTAACTATGCAGGCTGATGATGATGATGATAATAATGAGGTTCAGGTGAATAATAGTGGCAAACCAATGATGATCGATACTGGAGCAACTTACTAATGTGTAAGTCCAAATTATGCCTCTCACCTCCCCATATTAGGCAAATATGCAAAGACAGTAGAATTTATGACAAATGCAGTTAATACATATGACAGTTCCAGTAAAACCAGAAGCAGGAAAAAGCTACCTATATTAGTGTCAGAACAAACTTCAGGGCTAAAGTGCAAGATTTGAGAGTACCAAAAGTAGGCTATCATTGTACACTGCAATATGGTTCATATCAAAATAATTTGCTAGAACAACTAAGGTTAAGGAAGGCATGAGGTAAACCAGCTTCCATGAGATCGCAATATTTTGTAATAGGAAAACAAGGGTCACCAATGGAAGCACAATATGCTCTAGGATCTGATATCATACAGACCTGATTCATAACACTTTTAGTTGCCAAGGGATAACAGCCAATGTTGTTGTTTACTTTTTTGAATGCATGAATCACGATGTGAATCATGTGTCCAAAGGGGGGAGTACTGGTTAAAACAGAGTGACTGTAACAGGCCACTAGTAATAAAGGAAGACAAACAGAAGTGGAGATTGGTTCATGATCTGAGGGCAGTAAATAAAGTAGTTCAGGATAAAGCAGAAGGTGCCTAATCCACACACACTGTTAACAAACATTCCACCAGATGCAAAATAGTTCTCAGTAATAGACTTATGTGGAGCATTTTTTTGTGTACCCTTGGCATGTGAAAGTAGACACTTGTTTGCATTTACTTACAAAGGACAGCAATTTGTGGAGTACAGTGGAATTATTGTCATGTTTTGTTTATAGTTAAAAAGTTTGGGTGGCTGATTAAGATGTACTATAGTAAATGTTAATGAAATCTACATTTTATTTTCCAGGAGAATGGGAGTTTCAATATCTCTCTTTGGAATGTTTCCTGAGACTGTGCGCTGAGGAGAGCAGTTAGTAAAACTCAGCAATCTTGTAATTAGGCCATAAGAGGGAGCTACCAAATTAAATAAGGCCTAGCCATTTGTTTGTTTTTGCCCTACATTTCACCAGCACACATGACCCACCTATTATGAATATTTGTAGTTGGGTAGGGTTTTATTTTTGGTTTCATAGGGTAGAAATAATATACCTTACAGGGCACATAAAGTACCTTTTTGAAAGTTTCTATTGCCAGAGTTTTAAGTACACACATGTAAATTCTCCTGATAAGAAATGTACTGAAAAAACCCAATGTAAACCTTGTACACAAAATGTTTGAAATGTTTAAAATATCGTTTATCGTTAAATAATATCTTAGATAAAGGGGAAAGAAATGGAAAGAGACATTCACTTACATGGGGTTGAATGAACTCTGGCCTTTGTTCTGACTTTCTGGTGGGGCCTGATCACCCTCCCTAAAAAGCTAGAGACATTGTGTGAGATTTATATGTAGTGTGAAAACACTAATAATTAGGAATGTATGATTCATACCATAACAAGGACAGAGAAAGAGAACTAGCCTTGAATGAGGGACACCTGTCGCTAATACATTTTACTATTCCTTGAATGACCTTATGAGATACAAGTAAGTTAAGGTGTTATCAAGGGTTATTATTCTAATTTGATTTGGTGTTTTGGTTTAACAGACAGTGTTGTTTTGTTTTTTGGGGCCTTACCTCTGGCACTAATGAGTTATCGCATGCAAGCTAACAGAAATACGCATATAACATCGCATGAAATGCTAACAGGTTGACAAGCCTGTGCCGGTGCTTAGGGGACCATATGAGGGTCCGCCTCTAGAGCACATGGAAAGGGAATTGGAAGGTTATATCAGGCAACTAACTGTCATATATGAAGTTATATACCAACAGGAGAGAAGCAGAGTTCTAAAACCAGAGGCGAATCCACCACGACCAGTGGTCCCGGGGAAGAAGGTCTACTTCAAGGTCTTCAGAAGGAAGTAGAACGAACAGAGACATGTGGTACCCTATGCCTTCATCCAGGTTACACCAACTGCTGTAAGGGTTGAGGGGAGCTCGACCTGGTATCATCTAAACAGACGACCGAGAGATGAGGAAGTTGAGGATGCCGAGACCCTAGTGATGGAAGGAGGTCCTGAGCGAAAGGCCCAGAAGCAGATGATCATTATCACAACATTGAGGACTGCTTGACTGCCCTTATGGCAACCTAGATTGTCTATATGGGGTAGTGGCAGGGGGTGTATGGGCCTGTCATGGTTTCAAAGCTCAACAACAACAATTGGAGGTTAGCTTAGAGGGAAACCTTCCGGGTTTGTACCCAGTACCTGACTGGGCTCCTCGTCCTCATCATGATGGGTCAGACTATGAGGAAGATACATTGGTCTGACTATATATTATTTAAAAAATCTAACCACAGATGGCAAGGCTAAGAATAAGTATATGCACATGCTTAGACTCATTTTATGTTAACTTTTGTTTTATTGGTTGGGACTTATTTAAGTCCCAAAGGGGGGATATGTGGGGAATTTTTGGTTAACTACTATATCTCACTTAGGGGCAGACAACATAAAAAACAACTACAAAAAGTATTTAGTCAGCCACCAATTGTGCAAGTTCTCCCACTTAAAAAGATGAGAGAGGCCTGTAATTTTCATCATAGGTACACGTCAACTATGACAGACAAAATGAGGGGAAAAAAATCCAGAAAATCACATTGTAGGATTTTAAATGAATTTATTTGCAAATTATGGTGGAAAATAAGTATTTGGTCACCTACAAACAAGCAAGATTTCTGGCTCTCACAGACCTGTAACTTCTTCTTTAAGAGGCTCCTCTGTCCTCCACTCGTTGCCTGTATTAATGGCACCTGTTTGAACTTGTTATCAGTATAAAAGACACCTGTCCACAACCTCAAACAGTCACACTCCAAACTCCACTATGGCCAAGACCAAAGAGCTGTCAAAGGACACCAGAAACAAAATTGTAGACCTGCACCAGGCTGGGAAGACTGAATCTGCAATAGGTAAGCGGCTTGGTTTGAAGAAATCAACTGTGGGAGCAATTATTAGGAAATGGAAGACATACAAGACCACTGATAATCTCCCTCGATCTGGGGCTCCACGCAAGATCTCACCCCGTGGGGTCAAAATGATCACAAGAACGGTGAGCAAAAATCCCAGAACCACACGGGGGGACTTAGTGAATGACCTGCAGAGAGCTGGGACCAAAGTAACAAAGCCTACCATCAGTAACACACTACGCCGCCAGGGACTCAAATCCTGCAGTGCCAGACGTGTCCCCCTGCTTAAGCCAGTAGATGTCCAGGCCCGTCTGAAGTTTGCTAGAGTGCATTTGGATGATCCAGAAGAGGATTGGGAGAATGTCAGATGAAACCAAAATAGAACATTTTGGTAAAAACTCAACTCGTCGTATTTGGAGGACAAAGAATGCTGAGTTGCATCCAAAGAACACCATACCTACTGTGAAGCATGGGGGTGGAAACATCATGCTTTGTGGCTGTTTTTCTGCAAAGGGACCAGGACGACTGATCCGTGTAAAGGAAAGAATGAGTGGGGCCATGTATCGTGAGATTTTGAGTGAAAACCTCCTTCCATCCGCAAGGGCATTGAAGATGAAACGTTGCTGGGTCTTTCAGCATGACAATGATCCCAAACACACCGCCCGGGCAACGAAGGAGTGGCTTCGTAAGAAGCATTTCAAGGTCCTGGAGTGGCCTAGCCAGTCTCCAGATCTCAACCCCATAGAAAATCTTTGGAGGGAGTTGAAAGTCCGTGTTGCCCAGTGACAGCCCCAAAACATCACTGCTCTAGAGGAGATCTGCATGGAGGAATGGGCCAAAATACCAGCAACAGTGTGTGAAAACCTTGTGAAGACTTACAGAAAACGTTTGACCTGTGTCATTGCCAACAAAGGGTATATAACAAAGTATTGAGAAACTTTTGTTATTGACCAAATACTTATTTTCCACCATAATTTGCAAATAAATTCATAAAAAATCCTACAATGTGATTTTCTGGATTTTTTTTTCCTCATTTTGTCTGTCATAGTTGACGTGTACCTATGATGAAAATTACAGGCCTCTCTCATCTTTTTAAGTGGGAGAACTTGCACAATTGGTGGCTGACTAAATACTTTTTTTCCCCACTGTATATGAATTATGCATGTTGTAGAATGAAACACCTATAAAACAACAAAACAAACCAAGTATATTAATTATGCATGTTGTAAAATGAAATGCCTATATGCCTTAAATGCTTATGGATTAAGAACCAATTAAGGGGTTAAAACAGAGCAGAGACATTTCTTTTTTCTTCTTCTTTTTTTAGGGGGTAGATCAGCTTTAATTTTTCAGATAGATTGTAACTATCAATCTATCTATCCAATCCCCCATATGTTTTTTTCTCGCATATATATATATATATATATATATATACATACACACACACACACATATATATACATATATATATATATATATATATATACACACACAAACATATACATACACACACATACATATATATATACATACATATGTACATACATACATCCATACACACACACACACACACACACATATACTTTTTTAAATTATATTTCCCTTCATTACTTTCCAACCCCACCACCCCTTACCCAATTGGAGTAAACTAGTGAACAACAACGCTTAGGCCTCTACTTCCAGCCTATACAGTGAGGGAAAAAAGTATTTGATCCCCTGCTGATTTTGTACGTTTGCCCACTGACAAAGACATGATCAGTCTTTAATTTTTATGGTAGGTTTATTTGAACAGTGAGAGACAGCCAGGGCATTGAAATGGGTCGTGGATGGGTATTCCAGCATGACAATGACCCAAAATACACGGCCAAAGCAACAAAGGAGTGGCTCAAGAAGAAGCACATTAAGGTCCTGGAGTGGCCTAGCCAGTCTCCAGACCTTAATCCCATAGAAAATCTGTGGATGGAGCTGAAGGTTCGAGTTGCCAAACGTCAGGCTCGAAACCTTAATGACTTGGAGAAGATCTGCAAAGAGGAGTGGGACAAAATCCCTCCTGAGATGTGTGCAATACTGGTGGCCAACTACAAGAAACGTCTGACCTCTGTGATTGCCAACAAGGGTTTTGCCACCAAGTACTAAGTCATGTTTTACAGAGGGGTCAAATACTTATTTCCCTCATTAAAATGCAAATCAATTTCTAAAATTTTTGACATGCGTTTTTCTGGATTTTTTTGTTGTTATTCTGTCTCTCACTGTTCAAATAAACCTACCATAAAAATTATAGACTGATCATTTCTTTGTCAGTGGGAAAACGTACAAAATCAGCAGGAGATCAAAATTTTTTTTCCCTCACTATACTTATTATGCACACAGTATGCTTTACATTAGTTATTTTGTTGTTATTAGTCCCATCCTTCAGCTCCATTCAACCCCTCCCATCTATCTCTGAACACCATCCAGTTTTGATTTCTATTTTCCATCTATTTTTCAACTGTGCTGTGATGTTTCACAAAAGTTCTGAACCTATATACATTTTACGGACACAGGATATTTTACATTAGTTATCTTGTTTTTTTGGGGTCATTTTTAGTCCCACCCTTCAGCTCCCCTCAACCCCTCCCATCTATCTCTGAACACCATCTAGTTTTGATTTCTATTTGCCATCAATTTTTCAACTGTGCTGTGATGTTTCACAAACATTCTGAACCTTTCTATTCTCATAGTTTCTACAGATTGTAAAATAAAGATGAACATTTTTGCCAAGAGTATTATTATATTATTGATCAATTTACTATGACTTTTCAGATCACCAAGCAGTGCTATTTGCAGAATTAACACCTGGTAAATGTTGCAATTCTTCAGCCATTCTTGAACCAGTAACCAAAAACAAGCTACACATGGACATTACCTAAACAAATGATCCAATGATTCTGTCTCTTCGCAGGAAAATCTGCAGAGCTGGGATGGTTGTATCCCTCATATACAGTGGGGAGAACAAGTATTTGATACACTGCCGATTTTGCAGGTTTTCCTACTTACAAAGCATGTAGAGGTCTGTAATTTTTTATCATAAGTACACTTCAACTGTGAGAGACGGAATCTAAAACAAAAATCCAGAAAATCACATTGTATGATTTTTAAGTAATTAATTGTGTTGAAATCTGTATGGCACAGCTGTCAATTTGTTGGTCCTTAAATGAAACTGGTATACTTTTTTATTTAGCACAATTTTTTTTAACCAATTTTGGTCTTTACTGCAGGGCCGACAGACAAGTTCCTTACTTTCTCCCCCTTCCACTTGCCTCGTCCATTTTTGAGGTAATGCTTCAATTAGTTGGTTGTAATTTTGGAATGAGTAGACATTTCCATATATTTTTGTTAGCTGCATGTGTGACATAACTCCACCAGTCCTATTTATGATATAATTTACAAATATTATACAGTTGTATTTATTTTTCCCCCAAATAATGTTTTTTTAATCAATTAGTATATTTGAGTTTAACCATAATATTTGTTGTAATATTTGTTCTGTCTTTTCTGGTGGATTAAACTGAAATTGCAACAAACTTTATATGGCTTGTTTTAAAAATATCAATATTTTGGATATTAGTGAGAGGTTGTGATCTGAATAAAGGGAAAAAGGCCCCTCTTAAACATGGGGTGAGACATTCTTCCTAATCTGCTGGAGAACCAGTTCTGATTGAAGAATAGCTTCCATATGACTGAAGCCTTTAGTGAGAGGTCTAATGCTTTAATATTTAATCATTTATGCCCACCGAATTCATATTCATTATATAAATAGGCCCGTTTAATTTAATTTTGTTTGCCTTGCCATTCCAAATAAAATGGAATATGTTTTGCTCATATAATAAAAAAAATAAAAAAAGTGGTTATGTGTAGGCAGGGCCATAAGTAAATAGGTAAACTGGGTTATGACTGAAGCTGCAATATGTCTATTCTTACCTTGATCGTCGGTATTAGCTACTTACCATATCTCCAATATTATTTTGAGTCTCACCCCAAATAGTATGTGTCCAGGCAATGTTGTTCTGCACTAAGATGGCTGTATATATATATATATATATATATATATATATATATATATATATATATATATATATATATATATATATATTTGCGAGAAGAAGAAAAAACATATGGGGGATTGGAAGTGATGCAGACAATTACATTGATGGAAGTTAAAATCTATCTTCAATATTAAAGCTGATCTACCCCCTAAAAAAAAAAAAAGGCTGTTGACTAATATTGCAGCATCTTAGCCTGACTTATTCTGACATTATGTAAATCATAAACAACTTAGCTATTGAAATACAAGCAGCAGGTGATGAGACCAGTTACAGAGTATTACAATAACAAAACATAAAAAACATAATATTTCACTCAAGTCAACCTTACGAACATGACTGTAATACAAGTCATCACTACTATTCATATTACCCTACTGGACCTCCTTAGCAAAAGAACATGAAACAACGATTATTCACATTATTTTAAATGATGTAGTGGTGAATGAATCACACATTGTTAAATGTGGTAGCTGCAAACTGTCTGTGTTTACATCACTCTCAGTCCAATCAACAAAGACGGTACCCTCCTGTAGTTTATCAACCAGCTAGTTATTACAATCAGATGAACTAGATTAGGGTTGGAGAAAACCTACAAGACAGCAACTCTCCAGGAGAGCCCTGTATCAGATCATGCTGGATCTTGCATCGAGATCTGGTCATCCTCATCGTGGTACTGATTGGTGTCACACTTTTTCCCCAGCCACAGCTAACACACCTGATTAAACTAATTGCATTCCAAGGACCAGAGTTGCCCATCTCTATGATAAGACTGTGACCATGATCACCTGAAAAACATAAATAGTGTCACAATGACTTTGTTTCCAAAATGTAGCAACACTGAAACTTCTTAAAACGAAGCAATGCTCTCATATCTAACCTACATACTTCTGGTCAGTAAAGAAAGCAAACAGGTACACGTAACAAACATTCATTGAAGTATAGTCAATGTGTTCACAGAGTTAACTCATGTCTACATATGGTAGCCAGGGAGAGGTGAGATGGGGAATGTGATTAGTCTAGATAGAACAGCATTTATTAATCCTTGTCCTGGGGTTCACATTTCAGTTTTTGCCCTAGCACCACACAGACGGTTTGAGCCACCCAAAGGGTACCAATTGGATGGCTCCCTTCGTGAGCTGTGGAGTGAGCTTACGGCACGGTCTTAGAGGAGAAGTTATGTTTTACAACCAAATCTCTATTTTTGATGTAAATGGCATGTTATACAGTGCATTCGGAAAGTATTCAGACACCTTGACTTTTTCCACATTTTGTTACGTTACAGGCTTATTCTAAAATGGATAACATTTTAATTTTCCCTCATCAATCTACACACAATACCCCATAATGGCAAAGCAAAAACAGGTTTTTATAAATTTTTGGAAATGTATAAAACATAACAAATGGAAATATCACATTTAAATATGTATTCAGACCCTTTACTCAGTACTTTGTTGAAGCATCTTTGGCAGCGATTAAAGCCTCAAGTCTTCTTGGGTATGACGCTACAAGCTTGGCACACCTGTCTTTGGGCAGTTTCTCCCATTCTTCTCTGCAGATCCTCTCAAGCTCTGTCAGGTTGGATGGGGAGTGTCGTTGCACAGATATTTTCAGGTCTCTCCAGAGATGTTCGATCGGGTAAAAGTCTGGGCTCTGGCTGGGCCACTCAAGGACATTCAGAGACTTGTCCCGAAGCCACTCCTACATTGTCTTGGCTGTGTGCTTAGGGTCATTGTCCTGTTGGAAGGTGAACCTTTGCCCCAGTCTGAGGTCCTGAGCGCTCTGAAGCAGGTTTTCATCAAGGATCTATCTGTACTTTGCGCCATTCATCTTTCCCTCGATCCTGAGTAGTCTCTCAGTCCCTGCTGCTGAAAAACATCCCCCACCATGCTTCACCATAGGGATGGTGCCAGGTTTCCTCCAGAAGTGACACTTGGCATTCAGGCCAAAGAGTTCAATCTTGGTTTCATCAGACCAGATAATCTTGTTTCTCATGGTCTGAGAGTCTTTAGGTGCCTTTAGGCAAACTCCAAGCGGGCTGTCATGTGCCTTTTACTGAGGAGTGGCTTCCCTCGGGCCACTCTACCATAAAGGCCTGATTGGTGTAGTGCTGCAGAGATGGTTGTCCTTCTGGAAGATTCTCCCATCTCCACAGAGGAACTCTGGAGCCCTGTCAGAGTGATCATCGGGTTCTTTGTCATCTTCCCGACCAAGGCTCTTCTCCCCCGATTGCTCAGTTTGGAAGCTCTAGGAAGAGTCTTGGTGGTTCCAAACTTCTTCCATTAAGAATGATGAAGGCCACTGTGTTCTTGGGGACCTTCAATGCTGCAGACATTTTTTTGGTACCCTTCCCCAGATCTGTGCCTCGACACAATCCTGTCTCGGAGCTCTACGAATAATTCCTTTGACCTCATGGCTTGGTTTTTGCTCTGACATACACTGTCAACTGTGGTACCTTATATAGACAGTTGTGTCCTTTCCAAATCATGTCCAATAAATTGAATTTACCACAGGTGGACTCCAATCAAGTTGTAAAAACATCTCAAGGATGATCAATGGAAACAGGATGCACCTGAGATAAAAAACCTTTTACAAATTCAAAATACAGTTGTGCAAAATATTTACAGTTTGAAATGCAAATGCAGTCCTTACTAAATGTGTTATGTGATACGGATTTTTACATTATTTTTTTACACACATAAAAACATTTGATTAATACAATATTGAATCAGTTGTCTTCCTCAAATGAAGGGGATGATGACAGTCTTTACGGGGGGGAGGGAGGAAATCTGATTTCATTGGTCCTCAACTCGTGGCTCTGACACTTCATTCAGGATAAATGGAGTTAGCCCTGAGCAGGTTAGTTCTGAAGGATTCGTTGCCATAGAAATGTACCTGGCTAAAAGGTGAGCCACTTTCACGGTACTGGTTATCCCGAGTTGAACTCAGAGTTGACCAAAGTTACCTCGCTAACTCCTCAAACCTGATTTGTAGTCTAGGGCTCTGGACGAAGCCCTCTGTGTTGCCATCTCCTCTGCCCCACCGCTCTAGCACTGTGCTCCCAGTTTACCCCCAACAAGCTGATCGCTGTGTCTGTGGAAGCATCCATCCACACACACACACGCACACACACACACACACACACACACACACACACACACACACACACACACACACACACACACACACACACAGACAGAGGAGACATAAAACTAACACTATCTACAAACAATAAACAAACCAATCAGTAATTAGGAATTGATGATTCATCATAATGAGATGGTAAGTGAGTACTGAATGACCAACTATTTAAGGCCTTTGTAGACTGTACGATTTTTGTCGTCGTATGCCACGATTTTGCCGTCCCAGACAACATTTAAGTAGTGGGCAAATGCTTAAGTTGTAAATGATTGTTGGACGTCTTGGCTCTTCAGTGTGACAGGGTCTAGGTCTGCCGATTAAGCACCACTATGTGGTAGGCTCCGATAAAGTTCTGGCAGTGTACAATATTGTTTGCCTTTATCGTGTAGTGTGGTTGGTTTTTGTATTTGTATTTAGTATGGATCCCCATTAGCTGCTGCAAAGGCAGCAGCTACTCTTACTGGGGTCCAGCAAAATTAAGGCAGTTCATACAATTTTAAAAACATTACAATACATTCACAGATTTCACAACACACTGTGTGCCCTCAGGCCCCTACTCCACCACTACCACATATCTACAGTACAAAAATCCATGTGTACGTGTGTGTATAGTGCATATGTTATCGCGTGTGTGTATGCGTGTGTCTGCGCCTATGTTTGTGTTGCTTCACAGTCCCCGCTGTTCCATTAGGTGATTTTATATCTGTTTTTTAAATCTAATTCATCAGTTACTTGATGTGGAATAGAGTTCCATGTAGTCATGGCTCTATGTAGTACAGTGCGCCTCCCATACTGTTCTGGACTTGGGGACTGTGAAGAGACCTCTGGTGGCATGTCTTGTGGGGTATGCATGGGTGTTCGAGCTGTGCGCCAGTAGCTCAAACAGACAGCTCGGTGCACCCAACATGTCAACACCTCTCATAAACACAAGTAGTGATGAAGTCAATCTCTCCTCCACTTTGAGCCAGGAGAGATCGACATGCATATTATTAATATTAGCTCTCTGTGTACATCCAATGGCACCTGACCACACGACTGAACAGTAGTCCAGGTGTGACAAAACTAGGGCCTGTAGGACCTGCCTTGTTGATAGTGCTGTTAAGAGGGTAGAGCTGCGCTTTATTATGGACATACTTCTCCCCATCTTAAATACTGTTGTAGCAATATGTTTTTACCATGACAGTTTACAATCCAGGGTTACTCCAAGCAGTTTAGTCACCTCAACTTGCTCAATTTCCACATGATTTATTACAAGATTTAGTTGAGGTTTAGGGTTTAGTGAATGATTTGTCCCAAATACAATGCTTTAGTTTTTGAAATATTTAGGACTAACTTATTCCTTGCCACTCACTCTGAAACTAACTGCAACTCTTTGTTAAGTGTTGCAGTCATTTCAGTTGCTGTAGTATCTGATATGAATAGTGTTGAATCTGCATACATAGTGGCATGTCATTAGTAAAGATTGAAAAAAGTAAGGGGCCTAGACAGCTGCCCTGGGGAATTCCTGATTCTATCTGGATTATGTTGGAGAGGCTTCCATTAAAGAACACCCTCTGTGTTCTGTTAGACAGGTAACTCTGTATCCACAATATAGCAAGGGGTGTAAAGCCATAACACATACGTTTTTCCATCAGCAGACTATGATCGATAATGTCAAAAGCCGCACTGAAGTCTAACAAAACAGCCCCCACAATCTTTTTATCATCAATTTCTCTCAGCCAATCATCAGTCATTTGTGTAAATGCTGTGCTTGGTGAATGTCCTTCTCTATAAGCATGCTGAAAGTTTGTTTACTGTAAAATAGAATTGTATCTGGTCAAACCATTTTTTCCAATAGTTTACTAAGGGTTGGTAACAGGCTAATTGGTCGGCTATTAAAGCCAGTAAAGGGGGTTTTACTGTTTTTAGGTAGCGGAATAACTTTTGCTTCCCTCCAAGACTGAGGGCACACACATTCTAGTAGGCTTACATTTAAAATATGGCAAATAGGAGTGGCAATATTGTCCTCTATTATCTTCAGTCATGTTCCATCCAAGCTGACAGACCCCGGTGGCTTGTCATTGTTGATAGACAACAATACTTTTTTCACCTCTTCCACAATCACTTTACGGAATTCATAATTATTTCATAATTTGGTCAGATATACTTGGATGTGTAGTGTCAGCAATTGTTGCTTGCATGTCATGCCTAATCTTGCCAATAATCACGTTGCCAGCTGTGAAGAGCAAGAATCCTGCTAAACCATTCAATGACACGATTCAGAGAGGGCACAGGGCCAGATGTGATGGGTTTTTTGTTAGTGTCTAGCAGAGAATCAATCAGTTCTTTAAAATCCAGTTTCAACTGTTCAGAGCTGCCCTTCATAATGACATTAAAACCCACATGGACTACGATAGAATCGATATCCATGTCCTGACTTAGTACATTTGGGAGCAGCTTAGTAATGTCATTTACTCGAGCTCCGGGATAGGATATTGTTTTTGCACCAGGAACGGTCACATTTCTTACCATGGAGCTGCCCAAAATCACGGCTGGCGAGAAGGACGAGGAAATCCGCCCACTCCCATGCTTCACAGGATGCAGGCCTCCGACAGATGGAGAAGCCCCACTCGATCCAGAGCAGGGACGGTAGGTTGCCGACGTCGACTTAGAAACCGTAGTAGTAGGCACTGCGGCCACAGACACAGGCACCCCCAACGACGAAGGTGCAGGAAAATCAGGCTCCAGGACGGCGAAACTATTTGTTGTTTGTATCCGCTCCGGGCCTCTCGTTGGGAGTGTAGACTGCTTTGCAGGAGGTCGCTGTCTTCGGCTTCCACAGCTCATGACATGCGACCATCATTGATTGCCTTTCTCCTCATGCTGTGCTCTTTCGACTGCGCTATCAGATGGGGGAGCTCCAGGCAACACCGGCCAACGACAAGGCGGAGATGCATCCAACAAGCGCAAACGCCATCCAGCCACCGGCGTAGAAATGGTAAACATTCCATTCTGCATTTTCCCCAGTTTCTTACGTAGGTTGGCGACATGCGTGATCAAGGAAGCCACCTCAAGCCTATATTCCTTGGAAAGTAAACAATTGCCGCATTGGAACTCAGAGTGATCCGGTTTGTCCCGAAACAAAGCGTAATAGATACAGCTCCTACAGTGCTGGAACCGTTCATTTAGTTCTCCAGACAAAGAGGGCTCAATTGCAAAACTCATCTGGTTCCAACTTCGTTAGCTTGATGGCTAGCAGCTTAGCATTTCTGTCAAGCAGGCTTCAACCTGTCTCTTAAGCGGGATTCCGGGACAAGAAATAGCGGTCCTAGCTGTTAAAAGCTAACCGCGTCGTGGAATCCACGCAAAAAAAAGTCAAAGTTTAATCAAAAATAACAAACCAAGTGTTTTCCAGCATACAATGTTCAGCTGCGCACTCTGATGACGTCTGCTTACGAGCCGATCCCGATGACTGACCGATAGGAACACTTCCAGCACTGAGTATGCACACAATAATACACAATAACACGACTGTGAATAGTCAGATTAATATAATAATTTGATTTAAAGGTGTATATGCTTTGCAAGAAAAACAATTTCCATAATAATCTTGTTTACATGACATGTCTGAAATCAGGCTACCTGATGGGATTTTGATAAATGCTCAAAATCGCCAATTAAAATAAATGTTATACCACAGCGACCATGTTATTTTGGGGAAGCCTATTTTATTCTGAGTTCGGACATATAAAGATTGAGATAGAAAACTATTTCTAAATTCCATAGGACTACTTTCAGTTTTTCAGAACTCACTTCACTCGCGCATAAGCATAAAGAGGCTTGCACTGCTGTTGCTGGTACAAGTGCAGATCAAATACACCGTAGCCTCTCAAGCCAATCGCAGAATGTGACGACAGAACTGAAACAAATTGTAAAATCTGGCCAGGTTGATGTCAAGATTTTAATTTGGTAACATCGCACAGTGTGACATGATAATCGTAAAAGACTGAATCCGACGTACAGTCTACAAAGGACAAAAAATTAATATATTTATATATATGTAGTGTGTATATATACACACACACACACTACATGACCAAAATTATGTGGACACATGCTCGTCAAACATCTCATTCCAAAATCATGGACATTAACATGGAGTTGGTCCCCCCTTTGCCGCTATAACAGCTTCCACTCTTCTGGAAAGGCTTTCCACTAGATGTACGAACATTGCTGCGAGGACTTGTTTCCATTCAGCCACAAGAGCATTAGTGAGGTTGAGCACTGAGTCAAAGTCGGCGTTCCATTTCATCACAAAGGTGTTCGATGGGGTTGAGGTCAGGGCTCTGTGCAGGCTAGTCAAGTTCTTCAACACCTGTCTCAACAAACTATTTCTGTATGAACCTCGCTTTGCGCACAGGGGCATTGTCATGCTGAAACAGGAAAGGACCTTCCCCAAACTGTTGCCACAAAGTTGGAAGCCTAGAATGTCATTGTATGCTGTAGCGTTAAGATTTCCCTTCACTGGAACTAAGGGGCCTAGCCCGAACTATGAAAAACAGCCCCAGACCATTATTCCTCCTCCACCAAACATTAAAGTTGGCACTATGCATTCGGACAGGTAGCGTTCTCCTGGCATCCGCCAAACCCAGATTTGTCAGTTGGACAGCCAGATGGTGAAGCGGGATTCATCACTCCAGAGAACGCGTTTGGTGGCGAGCTTTACACCACTCCAGCTGACGCTTGGCATTGTGCATGGTGATCTTAGGCGTTTGTGCCACTGCTCAGCCATGGAAACCCATTTCATTAAGCTCCCGACGAACAGTTATTGTGCTGACGTTCCTTCCAGAGGCAGTTTGGAACTTGGTAGTGAGTGTTGCAACCGAGGACAGACGATTTTTACGCGCTACACGCTTCAGCACTCTGCGGTCCCGTTCTGTGAGCTTGTGTGGCCTACCACTTTACGGCTGAGCCATTGTTGCTTCTAGACATTTCCACTTCCCAATAACAGCACTTACAGTTGACCGGGGAAGCTCTAGCAGGGCAGAAATTTGATGAACTGACTTGTTGGAAAGGTGGCATCCTATGACGGTGCCATGTTGAAAGTCACAGCTCTTTAGAAGGCCATTCTACTGCCAATGTTTGCCTATGGCGATTGCATGGCTTTGTGCTCAATTATATACAACTGTCAGCAACGGGTGTGGCTGAAATAGCCAAATCCACTAATTTGAAGGGGTGTCCACATAGTTTTGTGAAAGTATTCAGACCCCTTTACTCTTCCACATTTTTTAACGTTACAGCCTTATTCAAAAATTGATGAAATTCTCATCAATCTACACACAATACCCCATAATGACAAAGCAAAAACAGGTTTTAGAAATGTATGCAAATTTATTAGAAATAAAAAACAGAAAATCCTTATTTACATAAGTTTTCAGACCCTTTGCTATGAAACTTGGAATTAAGCTCAGTTGCATCCTGTGTCCATTGATCATCCTTAAGATGTTTCTACAGCTTCATTGGAGTCCACCTGAGGTCAATTCCATTGATTGGACATGATTTGGAAGGCAAACATCTGTCTATATAAGGTCCCACAGTGGAAAGTGCATGTCAGAGCAAAAACCAAGCCATGAGGTTAAAGGAATTGTTTCAGTAGAGCTCTGAGACAGGATTGTGTCGAGGCACAGATCTGGGGAAGGGTACCACAAAATGTCTGCAGCATTGAATGGAAGAAGAATCTTCCTAGAGCTGGCCGGCCGGCCAAACTGAGCAATCGGGGGAGAATGGCCTTGGTCAGGGAGGTGACCAAGAACCGGATGGTCACTCTGACAGAGCTCCAGAGTTCCTCTGTGGAGATGGGAGAACCTTCCGAACAAGTCTCTGAATGTCCTTGATTGGCCCAGCCAGAGCCCAGACTTCAAACCCGATGGAACATCTCTGGAGAGACCTGAAAATAGCTGTGCAGCAACGCTCCCCATCCAACCTG
Organism: Coregonus lavaretus; assembly: GCF_964263955.1. Lineage (NCBI taxonomy): Eukaryota > Metazoa > Chordata > Actinopteri > Salmoniformes > Salmonidae > Coregonus > Coregonus lavaretus. The sequence goes on along the minus strand of NC_139999.1, from coordinate 53,586,053 downwards.
ACAGAGCTTGAGAGGATCTGCAGAGAATAATGGTAGAAACTCCCCAAACAAAGGTTTGCCAAGCTTGTAGCGTCATACCAAGGAAGACTCGATGCTGTAATCGCTGCCAAAGGTGCTTCAACAAAGTACTGAGTAAAGGATACTTATGTAAATGTAATATTTCAGGTTTAATATATTAGCAAAGAAAATGTAAAACCTGTTTTTGGTTTGACATTATGGGGTATTTTGTGTAGATTGATGAGCGAAAAAAAACAATTTAATCAATTTTAGAATAAGTCTGTAACATATTAAAAATTTGGAAAAAGTCAAGGGGTCTGAATACTTTCCGAATGCACTGTATATAATGATGAAGGGGCAATTTGCTGTTCAAACCACATCGAAGTGTCCACCCCACCACTGTTTTGGTAAACAGAGAAATGTTAAAACTCTCAAATTCATTCAACCATCAGGGGAGAAGGTGTTACAGAATACATAGACATTTTTGCACTTTGCACTACAAAAAATGCAATCCATTACGTTTTTGTTTTCAGGATTTAAAATCAAGGGCAGAGGAAGTTAATTTAAAGGGGAAGTTCAGTATTTCACAACTTAATGCTACATGGTTCCTAACCTGGTCCCCAGGCTATTGCGCACAACGCATATAAACCTGGGATAAAGAAAGATTCAAAGTTGGCCTTAGTGACCACAGAATTCTATGGGACTGACCTACTGAGTAAAGTCTATTTTTTTCCCAACTTTTTTATCTGGCATTTGTTTTGATTATACAGATAACACAGACAGAACAGGTAGAGGGCAGAGCACACACGGATCCCCTACCAAATAAAACCCACCCCAACCCCTCCATGCTCTAACAGAACCCCACCCCAAAACTAGAAGAGTAGTAAAGGCCAGCATGTTGCCCATAGAACTGTTTAGAGCAATAAAGGCAGAAGGTTCTATAGGTCTCTCCAGTATCTTAGAAAACGTCTCAAAAATTGATATCCAGAAATCTGTCATTTTCGGACATGTCCAAAACATGTGCAATAAAGTAGCAGGAGCCTGCTCACAAGTGGGATCTATCTGAGTAAAGTATTTGTCATCATTTAATTTAAGCGAAGCATGGGGAGGCTTAGGGGGAATGTGTTTTGGGAGATGATTGGTTGGTAGATTAAGACGATTAAGCCATTGCCTATGCACCGATAATTTCTCCCGGTCTTTCTGAATTGGCTAATGAAGGCCAAGTTTGACACATTGGTCCACCAGACTCTTCACGCATTGGGACGGAAGTGTCTGGGAATGAGATTACATGGTTCCTCACCCTGAAACTATTTAAACACATACACATTCTTCTTTTACAAGCACCAAGTTACATATCTGTATCAAATGGAAAGAAATACAGTAGCTAGTTGGTCAGTAAAATCTTGACAATGCTACGTAGAGACAAAAAAAATGAAGACATTATACATGTGCATGCATGCTAATAACATGCAACAACGCTGTTACCTGTTGGCTTTAAGTAAACGATTCCTTTTTTTATTCTCTTCAATGTTTTTTCGTCAGTAATCAAATGTATCATGCAGTTGGCACCTTTCACATTTTTACAAACAGTTGCATTATTGACCTTCAAGGGCAGCATAATAAAAAAAAAAAGTCATTTAGCAGACAATCTTATCCAGAGTGACTTACAGTTAGTGAGTGCATACATAATTTTTTTATTTTTCATACTATTTTTCATATCCCCGTGGGAATCGAACCCACAACCCTGGCGAGTGGCGCAGTGGTCTAAGGCACTGCATCGCAGTGCTAGCTGTGCCACTAGAGATCCTGGTTCGAATCCAAGCTCTGTCGTAGCCGGCCGTGACCGGGAGACCCATGGGGCGGCACACAATTGGCCCAGCGTCGTCCAGGGTAGGGGAGGGAATGGTCAGCAGGGATGTAGAGCATGGTGTTTGCAACGCCAGGGTTGTGGGTTCGATTCCCACGGGGGGTATGAAAAAATAAAATAAAAAATAATGTATGCACTCACTAACTGTAAGTCGCTCTGGATAAGAGCGTCTGCTAAATGACTAAAATGTAAACATGTTGCAAACACCATGCTCTACCAACTGAGCTACATCCCTGCCGGCCATTCCCTCCCCTACCCTAGACGACGCTGGGCCAATTGTGTGCCGCCCCATGGGTCTCCCGGTCACGGCCGGCTACGACAGAGCCTGGATTCGAACCAGGATCTCTAATGGCACAGCTAGCACTGCGATGCTGTGCCTTAGACCACTGCGCCACTCGGGAGGTGAGGAGCCTTGCAGTGTGCCTTCTCATAATCTCTCATCAGCAACAAACAGTACTTGTATCTTGAGGGTTTCGAGGTTATTATATGAGAATGATTTACGGCATAGACAGTTAATTATATTACCGTTCGTTGTTGTGGTTATTGTTAGCCCACCAGTTAATGACACTCCTAGGCTCTATAGAGCAGCGTACACTTGATTCGACATGCACAGAGTTTACTGTGAACGTGGTCCTCTGTAGCTCAGCTGGTAGAGCACGGGGCTTGTAACGCCAAGATAGTGGGTTCGATCCCCGGGACCACCCATACACAAAAAATGTATGCACGCATGACTGTAAGTCGCTTTGGATAAAAGAGTCTGCTAAATGGCTTATTATTATTATTTCTCTGCATCTCTATCGTGCTGCACTATAATATGCTTTGGATTGAATCACGGCCTAGGGTTGTCTAATCGTCAATCATTAACTATGCTACTCTTTGAGCGCATTTTGGGATTCATAACAATTGCTCAAGTTTAGTTTATAGTCATTTAGCAGACGCTCTTATCCAGAGCGACTTACAGGAGCAATTAGGGTTAAGTGCCTTGCTCAAGGGCACATCGACAGATTTTTCACCTAGTCGGCTCGGGATTAGAACCAGCGACCTTTCGGTTACTGGCACAACGCTCTTAACCACTAAGCTACCTGCCGCCCCAATGGCGATTGCAGGTGTTATTTTGTTTTCTTTTTCATGTAATTTCTGGAAAATGTGAACCACTAACTGTGTATTTAGGCATATGAAGGTGCCCAATGATCACCAAGCCAATTGATCATCCGTAAGTAAATTAGAGTAGCTATTAGGCCACAGATGTCAGTGGAAACGTCCTATCACTGTAACAACAGCATATTCAACAACACAAGCTATTGTGGCCTGGTGGAAACTTTTGCTGGAAACTTTTGATAAAAACAATAGCGAAAATATCATCCATGCAAAGTCACCTTGAAATTCAAATGGAAACTATGTCCCAGTCAGTCGAACAATAGATGGGAAGAAGACATGGTCAGGACCACAGAAAATGTGACTGAACCACAAGTGTGCGTGACATGTCCTTTGATGGATTTCCTGTTTATATGTTGTGATTGTTTGTGATTCACCAGTGTAGAGCAAATCAAGGCTCCACACAGCCAGGCCATTCCAACCATCAGCATCCTCCATGTGGATAGTCTGAATAGTCAGCTTAGTGGTTGTTGAGGTTTGTTATCATGGGGAAATGATTTGAATTCAAAATGGGGGTGTTTATGTTACTGTGTACTACACTATTTGAGATATAGAGAAAGACATGGAAGTTTCCGTTATGACACGAGGAGAACACACACATGGCAGTTAGGGTGGAGTCATTTAGCCTTAAGGTTGGAGGGCGCAATGTATACTGAAGGTGGAGCAATTTGTCAAATCATAAGACCACGTGTGGTATGTGTGCGGGCATGTGTGTGTGTGTGTGTGAGAAGAAATATGCTTGTGTGTACAACTCTTGTTCTTACTAAACAGCATTGCCCCTGAGAAATCTCTAGCATGGTTTGTGTACATTCTGACTGTCTTGGAAAAAAATGAAACTCAAGATTGAAACCACATTGTGTGTGGACAGTGTGTAGACTGTGTGTGTGTGTGTGTGTGTGTGTGTTTGTGTGTGTGTGTGTGCGTGTGTGCATGCTTGTGTGTGCCCGCAAGTGCACATGTGTATGCTTGCGTGTGTGTGACACAGGAGGCTGCTGAAGGGAGAACGGCTCATAATAATGGCTGGAACGGAGCAAATGGAATGGCATCAAACACATGGAAACCATTTGTTTGATGTATTTGATACCATTCCACCTATTCCGCTCCAGTCATTAGAACGAGCCCGTTCTCTCCAATTAAGATGTCACCAACCTCCTGTGGTGTGTGATATTATTGTGAGAGATTGTTGTGAAGTCAAAGTTAGGTCACACTAATATGAAATAACTAACAATGAAATCATCAACATGTATTGATCACATCTTTACTAATGCTGCAGAAATTTGCTTCACCTTTTAAGGATCGGACCCTTTTCTTCAATTTTCGGCTAAAATGACATACCCAAATCTAACTGCCTGTAGCTCAGGACCTGAAGCAAGGATATGCATATTCGTGATACCATTTGAAAGGAAACACTTTGAAGTTTGTGGAAATGTGAAATGAATGTAGGAGAAAATAACACATTAGATCTGGTAAAAGATAATACAAAAAACAAATACATGTGTTTTCTATTTATTTTTTTGTTCCATTATCTTTGAAATGCAAGAGAAAGGCCACAATATAATATTGCAGTTTAGGCGCAATTTAGATATTGGCCACTAGATGGGAGCAGTGTGTGTGCAACGTTTCAGATTGATCCAATGAAGCATTGCAATACTGGACTATTTTGTATCAAGTCTGCCCAAATGTGCCAAATTGGTCAATTGATACATTTTCAAGTACATAACTATAGAGAACATATAAAAATGACATGGTAATACAAAATGTAAGTTTACACACTCCCAGGAATGTCTGACATGATAGATCATTAGCTTATACACTAACTTTCACACATCTAGATGGCCGGGCAGGGTGGGTATGAAGCCAGAGACAGCAAGGGTTCAAACTGTAGAACCCAATTCATACATTTGAATATAAAAATGCAACATTTTATCTCTGGGACCCTCAGGATGACAAATCAGAGCAAGATTACTGAATGTAAGTACACTGCTCAAAAAAATTAAGGTAACACTAAAATAACACATCCTAGATCTGAATGAATTAAATAATCTTATTAAAAACTTTTTTCTTTACATAGTTGAATGTGCTGACAACAAAATCACACAAAAATTATCAATGGAAATCAAGTTTATCAACCCATGGAGGTCTGGATTTGGAGTCACACTCAAAATTAAAGTGGAAAACCACACTACAGGCTGATCCAACTTTGATGTAATGTCCTTAAAACAAGTCAAAATGAGGCTCAGTAGTGTGTGTGGCCTCCACGTGCCTGCTCCTGATGAGGTGGCGGATGGTCTCCTGAGGGATCTCCTCCCAGACCTGGACTAAAGCATCCGCCAACTCCTGGACAGTCTGTGGTGCAACGTGGCGTTGGTGGATGGAGCGAGACATGATGTCCCAGATGTGCTCAATTGGATTCAGGTCTGGGGAACGGGCGGGCCAGTCCATAGCATCAATGCCTTCCTCTTGCAGGAACTGCTGACACACTCCAGCCACATGAGGTCTAGCATTGTCTTGCATTAGGAGGAACCCAGGGCCAACCGCACCAGCATATGGTCTCACGAGGGGTCTGAGGATCTCATCTAGGTACCTAATGGCAGTCAGGCTACCTCTGGCGAGCACATGGAGGGCTGTGCGGCCCCCCAAAGAAATGCCAATCTTTGGACACTACGCTGACAGACACAGCAAACCTTCTTGCCACAGCTCGCATTGATGCCATCCTGGATGAGCTGCACTACCTGAGCCACTTGTGTGGGTTGTAGACTCCGTCTCATGCTACCACTAGAGTGAAAGCACCGCCAGCATTCAAAAGTGACCAAAACATCAGCCAGGAAGCATAGGAACTGAGAAGTGGTCTGTGGTAACCAACTGCAGAACCACTCCTTTATTGGGGGTGTCTTGCTAATTGCCTATAATTTCCACCTGTTGTCTATTCCATTTGCACAACAGCATGTGAAATGTATTCTCAATCAGTGTTGCTTCCTAAGTGGACAGTTTGATTTCACAGAAGTGTGATTGACTTGGAGTTACATTGTGTTGTTTAAGTGTTCCCTTAATTTTTTTGAGCAGTGTATATTATTTACCTTCAGAGGTGAATGAATCAAACCAGTTGCCGTGAAAACTTTTTGTTGTTGTGCACTCTCCTCAAACAATAGCATGGTATTTTTTCACTGTAATAGCTACTTTAAATTGGACAGTGCAGTTAGATTAACAAGGATTTAAGTTTCTGCCCATATAAGACATGTCTATGTCCTGGAAAGTTTGCTGTTACTTACAACAGTCATGCTAATCACATTAGCGCACGTTAGCTCAACCGTCCCGTATACGGGACACCGATCCCATAGAGGTTAAAGCAGTATCCAAATCCTACGGATGTAGTGATCCCAATTTAGTATATATATATATATATCAGTGGGGGGGGAAAAGTATTTAGTCAGCCACCAATTGTGCAAGTTCTCCCACTTAAAAAGACGAGAGAGGCCTGTAATTCTCATCATAGGTACACGTCAACTATGACAGACAAATTGAGAAAAAAAATCCAGAAAATCACATAGTAGGATTTTTAATGAATTTATTTGCAAATTATGGTGGAAAATAAGTATTTGGTCACCTACAAACAAGCAAGATTTCTGGCTCTCACAGACCTGTAACTTCTTCTTTAAGAGGCTCCTCTGTCCTCCACTCATTACCTGTATTAATGGCACCTGTTTGAACTTGTTATCAGTATAAAAGACACCTGTCCACAACCTCAAACATTCACACTCCAAACTCCACTATGGCCAAGACCAAAGAGCTGTCAAAGGACACCAGAAACAAAATTGTAGACCTGCACCAGGCTGGGAAGACTGAATCTGCAATAGGTAAGCAGCTTGGTTTGAAGAAATCAACTGTGGGAGCAATTATTAGGAAATGGAAGACATACAAGACGTGTCCCCCTGCTTAAGCCAGTACATGTCCAGGCCCGTCTGAAGTTTGCTAGAGTGCATTTGGATGATCCAGAAGAGGATTGGGAGAATGTCATATGGTCAGATGAAACCAAAATAGAAATTTTTGGTAAAAACTCAACTCGTCGTGTTTGGAGGACAAAGAATGCTGAGTTGAATCCAAAGAACACCATACCTACTGTGAAGCTTGGGGGTGGAAACATCATGCTTTGGGGCTGTTTTTCTGCAAAGGGACCAGGACGACTGATCCGTGTAAAGGAAAGAATGAATGGGGCCATGTATCGTGAGATTTTGAGTGAAAACCTCCTTCCATCAGCAAGGGCATTGAAGATGAAACGTGGCTGGGTCTTTCAGCATGACAATGATCCCAAACACACCGCCCGGGCAACGAAGGAGTGGCTTCGTAAGAAGCATTTCAAGGTCCTGGAGTGGCCTAGCCAGTCTCCAGATCTCAACCCCATAGAAAATCTTTGGAGGGAGTTGAAAGTCCGTGTTGCCCAGCGACAGCCCCAAAACATCACTGCTCTAGAGAAGATCTGCATGGAGGAATGGGCCAAAATACCAGCAACAGTGTGTGAAAACCTTGTGAAGACTTACAGAAAACGTTTGACCTGTGTCATTGCCAACAAAGGGTATATAACAAAGTATTGAGAAACTTTTGTTATTGACCAAATACTTATTTTCCACCATAATTTTCAAAAAAATTCATAAAAAATCCTACAATGTGATTTTCTGGAGAAAAAAAATCTCAATATGTCTGTCATAGTTGACGTGTACCTATGATGAAAATTACAGGCCTCTCTCATCTTTTTAAGTGGGAGAACTTGCACAATTGGTGGCTGACTAAATAATTTTTCCCCCACTGTATATATAGTATATTCCATATCTAGGAAAACCAAAGTGCTCATACAATAAGTTTTGTAGTGATTCTTATGATGTTGATGTAAATAATATTTGTTGGTCTGTGGTGTGTAATGAGGAGCAACCAGACACTGCACTTGATACATTTATGAAATTGCTTATTCCAGTTACTAATAAGCATGCACCCATTAAGAAAATGACTGGAAAAACTGTTAAATCCCTGTGGTTTGATGAGGAATTTAAAAATTGTATGGTTGAGAGGGATGAGGCAAAAGGAATGGCAAATAAGTCTGGCTGCACAACCGATTGGCAAACGTACTGCAAATTGAGAAATCATGTGACTAAACTTAATTTTAAAAAAGAAGAAGGAACTATACTATGAAACAAAGCTAAATGAGATAAAGAATGATAGTAAAAAGCTTTTGAGCAACTTAAATGAAATGTTGGGCAAAAAGGCAAACAGCTGATATTGCCAGTTACTTTAATGATTTTTTCATTGGCAAGATTAGCAAACTTAGGCATGACATGCCAGCAACAATCGCTGACACTACACATTCAAGTATAACTGATCAAATTATGAAAGACAAGCATTGTAATTTTGAATTCCCTATAGTGAGTGTGGAAGAAGTGAAAAACATTATTGTTGTCTTTCAACAATGACAAGCCACCGGAGTCTGACAGCTTGGTTTGAAAATTACTGAAATAATAGAGGACAATATTGCCACTCCTATTTGCCATATCTTCAATCGAAGCCTACTAGAAAGTGTGTGCCCTCAGGCGTGGAGGGAAGCAAAAGTAATTCCGCCACACAAGAATAGTAAAGCCCCTTTTACTGGCTCAAATAGCCAACCAATCAGCCTGTTACCAACCCTTAGTAAATCTTTGGAAAAAATTATGTTTGACCAGATACAATACTATTTTACTGTAAACAAATTGACAACAGACTCATCACGCTTGTAGGTAAGGACATTCAACAAGCACGGCACTATCGATCATAGTCTGCTGATGGAAAAACGTATGTGTTATGGCTTTACACCCCTTGCTATATTGTGGATACAGAGTTACCTGTCTAACAGAACAGAGAGGGTGTTCTTTAATGGAAGCCTCTCCAACATAATCCAGGTAGAATCAGGATTTCCCCAGGGCAGCTGTCTAGGCCCCTTACTTTTTTCAATCTTTACTAATGACATGCCACTGGCTTTGAGTAAAGCCAGCGTGTCTATGTATGCAGATGACTCAACACTATACATGTCAGCTACTACAGCGACTGAAATCACTGCAACACTTAACAAAGAGCTGCAGTTAGTTTCAGAATGGGTGGCAAGGAATAAGTTAGTCCTAAATATTTCAAAAACTAAAAGCATTGTAGTTGGGACAAACCATTTAACTAAACCTCAACTAAATCTTGTAATAAATAATGTGGAAATTGAGCAAGTTGAGGTGACTAAACTGCTTGGAGTAACCCTGGATTGTAAACTGTCATGGTAAAAACATGTTAATAAAACAGTAGCTAAGATGGGGAGAAGTCTGTCCATAATAAAGTGTTGCTCTGCCTTTTTAACAACACTATCAACAAAGTAGATCCTATAGGCTCTAGTTTTGTCACACCTGGACTACTGTTCAGTCGTGTGGTCAGGTGCCACAAAGAGGGACCTCGGAAAATTACAATTGGCGCAGAACAGGGCAGCACGGCTGGCCCTTAAATGTACACGGAGAGCTAACATTAATAATATGCATGTAAATCTCTCATGGCTCAAAGTGGAGGAGAGATTGACTTCATCACTACTTGTTTTTGTAAGAAGTGTTGAGATGCTGAATACACCAAGGTGTCTGTTTAAACTACTAGCACACAGCTCAGACACCCATGCATACCCCACAAGACATGCCACCAAAGGTCTCTTTACAATCCCCAAGTCAAGATCAGACTTTGGGAGGCACACAGTACTACATAGAGCCATGGCTACATGGAACTCTATTCCACATCAGGTAACTGATGCAAGCAGTAGAATCTGATTTAAAAAACACACCTTGTGGAGCAGCGAGGACTGTGAAGAGACACACACACAGGCACAGACACACCTACTGTACACATGATAAGACACGCACTCTACACACACGTACATATGGATTTTGTGTTGTAGATATGTGATAGGAGAGCAGTGGCCTGAGGGAACACACTTATTGTATTCTGTAAAGTATTATGAAATGTAATGTAATATTTTAAATTGTATATATCTGCCTTAATGTTGCTGGACCCCAGGAAGAGTAGCTGCTGCCTTGGGGATCCTTAATAAATACAAATAATATCTGTCCCACTTTCCCTAATAGAGTGTTAGTACTGTAATCATTCTGTCCCCCTGGCATTGGAACCTCACATATCAGAACATGCAGTAACACATGGAGACATGCAGAGCCGTGTGATTGGTCAGTAAGTTTGAGTAATTGTTTGTTAAGGAATGTTCCTAAGAATTATAGATTAATTCAGACCAAATATGCAAATGACCAATGACTGTGGTAAGGCATAGCATTTACTGAGAAATGTGAGAGAAAAAAATATTATACTACTAAGAAGTCAGAGTTCTTGTGTTATTAGAACATTTGGGGAACATTCACAGAACCAACTTTGGTTTGCTGGGCTGATGACATAGGATATTGCAGTTAATGGGATAACACATGGGCATATACTGTCACGGTTCAGACAGACGACCAGAGGACCACAATTGCGTCACACCAGAAAGTTTATTAAACTTAAGGGAAAAGGGAAGTAGGGAGTGAATGAAGGCTCCAGGGGTAACAGGGATCCCGTCCAATGCGCTGGGTCTGTGCCCCCCCCAGTGGCAGCGATGCGTCCTATGAAGCCGGTGGTGGGTGGTCCAGAAGTCCTGGGGGGGGGAGACACAGACACAACAGGGCGGAATGAAACCAGGCAGCAGTACAGTTCAAGGGAAATCCAAAATACGTAGTAGCAAGGCAGAAGGCTGGTCAGAGTTACCGGGATTGAAGAGTAGTCAGGAGTCGTAATGGCAGAAGCAGGTCTGGATCTCCTGAGGCAGAAGAGTATCCAAAAAACAGGCAGGTCCGGGGTCACAAAACCAGGGTGAGCCAGAAGCGCGAGCAAACAGGTTCCGGGTGTGAGCTTTGCAGACGATCTGACACCGGAGAGCTGAAAGACAGGGCCTTAAATACTGGGAGAGGTAGTGGGTAATGCAGCGCAGCTGGCAGAGTAATTAGAGCAGAGCAGAGCAGGGACAGGTGGAGCTAGTTAGGCTGAGTAGAGAGAGTGGTGAGCAGAGTGGAAGAAAATTAAGGTGGTAACCCGGTGGAGTGAGAGGCCCATGACAGAACCCCCCCCCCAAGGGACGGCCCCAGAAGTCCCAAGAGCAACACCACGCCGGGCGGGAGGAGGGGAGCCGGAGGAGGGCTAGAACTCCTCCGAACGGTCCGAGTGAACGTCCTCATCCTCGGAGGAAGCCGGAGGGCCGTGGTCGGGAGATGGGACAGGTCCCGAGACAGGATCAGGCACAGGACAGGAAGCCGAGCGGGCCGGACGGTTAGGGACCCCTCTGGGGCGGCCCCTACGGATTGCAGGTTGATCCGGATGCCGTTGGTGGAAAGCGGTGATGAGAGTCCTATCCACAATCCGACTAGCTGGCACCCAGGTCCTTTCCTCAGGTCCATAGCCCTCCCAGTCAATGAGGTACTGGAGACCCCTACCCCTCCGTCTGGACCGAAGCAGGCGGCGGACGGTGTAAACCAGACCACCATCGACGAGCCGTGGAGGAGGAGGACCAGGCGCAGCAGGGACCAGCGGACTCTCATGGATGGGCTTAATCTTAGACACATGGAAAGTGGGGTGCACCCTCAGGGAATTAGGCAGTTGGAGCCGGACAGCAGTAGGGCTAATCACTCTTATGATAGGGAATGGGCCAATGAACCGAGGTGCCAGCTTCTGCGACTCCACCCTGAGTGGCAGGTTCTTCGATGACAACCACACCCTTTGACCAACATGGTAGGTGGGAGCAGGAATTCTCCGACGGTTGGCCCCGGTAGTGTAGCTGGCAACGGATCTGAGGAGTGTGGCTCGGGCTTGTGACCAGGTGCGGCGACATCGACGGGCAAAAGCAAGTGCAGATGGGCAAGTAACCTCCTCTTCCTGGCTGGCAAATAGAGGAGGCTGGTATCCATAAACACATTGGAAAGGGGACATACCGATGGCAGAGCAGGTCAGAGAATTGTGTGCGTACTCCACCCATGTCAATTGCTGCGACCAGGAGTGGGGGTTGCGTGAAGTCATGCATCGCAGTGCCTTCTCGAGCTCCTGATTAGCCCGCTCTGACTGCCCATTGGATTGGGGATGGAATCCGGAAGTCAGACTGACTGTGGCTCCCAGCAGGTGACAGAACTCCTTCCAAAAAGCGGAGGAGAATTGTGGACCACGGTCAGAAACTACATCCTTTGGCAGTCCGTGGATCCGGAAGACGTGTTCCAGGACCACCTGGGCGGTCTCCTTGGCGGTTGGGAGCTTGGGGAGGGGAATGAAGTGTGCCATCTTGCTGAAACGGTCAACGATGGTGAGAATGACGGTCATGCCACTTGAAGGGGGCAGCCCCGTGACAAAGTCAAGGGCGATGTGAGACCAGGGACGTCTGGGCACAGGCAGGGGCTGCAGCAATCCGGCTGGGGGCTGGCAGGACGACTTGTGTTGGTTGCAGATGGGGCAGGCTTGGACGAATTCCCGTACATCCTTCCTCAGAGAGGGCCACCAGAACCTCTGGGCGAGCAGGTTGTAAGTGCGGGTGGAGCCAGGGTGACAAGCTAGGCGGGAGTCATGTCCCCACTGAACGACCTGGGACCTCAGGTCTTCGGGGACAAAAAGGCGGTCAGCTGGGCAAGTGCTGGGACCTGGCTGGTTACGGAGAGCCTCCAGCACCTGTTCCTCAACAGCCCAGGTCAGAGCTGCAACGATGCAGGGACTTGGCAGAATCGACACAGGGTCCTTGGAGGGGTTGTCATCCTTCTGGAATTGACGGGAGAGGGCGTCTGGCTTGGTGTTGCGTGATCCAGGCCGGTATGACAGAGTGAAATTAAACCTGGTGAAGAACAGGGCCCAGCGGGACTGCCTGGAGTTCAACCGTTTGGCCGTGCGGATGTACTCCAAGTTCTTATGATCGGTCCAAACGAGAAATGGAATGGTGGACCCCTCCAGCCAGTGACGCCACTCCTCCAAGGCAAGCTTAACAGCCAGCAGCTCACGGTTCCCTATGTCGTAATTGCACTCAGAGGGGGACAACCGACGTGAGAAAAAGGCACAGGGATGGAGCTTCCTATCCTCCGCAGCCCACTGAGAAATCACAGCACCAACTCCCACATCCGAGGCGTCCACCTCCACAATGAATTGCCGGTCCACATCAGGCATCTGGAGGATGGGAGCGGAGGTGAACCTCACCTTGAGGGTACTGAAGGCTTTGTCGGCTGCTGGGGTCCAGGTGAAGGGTTGCTTGGTGCTGGTTAGAGCAGTGAGAGGGGCAGCAACGGTACTGTAGTTCCGGATAAACTTCCTATAGAAGTTAGCAAACCCCAGAAACTGTTGCAGCTTCTTTCTGTTCTCCGGAACTGGCCATGAAGTGACTGCTGATACTTTGGCAGGATCCATTTGGATACTTCCCTCTGCCACTATGTACCCCAGGAAGGCCACCGTCTTGACGTGAAACTCACATTTCTCTGCCTTGGCGTAGAGGGAATTCTCCAGAAGACGATGAAGGACTTGCTGGACATGGCGGGTGTGTTCAGACAGGTTTCTGGAGTAGATTAAGATGTCATCCAGGTAAACGAAGACAAACTTGTTTAACATGTCCCGCAGTACATCATTCACTAGAGCCTGGAACACAGCAGGAGCATTGGTGAGGCCAAAAGGCATAACCAGATACTCGTAGTGGCCTGTTGGTGTATTGAATGCGGTTTTCCATTCATCTCCCTCCCGGATCCGCACTAGGTGGTAAGCGTTTCTGAGATCCAACTTGGTAAAAATAGTGGCTCCCTGGAGCAACTCAAAAGCAGAGGTGAGCAGAGGCAGAGGGTAACGGTTCTTCACTGTGATGTCGTTGAGTCCCCTGTAGTCGATGCAGGGGCGAAGAGATCCGTCCTTCTTCCCCACAAAGAAGAAGCCCGCACCAGCAGGAGATGAAGATGAACGGATTAATCCTGCGGACAGAGAGCCATTGATGTAGTCCTCCATGGACTTTCTTTCAGGAGCAGACAACGAATAAAGACGACCCCTTGGAGGAGCCGTTCCAGGGAGGAGGTCGATGGCACAGTCGTACGGTCGGTGAGGGGGCAGAGATGTGGCTCTTGCTTTGTTAAACACCTCTCTGAGACCATGGTAGCATTCTGGGACATTGGAGAGGTCAGGAGCGGAGTTAGTAGGTACTGGCCGAGGGGGTAGTGCGGCAGCAAGCAGGCAGGTTCGGTGGCAGTCCTCTCCCCACTCCCTGATCACCCCGGTCACCCAGTCGAGCTGAGGGTTGTGCCGGCGGAGCCATGGGTAACCCAGGATGAGGGGTTGGCCTGGAGAGGGGAGCAGGTGAAACTGGATAGTTTCTTGATGGTTTCCGGACAGACCCATCGAGACCGGGGCCGTGACATGAGTGACCGATCCGAGTAAGTGTCCGTCCAGTGCCCGGGCAGGAATAGGAGGTGTCAAACGGAGGTTCTCCAGTCCCAGTTGGCGTGCCAGCTTGATGTCCATTATGTTGGCTTCGGCGCCAGAATCCACCAGAGCAGCCAGGGTGTGAGTTGAGTCAGAGAGGCGGAGGTGAACTTGCAGCAGGGGTTTGCGGTCGGAGGACTGGATGGTCATTGAACTCAACCGGACTCCCCCTATGCCCGGTGAGCTTCGGCCCTTTAAAGGGCAGGTTACCACACGATGTCCATCACCTCCACAATAGAGGCAGAGGTTTGAGGTGAAGCGGCGCTGGCGCTCTGCAGGAGTGAGGGAGGCTCGCCCAATCTCCATAGGCTCAGACTGATCAAGCTGACCTGGGTGAGTGGCAGTAGATGACAGGAGCCCAGTCGGATCTCTCCGAATGCCGGTAGTAGGTGGACCTTGGCGCCCCCTCTCACGACGACGGGTCTGTATCCTTCTGTCGATCCTGACAGTCAGTGCGATGGCTTCATCAAGAGTGGAAGGCAGTTCATGGGAGACCAACTCGTCCTTGATATAGTCAGCCAAACTATGGAAGAACGCGTCCACCAACGATGGTGTGTTCCAAGAACTTCGTCTAGCCAGGGTTCGGAAGTCGATGGAATGGTCTGCGACTGTACGTCTGCCTTGTCGAATACTGAACAGTTCACGAGACGCCTCTGCGGTGGGTGAATCCAGGTCAAACACCTTCAGCATCTCCTCAGCAAACAGGTCGAAGGTTGCACATGCGGGGGTTTGACGTTCGAACTCTGCTGTTCCCCAGAGTCGAGCTCGGCCCGTCAGGTGAGTGATGGCATACCCAACTTTAGCCCCCTCCGTGGCGAAGGTCCTTGGCTGCAAGGAGAACTGAAGTCGGCAGCTAGTCAGGAATGGCCGGACCTGGGTTGAATCGCCGTTGAACCGCTCGGGGTTTCCAATCTTGGGTTCCGGAGCAGCGGCTGCAATGACCGGGGCAGGTAACTCAGGGGCTGGGCTGGTGGGCAGACTGGCTGGGGTAAGGTTGGTGAGGAGTTGAATGATCATGGCGAGTTGTTGTTGCTGCTGCTGGAACTGCTGCTCATGCTCATCGGTTTCCATGTCGGGGAAAGTGTGCGCTGAGTCCATAATGGTCAGATCGTACTGTCACGGTTCAGACAGACGACCAGAGGACCACAATTGCGTCACACCAGAAAGTTTATTAAACTTAAGGGAAAAGGGAAGTAGGGAGTGAATGAAGGCTCCAGGGGTAACAGGGATCCCGTCCAATGCGCTGGGTCTGTGCCCCCCCCAGTGGCAGCGATGCGTCCTATGAAGCCGGTGGTGGGTGGTCCAGAAGTCCTGGGGGGGGGAGACACAGACACAACAGGGCGGAATGAAACCAGGCAGCAGTACAGTTCAAGGGAAATCCAAAATACGTAGTAGCAAGGCAGAAGGCTGGTCAGAGTTACCGGGATTGAAGAGTAGTCAGGAGTCGTAATGGCAGAAGCAGGTCTGGATCTCCTGAGGCAGAAGAGTATCCAAAAAACAGGCAGGTCCGGGGTCACAAAACCAGGGTGAGCCAGAAGCGCGAGCAAACAGGTTCCGGGTGTGAGCTTTGCAGACGATCTGACACCGGAGAGCTGAAAGACAGGGCCTTAAATACTGGGAGAGGTAGTGGGTAATGCAGCGCAGCTGGCAGAGTAATTAGAGCAGAGCAGAGCAGGGACAGGTGGAGCTAGTTAGGCTGAGTAGAGAGAGTGGTGAGCAGAGTGGAAGAAAATTAAGGTGGTAACCCGGTGGAGTGAGAGGCCCATGACATATACATTGCAATGGGTATTTCACATTTATTACGCCAATATGATTCATCTTACTTGTAACTCCTGTTCTACCTCTTGCCTATTTTTGTCACTAATACATTCCAGTCTAATTGCTGTCTAATTTCTGAGAGGCAAGTATGAAGATACACAGTCTGTGTTTGAGTGTGTGTGTGTGTGTGTGTGTGTGTGTGTGTGTGTGTGTGTGTGTGTGTGTGTGTGTGTGTGTGTGTGTGTGTGTGTGTGTGTGTGTGTGTGTGTGTGTGTGTGTGTGTGTGTGTGTATAAGGTATGTATGACACCTGAGTTAATTAGAGAGTAGAATTTTCTTGATGTCGCAGGGAACCTTGTGGCTTCCACTGATGCATTGTGATGAGAAATGATGCAACACCACAATAACTTTAAACCTTATCATCACAGGTTTAGCAAATAAACATTTTGCGTTTTGGTATAATGTGAAGTTGTAGGAACATAACCTCTTCATCTGTGTTTTCAAAATCAAATGAAGTAATTAAGAAACCATACAATTAAATAAATAAATGTGTCTAATTGTACTGAATTGTATGACCTATTATTTTTCTGTAGCATTCAAGAACTAACTTACCCAAACTACAGGCCAATCTTAGTCAATAGTCACACTTTGCCCATAGCCTGTGCTTCTGTGTCTCACTAAGCCCTAGTTCAAACACTGCTCTATTGCCACACCAAAATAAAATATACTTCATTTTCTCTTTGGAAGAGCGGGGATAGAGTGCCGTCTTAAATGCTCCTCTTGAACTTTTGATGACAGTTCGGCAGCCTCTGCCACTCTTTCAGGGTGGTGTGGGTGAAGCATGCCTCTGTTTCATGCAGCGCGCCAGAGCAGTTCTTCCATTGTTTGGAGAAATGGTCATGCATATTAACAAACTGTATGTTAATTGTATGCAAATAAAGGTTGCTTCACTACCACACCCACAACGGAAGCGCAATCATGGTCTCGGATTTGCAGGTGGAGGACTTCTGTGAGAGGTCGCTGTTATACCTGAATTAGACCGAAAACCAACGAGGAAGTCTGCTGCAGTGTCGAGAGCGGTTGTATGAAACCAATCCACATGTCAAAAAAAGCTCTTAACACTGCCAGCCCGCTCTTAATTTCTATTCAGTTCGACTCGCCATAAATTCGGCGTCTGAACTGTGCGTAAGTTGCCAAAACGTGTGTTCTTCTCCTTCCTAACAGATACTCATCCCACCGTTGGTCACCTTTTAAAGCAATGACCTCTACTAATGCTACAGTGACGGTTAATGAGATTCCTGTGTTTTGGGAGCCGGTGGGTCACATTTTATGAACCAGGAAAACAATATGTGGAAACAAGGAGCTGGTCTCTTGTGTCAGAGGCCTAAGGCTTGGGCAGGACTCCTTCTGACCCTAGTGTCCGGTTTCACACGCTCCATTCCCAGCTGGCCCATTGAATGGACACTGTTGTTGCTGGCTGGACACTATGGTGGCCAAGAGGCGCAAATAGGACACCTTCTTTCCTTATACCGTCTCAGGTTCCACGTAAACAGATTCAAAAAATGTAAAAAAAATAAAAATCTATGTGTGTCATAGAAATTGTGAGAGGTATGCATCTGGACTAACCGCTTTAGGACAGTCTTACTCTAAGGGCTTGATTCAATCCGTAGCGCTGAAGACCTGCACTACAGTGTGATAAAAATATAAAGGCAATGTTTCTGTGTTCGTCAGTTAGGATATTTAAGTCATAGAATCTCACTGAAACCATAATTTCAGCTTTACAGCACTTTATTAACTTTATATGAAATACAGTATATTTTGTCTACATGGATATTTCAAAAATGGCTGATATGAATTGGTCTAGTCAATAAATATTGGCAGTACTAAAACAAAACAATCAGCCATCTTTCTTATGAAGTATTCAGATACTATTCAGATTTGTTATATCATCACTTTAAATCTGTGTAGTTTATGTAAATCTGTCAAAACTGATCAGATTTGTACAAGTCAACTTTGCCCTTATTCTAACAAAACTTTAGTCAATTCATCTTCTTCCAGCAATTGTGGGCAACACAAGCACCAAAAACTTCCACATAGAATTCATCATTGTCTCCATAGCAAAATATGCAACTTATTTAGTGTTTTTGCCTCTCTGAGACTCTCTGTTCTGTTGAGCGTCAACCTCCCAAAACGCTGACAGACTTTATTTTCTCTCTAAACACCACAGAAGAAAAGTATCTTAATGTGTAAGTCAGAATCCTTAGAGGTTGAACCAAAGACCTATGGCTTCTTTGCTTCAGTATTTTCCTTCCCGACTTGCTTTTGAACCGTCACCCCATTTGGTGGGAGACTTGGCGATGACTGGGGAATATGGGACGTTATGGGACGTCAGGGTCTGTTCCCTGACAGCTTGTGGTTCTCATCTCTCTTTGGCCCTGTCCTGAAATGTCTCTCTGGCTGCGGCAAGTGCTCCTAAAGATCCAAATTAAAAGAGCAAAAGGAGAACTTGGTCTGGAACACACAGCAAGTTCAATGTGTAACCGTTTAGGAGGTTTGGGGTCTCATGTTATTTATCAGGTTTGATTATGCCATAATGTAGTCATGTAGTCAAAATCAATGACAGATACCGTGATGTAAGTGGATGTGACTGAAAAATATAGGGCTTTGTACAAATGTCATGTGTGGCTTATAGGGTCTGTCTGTTGTGACACATAGTTGTTATATTACGTTTATGTCATTATAGTGTGTGATTGACTTTTGATTGTATGTTGAAAATGCACATTGTTCACAAAAAATACCAGCAATTCACCACATTTGCACCTCATTATCACAGCATAAGCACCATTGTGCAACTACTTTGCTCATAAAATATGAATACAACTGAATACAATGCCCTCCAGCTAACCAGTGTATTTTTACCCCCCAATCGTGAAAGAACTCACCACAAAGCTGCATGATAACAATATGCATTATAACAAATCTTCATAACTTCTTAGCAAATGTCATTAATGTAAGTCTACCAACTAAGACAGCTTCTTTACGTTGGGTAAGATAATTGTTCATTTTGTGGTGAGCAGTCATGGTGGCATACTGGCATGACGTTT
This sequence comes from Coregonus lavaretus, assembly GCF_964263955.1. NCBI lineage: Eukaryota > Metazoa > Chordata > Actinopteri > Salmoniformes > Salmonidae > Coregonus > Coregonus lavaretus. The sequence goes on along the minus strand of NC_139999.1, from coordinate 53,566,668 downwards.
ATGGCCTGTGCCATCTATCCTCTGTCCTGAGATGCTCGATTTCCCCAATTTGGGACCCGGACCTTGATCTGCACCCATCTGCATAGCACTGTGCTCTTGAATTGAGTGAGTCCCTGTTCTTTGTCACTGCAATACTGTTATTCTTTGGGAAAAAGCACCACAAGGCCCTAGTGGATTACAAGTTCTAAAAGCTGTTGTCTGTGGGAGTACATTTGGGCAGAGAAAGAGAGCGAGTACGAAGTGGATTTTAGTGGAAACATGTTTCCGAGCATGAGTCTGACATCCTTGAGAACAAGCAGTAATTGGAAAAATCTGAAGGAGAAATGTTGGATTTAACAATGAGCGTACTTCTTCTATCGCCGATGCAGTCCTGGACTTTCATTTCCCGGATACATTTTTGACTGCGAGGTTAATGAATGCGAGGCGTCAGTAAGCAAATTCAATGATTAAGTGCTGTATTGGCACGCTACATGCAAATCAGCAATACGTGACTATTCACTGTATCTGGGGAATGTAAAGGGAGAGTACAGACATAGTTGAGAAATCATATTTTGTTAAGACCAGCACCACTGCATATCTCTCAGCCTTCCCTCCCCGTACAGTACTATTTTGCCAAACGCCACTTAGACCCGCCACCCTACGCCACAAAGACTTTACTTAACGACGTTAACACACTGATTTACACACCAGGGATTTAAATCCAACCAGAAGAGAGGCCTTTAGAGGTTTGAGAGCCACTTCATCAAGTGTTCTCCCCCCTTGTAGCGGCTTCCAAATGGCCCGGCTTGTTGGAGTATTTTCACATCAATTTACTGCATGTAAACAAGCAGCCGCGTCAACCGAGCGTTAAACCCCATATCATTAAGGCTTCCTGCTCCATCAGACACAGGAGGGGGAAATGAAACTGATGGAACTGCCGAGGAGGAAATGGAAGGGTTCATTGTCGGCATGCCATTGGCTCGTTGAGTGAGGCTCGTTCAGTATTACATCAGCAAACCAGGAAATAAATAAGTCTCACAGTTTGTGTGTGTGCGTGTTCGCATGTGTGTATGGCTGGGAGCATAGCTGTTTGTCTGATGGGTAGAGATTAAAGGGGACTTGTTTAGTCATTTCCTCTGCTTTACATCTTTGCATTTTATCTTTAAAGAAGAGTTTACATCTTGGTGATTTTCATATAAGGTTTTGCACAGCACTGGAATGTGGATGTATCTGTGAACCGATTTTTTAAAAAGCAATGTCCTGCTGAAAGCACCACATTTTAAAATGTCTTGTCAAAACGTGAACCACATATTAATAGTTAGGTAATTTATTTTATCTTTATTTAACTAGGCAAGTCAGTTAAGAACAAATTCTTATTTACAATGGACGGCCTACACCGGCCGACGCTGGGCCAATTGTGCGCCGCCCTATGGGACTCCCAATCACGGCCGGTTGTGATACAGCCTGGAATTGAACCAGGGGGTCTGTAGTGACGCCTCAAGCACTGAGATGCAGTGCCTTAGACCGCTGTGCCACTAGGGAGCCCCAGGTTTTATCAGGTAACAGCTGATAAAAGTCATGATCATACATTTACTTTATTTACTGACTGTATGCATAGCCAAGGAACGTGCAACATCCAATAACTATGCAAATCTGTATAGTTCGACTTTCAACACAGGTACACTGAAATCACCATCAACCCTCCACAATGTCGATAGCCACAATCTTCACTGTAACATTTTAATTCAAGTCCAAGTACAGTAAGGTACATTGTGTGTCACGACCTGGCTCGGGGGACTCTCGTATGTTGAGCCAGGGTGTTAGTTTCTATGTTTTGTGTTGTGGGTTGTGGGTCTAGTTTTGCATTTCTATGTTGGCCAGGGTGGCTCCCAATCAGAGACGGCTGTAGCTCGTTGTCTCTGATTGGGAGCCATTCTTAGGTAGCCGTTAGGCATTCGTTTGGTGTGGTTTCTTGTTCCGTGTTGGTTTGTGTATGTAACCAGGGACGTCACGTTATCGTTTTGTTGTTTTGTTCGTGTGATCATTATTTAAATAAAATATGTTCGCATTCCACGCTGCGCCTTGGTCCTCTCTTCCCGACGATCGTGACAGAAGAAACCACCAAAACTGGACCAAGCAGCGTGTCCAGGAGCCATCGCCAGGGGAATCTCTAGCGGATCTCCTGTGCCACCTCGACTGGGTCAAGCCGTGTGAGGAGGAGAGAGGCTGGAGTTGGAAGCAGAAGAGCGAGAGTTGGGCGAGAACTATGGAGGCCTGGCCCACGGGGAGGAGAGACCCCCAGAAAAGTTTTAGGGGGGGGCTCACGCCGTGGACGACGGGGCAGCAGGAGGCCGCGATAGAGCGGTTAGTAGAGGAGGCCGCCAGGTTATGGGGGCCACTGGTCACAAAAGGGGAGGAAAGTGTAGAGGCACGGCGAGAGGTACTGGGGTGTGTTACCAGTCCGGTCCGGCCCGTTCCTGATCCCCGCGTAGGGCCAGTGGTGTGTGTCCCCAGTACGATCCGGCCTGTTCCTGTCCCTCGCACCGAGCCTGTGGTGCGCGTCGCCAGCCCGGTTAGGCCCGTCCCTGCTCCCCGCACCAAGCCAATGGTGCGCGTCGCCAGCCCAGCCCGGCCTGTTCCTGCTCCCCGCACCAAGCCAATGGTGCGCGTCGCCAGCCCTGCCCGGCCTGCTCCTGCTCCCCGCACCAAGCCAATGGTGCGTGTCGCCAGCCCGGCCCGGCCTGTTCCTGCTCCCCGCACCAAGCCTATGGTGCGCGTCGCCAGCCCGGCCCGGCCTGTTCCTGCTCCCCACACCAAGCCAATGGTGCGCGTCGCCAGCCCGGTTCGGCCCGTCCCTGCTCCCCGCACCAAGCCAATGGTGCGCGTCGTCAGCCCGGTCCGGCCCGTCCCTGCTCCCCGCACCAAGCCTGTGGTGCGCGTCGTCAGTCCGGCACAGCCCGTGCCTGTTCCACCGGTGCCTGGTCCGGCACCGGTCAGCTGCTCCACTCCGGAGCTAGAGCAATCCGCTCCACCAGTGTTCAGTCCAGCTCCGGACCAGGGACACTTTGGGGGGTTAGAGAGGGAGTGGGGGTCATGCCCGGATCCGTATCCGCCGCCGAGGCGGAGTGCCCACCCGGTCCCTCCCCTGTTGTGTTTGGTTGGCGCGGTCGGAGTCCGCGCCTTTAGGGGGGGGTACTGTCACGCCCTGGCTCGGGGGACTCTCGTATGTTGAGCCAGGGTGTTAGTTTCTATGTTTTGTGTTGTAGGTTGTGGGTCTAGTTTTGCATTTCTATGTTGGCCAGGGTGGCTCCCAATCAGAGACGGCTGTAGCTCGTTGTCTCTGATTGGGAGCCATACTTAGGTAGCCGTTAGGCATTCGTTTGGTGTGGTTTCTTGTTCCGTGTTGGTTTGTGTATGTAACCAGGGACGTCACGTTATCGTTTTGTTGTTTTGTTCGTGTGATCATTATTTAAATAAAATATGTTCGCATTCCACGCTGCGCCTTGGTCCTCTCTTCCCGACGATCGTGACATTGTGAGAAATAAAGGTTTCAAATTCTAACTCTCCATACACTTAAAAATACTGCACAACAGTTCGGTCGGTAAGAGGGTTAAAAAGCAGCTTTAGGATCCTCCCCATTTCTCCTGCTGTATATCCTAAGGGGCGGCTCTGTCTTTCATGCCGTGCCAAGGATTCACACCAGCAATTTGACCTGTCAGTATGGCCATGAATCAACCCTGAAAAGGGATCATTAGTCTGAGGGATTTATTGGAAAGACACAAGCCACATTTTCATATTCAAGACAGATGGAAAAAGCCCAAGGGCGAAGGAGATGTGGTGTAAGGGGGTAGGGGGAGTAGAGGACACAAAATTGGGGAAGTGGGGTGAGGAGGTTATGTGTGGGGGACTGAGGGGGGGTTGACGTCTTCGTAGTTGATTATTTCCTACCATCGACCGCTATTCAATCAAAAGTGAGTTTTGATTGAATTACAGGACTTTATGAGGTTACGAAGGCACAGATTGTTTGGGTTTTATGTTATCAATAAAATAGTTGTACAGCGTGAAAAATACTCTCATTTGAATTCCAGTGCGTCCAATGCAGCGTGGGAAGAATGTTCTCTCGTCTTAGCCCTGTAAAAACTCCCTCATAGTTTGTTCGAGTTTGTTCAAGTTTTATTACACTCACATAGCAGTCAATACAAACTGAAATCCATGAGCGTTTAGACAACTAAATAAAATAAAAAATAACAATGGCATGCGATCTTGAAGACTTAAAAAGTGACTCATTCATTTAAGAACAGAAGTATGGTATGGGTGATCTCTTGTACTGTCAGTTTTGTCTGCGGGTGTTCCTGCCCGTCACTGTGTTTCGGTAAGGGAGTAGCCAGTCTCTGAATGGAGAGTTGATGTGGCTGACTGCGAAGTCAGTGAATATAGGGGACATATGGCTTAGTCCACACTCAGCTGGTACAAAGCTTTTGCCACATCAGTTGTGATACAACGGATCATTTTTATTAATTATTTCAAATGTTGTGTAAACTTGGATCACAACCATTGTATCAAATGCATTGTACATCAGTTGTACAACCCAATTGTGAACTGATCTTATTGTTCAGGGCCCCATCTCGACTATATTCTGTATGTAAGAAGGTGTTGCCTCTTAGCTGGGCTTGTAAAATAAGGGAGGAGGCAGCGTATTATTTGGGTGTTGAAACAATGAGTTGGCATGGGCATGTGGTTGCCAGTTATGCGTGTTGAGACTGGGGCTGTAAGCGGCAAAGTGAGATTGAAAGTGACAAATGGAGTTTACTGTGTGTCAGAGGGTGTGGAGACAGCTGTGAAGTCAATTGAAGTACAACAAAGTCTATGATAAAAAGCCAATGGAGTGAGATTAGACTCACTGCATGAAAGTCTATGGTGCAGATTATACCGTGTGAAAGCTGGATATGTATCAGGGTGTTCGCACCAGGCAGACAATGGGTGTACTAAATGATCATCCTCAGTCATTATGATTAGAAAAATGTTTCATCTGTAGCTGTGAAAACACGTTCGCCTCAGTATAAGATGGATCAAACTAAACTTAACTACAATGGAAAGTAATGCAAAAATATGGGAAGGTAAATACTGTATATAAATGTGTAGGTATTTTTGATGGATCTAAGAAATACCTATTAAACTCTCTTCTCCACAATCCACACACACACACACACACACACACAGACATAAACACGAGTGACAGCCTCCCACCCCAGAACTAGCCTGAACACCACTTAAAGAATATTAGAGCGGCGTGTTAATGTGCTGTGTCCAAGTGCCTGGATAATTGTTCTCCAATTACCTTTCAACGCTGGCAGTGTCCTGTCACACATTTAATTAACTCAGAGGCCAAGGTTGGTTTGTTGGTTGGCATTCTTGGGGGAGCATTCAATATCGCTTGAAGTTGAACCACATCCTTTACCATGCAGTTTTAGAAGGGTTATCTTTCTCGTCTTGTAAATGTTGTAGAGAATGGTGACAGAATGGTGACAGATCACAGATCAAGTCATATGATGGGGTATCTCGTGTGTTTCTGTTAGGTTTTTAATTGAGCTTTGCTTACCTACACAAGTAGCACTACTATGGACGTTCCTATTAGACTGACATTCAGTGCATTTGGAAAGTATTCAGACCCCTTGACTTTTTCCACATTTTGTTACATTACAGCCTTATTCTAAAATGTATTAAATTGTTGTTGTTTTTCCTCACCAATCTACACACAATATCCCATAATGACAAAGCAAAACATGTTTGTTTTTTTATTGCACATTTATTACAAATAAAAACTGAAATATCACATTTACCTAAGTATTCAGACCCTTTACTCAGTACATTGTTGAAGCACCTTTGGCAGCAATTACAGTCTTTTTGGGCATGACGCTACAAGCTTGGCACACCTGTATTTGGGTAGTTTCTCCAATTCTTCTCTGAAGATCCTCTCAAGCTCTGTCAGGTTGGATGGGGAGCGTCGCTGCACAGCAATTTTAGGTCTCTCCAGGTCTGGGCTCTGGCTGGGCCACTCATGGAAGATGAACCTTCGCCCCAGTCTGAGGTCCTGAGTGCTTTGCAGCAGGTTTTCATCAAGGATCTCTCTGTACTTTGCTCCGTTCATCTTTCCCTTGATCCTGACTAGTCTCCCAGTTCCTGCCGCTGAAAAACATACCCACAGCAGGATGCTGCCACCACCATGCTTCACCGTAGGGATGGTGCCAGGTTTCCTCCAGACGTGACGCTTGGCATTCAAGCCAAAGAGTTCAATCTTGGTTTCATCAGACCAGATCATCTTGTTTCTCACTGTCAGAGTCCTTTAGGTGCCTCTTGGCAAACTCCAAGCGGGCTGTCATATGCCTTTTACTGAGGAATGGCTTTCGTCTGGCCACTCCTTCTGGAAGGTTCTCCCATCTCCACAGAGGAACTCTGGAGCTCTGTCAGAGTGACCATCGGGTTCTTGGTAACCTCCCTGACCAAGGCCCTTCTCCCCCGATTGCTCAGTTTGGCCGGGCGGCCAGCTCTAGGAAGAGTCTTGGTGGTTCCAAACTTCTTCCATTTAAGAATGATGGAGTCCACTGTATTCTTGGGGACCTTCAATGCTGCAGAAATGTTTTGGTACCATTCTCCAGACCTGTGACCTGACACAATCCTGTCTCGGAGCAATTCCTTCGACCTCATGGCTTGGTTTTTACTCTGACATGCATTGTCAACTGTGGGACCTAATATAGACAGGTGTGTGCCTTTCCAAATCATGTCCAATCAATTGAATTTACCAAGTTGTAGAAACATCTCAAGGATGATCAATGGGAACAGGATGCTCAATTTCGAGTCTCATAGCAAAGGGTCTGAATACTTATGTAAATAAGGTTTTTCTGTTATTTATTTTGAATACATTTGAAAATTTTATAAAAACATCTTTTCGCTTTATCATTATGTGGTATTGTGTGTAGATTGATGAGGAAAAAAATATATTTAATCAATTTTAGAATAAATCTGTAATGTAACAACATGTGGAAAACGTCAAGGGGTCTGAATACTTTCTGAATGCACAGTAGCTGAAAACCCCTGCTAGTCATACAGCCTATCTGTAACTGGATCTATTGAAATCTAAAGGGAATGAATACATTCCATACTACAATTTGTCCAACTACAATATTATGCATTCAAACGATAATGCGTTATTGGTGGTATTACGAATTTCCATGCAAGTCTCCCAAGGCATAATTTATGCAAATGTCCTAGTTTCATGCACAGATCTCAAGTCAGAATATCACCCTATATCATTATTGACTGTCATGCAGGACTACTTTAAAAGGCGGGAGCTCATATGTCCCACACACCTGCAACAAATATATTTGGATGTGCAAATGAATTAATTAATGAATGGATGGATGAATGGATGAGTGAATTAATTGTATTTGACCAAATTAAAATACAATTAGAGTAACCTCAGCAAAGGGAGTACAATAATACAATAGGAGGACTTTTCCTATTTTGATGCAGTGCTACTTCAACTTCATAAAATAAGAAGCAATGACAGTAAAACATATCAGGCTATGGAATAGTGAGGGGATAGACAATATTTAACTATAGGGACAGTGTAGCTATATGTGATGTATGGAGAGATGGTCATCCCATCCCACACTGGCCCATCCTCCTGTCTGGCTGGATTGGCCTCGCATTAGCAGAAAGTTCTAGGGGCTGTCCCTGTTTACTCTGATTAGCTGGATGTTAGCCACTGAAGCCTGGAGGCCCCCAGGGGCCCAAAGCAAAAGATCCTGGCCCCCTCAGTGGAATTAGAGCTCCAGAGAGTGCAGGATTACAGCACCCTGCCACCCCGACCCCTGGCCCCCTACACTGGGGGGCCAAACTGCAAGCAAGAGTCCCTGACCTGACAACAACATGAACATCAACAACAGGCTGTGATTATTTAAAGAGCTCCGAGGGCCACACTTGCTTCAACTCATGGCCTCGTTCCACCCGCCTCAATAATTACAGAAAACTTCCTTTCTCATGGCGATGCTTCTACTCGAGGTGGGAGTGTTAATATTATGATGTTGGACGATGTCGGACTCGCTTGGTCCGTCTCTTGGCTACGGGCCAAATGACACGACCAAATGATTCAATTGGTCAATGGGAGTTGAGTCTGTGACTAGTGATGTGTTGTAGAGATGGAAAAATAGATTTGTTTGGAGCGGCGTATGGTCCCACTCGTAAACAGAGCTACTGGCAATGAAATGTGCGAAGGATAAACAGAACTGAACAGTGCGGGTAATGTGTGTTTGTTGGTTTTTTCGTCTGATGTATAGAGCGTCACACAAATCAGTCTTGCCCAAATATCAGGGGATGACCAAACAAACGGGCACTTTCTCTTTCTTCAGTAAGAACTGACACAATCACATATTCATACCTCGGGTTTGTCTTCAAATTATGGCTTTTCTGACATTTGCAAATTAGCATAATCCCAGTAATTAAAGTAGCTCGTAATTATATTGACAATAACAGTGCCATGGAAATGTCTCTTATCTCTCCCATTTAATATATGTCGAGTGAGCGATACGGTATCTTTGTAAAGGCAGACTATTTCCTCCACATGCCAATGTGCTTAGTGACTTTATTTCATTCATAGCCCAGTGGGATCATGATTTCCCACTGGGCATAGACATCAATTAAATGTCTAGTCAAATTAAATCAAAATTTATTTGTCACATACACGTGTTTAGCAGATGTTATAGCGGGTGTAGCGAAATGCTTGTGCTTCTAGCTCCGACAGTGCAGTAATATCTAACAATTATACAACATATACCCAATACACACAAAAAAGTAAGGAATGGGATTTAAGAATATATACATATATGGACAAGCAATGACAGAGCAGCATGGACTAAGATACAGAAGAATATTATAGAATAGAATGCAGTATATACATGAGTAGTGCAAGATATGTAAACATTATTAAAGTGACTAGTGTTCCATTTCTTAAAGTGGCCAGTGATTTCAATAGGCAGCAGCAGCCTCTAATGTGCTAGTGATGGGTATTTAACAGTCTGATGGCCTTGAGATAGAAGCTGTTTTTCATTCTCTTGGTCCCAGCTTTGATGCACCTGTACTGACCTCGCCTTCTGGATGATAGCGGGGTGAACAGGCAGTGGCTTGGGTGGTTGATGTCCTTGATTATATTTTTGGCCTTCCTGTGACATCGGGTGCTGTATGTGTCTTGGAGGGCGGGTAGTTTGCCCCCGGTAATGCGTTCGGCAGACTGCACCACCCTCTGGAGAGCCCTGCGGTTGTGGGCGGTGCAGTTGCCGTACCAGGCGGTGATACAGCCCGACAGGATGCTCTCAATTGTGCACGTTGGTTCAATGTAATTTCTGTGAAATGACGTGGAAACAACGTTGATTCAACCAGTGTGTGCCCATTGGGTTATTATCTCTTCTACATTTAATTTAATCATTAACGGTGCTTGTCCGTTAAGTACACCAGGTGTGTTTTAGATCGATTTATAGTAGATTATTTATTTGTATTGTGTGTAAACTCTAAAAGTGAGTCAAAATTCTTCAATTGGAACTAACCTAGCATGAAATAAAAGAAATGGCACGACATTTCCCCAAACACTTTCTCCCTTACGACAACATTTCACCATCGTTCACTTTTCAACCTCATCGCTATTTTTACAAGAGGAGTAATAGGTCATTAAGAAAAGAAGAGGCATGCCAGCTATTCCTCTTGAAGTGACATTTCACTGCTTACCCTGTGGCGCTTCAATTGTACATTCGTCAATGTCAACACTCCGCAGCTCAGATGAAGGCTTTGAACAAAACAGAAGCCAGCTAATCACGTCAACACAGAGATTTAAATTTCTAATTAGAAAATACACTTAAGGAAAGGAAAAAACAGTGTAACCTTCTTTTTCACCTTACCTCACTTAAGATCTACACCTCACTTGAAATATACAGGCAGTAAAAGGTATTCTTTTGATTAGACGTAAAATGAAGCAATCATGATTTTGGGGAGATGGAGAATAATTCTTAAAACATTTGACTTACATTCAATTATATATACATATGTTTCAATATGTATATTATACACATATACACATATCATCTTTTTCTAAAATATTCATCTTTAAAGGGGAATTTCACCCTGGATCTGAAAACTCTGGCGTTTGATTGCAAATTTGCAGACGGAGTCGAAAAAGAGAACACACAGAAGGCTGTTGGATAAAACACCTGTCTCCGTATTACATCTTCAAACTGTAATCCGTGACAGAGAGGGAGAAGCGTCCATCCATGTATATGGGTAAGATAGTCGAGCTAGCTACATTTTCAGATATTACACATTTCCAATTTTGTCAGAAAGTCGTTTTTCAAGTTTCAAGTTAAAGTCTACTGTTAGCTAGCTAACGTTAGCTGGCTGGCTAACTAGTTAACGTTACGTGTATAAGCTGTGTAGTAATATTATTCATATCTCAGAGCCATTTACATTGCTAGTTATAGCCTAATGTTAGCTAGCTAACATTGAACCTGGTTGGTTAGCTACCTGCAGATTCATGCAGGGTAGAAATGTTATGAGGGGATTATGGTTCATTGTTTAGCTAGCTAGCTAGCTACATGTCTAAACAAAAGATTCCACTATGCAAGTAACTATTTCAATATAATATTTATGATGTCACTGCGACAACTGTCGATAGACATAGCTGGTAGATTCGCTCTGGCTATCTACTCCGATTTCAGAGCACTCTCGTCTGAGTGTGCCAGAGCGCAGAAAACGGACAAATTTACGAATGCTCAACACCCATTGAATATGGCCGGTGTCAGTAAACGTTGGCAAAAAAGCGTAATTAAAAGCGTAATTAAATTGTTGCCAGCAGCACATTTGCAGTCACCACGCTCTGGATAAGCGGTGGTCCTCTGTAGCTCAATTGGTAGAGCATGGCGCTTGTAACGCCAGGGTAGTGGGTTCGATCCCTGGGACCACCCATACGTAAAAATGTATGCGCACATGACTGTAAGTCGCTTTGGATAAAAGCGTCTGCTAAATGACATATTATTATTATTATTATTATTATTATAACATAAAAAACAGCCTAACCAGCTCTGCTAGGGCAAGTAAAATGGTCAGAGTGAGCTGTTCTCTGGAAGTAGCTAGCAAGCTAGACAACGTTAGCCAGTTAGCTTGGGTGCTTGACTGCTGATGTTAGGTCAGAATGCTCGGATCAACCCTACTCCTCGGCCAGAGCATCCAGTGTGCACTCTGAACGCTCTGAATTTACGAATGGACAATCTGACAATGCTCTGAGTTTACGAACGCCCAGAGCACACTCTGGCACTCCAGATTAAATTTACGAACACACCCATAGTATTAACCAGCCTTTAGTCTTGAAATCTTTGGTTGTTTAGTACATGGCCTTACATGTGAATCCTTAAAGAGATGGGTGGGGCTAAAGCTTAAGAGGGTGTGAACGATGCTGAATGGGTGTAGACAAAGAGGAGCTCTCCAGTAGGTACCAAAAGGGCAACTTTCTCAAAAGTGAGGTTACAAATGTATCAACTTTCAAAGCAGAATTACTTTCCCATTGTTCCTCAACTGTAGTGCATGATATACCATTTTCTACCTCTGAGTCTCTACTTTTATCCAATGTAAAAAACACAATTTAAAATTTTGCTACGTAAGACCGAATCGAGCCGGTCGGTCACATATTAACAACATTTTGTTTTTATCATAAACATCACAATTATCCAAAGCACAAGCTAGAACTCGCACATTTTCATTTCACTGGTAGAATCAGGAGGTTTCGACTCACTGTGTATTCGTCTGCTCATAGTGAACCACAAAGTCCGGCATTCATAGCGAATGGTGATACCGCCCGCTAGTTAAAGAGTGGGTGGCCACAAACTTCAATAATGGCATTGTTTACTTAGAACGACCAACACACAGTAATCTCAGAACTTCTCTAGGCAATATTTTTTTTTTTACATTAGTTTTTCACTAATGTTTGTCATCATGCCCGTATGGTGTTCTGTGCAATTAGTTACATTTCACCGTTCTACCTACCAGAGATTCACCCCAAATTCTGCTAGTGGCTTGTGGCTATCAAGAATGATGTGGTGACCAAAGATTATCAGAGGGATTTTCAGGCTGACCTGATGGGGAATCCATTTCGACGACAGCTGAGAAGTGATGCGATACCATTGTTTGTTTTTCCTTCACAACAAAACAGAAGCCCTGTATTGAACTGTGAAAGCCATCAGCTAAATCACATAACTATCTTTTGGTATGCACACTGTCAATCAATTTAGCTTATGCCATGGTAGGTACTGCTAGACTGGTAGCTACCTTCAGCAGTGAAAACATGTTGGTTTGTTCGTTCTTTGACTGATGTTAGCTAACGTAAGCTAGCTAATGTTACTCATATTCAGTATCTCAATCTGGTAGACATCTATTCCACCCTTGTCTGGAAAACACTCCGTTACTAAAAATAGAATTGTTGATATAAGCTAATTCACTCTCTGTTTGTGTGTTGGTAACAATGATGAATGTGTATAAATTGTCTATGGTTGGTTAGTTGGTTCTCAGCCAGTCTCAGCTGGCTAGCAATCTTGCTGCCAATTTAAAGTTAGCTAGGTGACCAGAGCATGAAACACTGCCCAACAAAAGTTGTAGTCTTTCAGAGACTGGAAAAAATGTGTCTGCTTGTATATTTAGCAATGAATCCGCTGATAGGAACATCGCTGAAAGACGACCAATGGCTCTTTCGAACAAGGACAAGCATATCTACACTCACAAAAATGTATAGTGCGATCAGTATAACATAGAGCCTTCACGAAATACCACAAAGCAGGACATTCATTTTTAGATCTTGCCCGCCCTCCCCCATCAATACACTGAAAGCTGTCATAGGGTGTATCATTCAGCACGCGAAGCCCTGACCTGCCTTCCTCCTGGGCAATTATGTGTGAAACACATCTCACTGTCCTGGAAATGACTCAGACATGATTAAAACAAGCCCAGATTCCCCCAGGGTGAAACGCCCCTTTAATCTGTCCTCTACTTCATTTATGTATTCACTTTTCATTATATTATATATGACATTTGTGTATGTTATACAAATGTATAACTAATACACTAAACTGGAAAGTGGAAAGCAGCTGTGAAAGTTTGGGAGGTAGAGAAATGTATCAAACGGGTTGTTTGGATCCTGGATGCTGATTGGTTGATAGCAGGGAGTTAGAGCACCATAATCCGCACATTCCACGGGTAATGTCTGTTAACAGTTACATTTGATTTATCAATGCGCATCCACTGTCCTACAGCCCAGACATTCAATATATAAACGTAATCTCCCATCTCCCCTGAAAAAAAGTGTCTAGACAATATTTCCCCATGCTACATTTGCTTTGGTACAGCTGGGGTTAATATAAGCCTCGCTGTGTGCCTATCTGGCCTGTGCAACATGTTCTTTTTTAAATCTCCACGTGCCATGCATATGAACGTGACGAGACTGACAGCTTCTCTGATCCTGGCATATTAATTTATCAGGATAATTATAATGGATATATCCAAAGAATTGGCTATATAAACAAAGGTAAAACAAACGAAAATTGACATAATTTGCTGTCATTTCAGCTGCTTGATGGGATTGTGTGTTAGCTTTAGGCCTAGTTGGCTGGCTAGCTAGAAAAGAATAAGTAACATTAGCCTAGCTATCCTACATAAATATCTTATTGACTCGACAATCAGCTGGTTGTTGCCTATTTATAAATTATTTATTAAATCATTATTTATTGAAGTTCTTGTCTCTCATCATCATTGAACCTTTGTTAGCTAGCTACATGCCAATGATTTGTTTAGCATAGCAACTTACAATGAATAGAATGAACTACTGGGTCAAAACATGAGAATAGAATTAACGACCAGCCTGTTTGGGAAGCAACTTCAGAACCTCAGAACTAACAGCTGGCTTTTGCCTGGACTATATTGTCTGGTGGAAGGATTGAATAAAACTAATTTATTCATTCGAAATTAAATTTTTTATGAAAACATGTATTAAATTGTTTTAATAAATCTGTTGGCAACCGTTTTATAAAACCAATAAGGCATGAGAACCCGGGAATTATCGTGTGATAAGTCCCTCCTAAGGGCTGTTTCCCGGCCCTTGGCTTCACCTCGGGCCTAAGAACAGCCCTTAGTCAGACTCAGGAGTTATCACACGATAATCCCCGGGTTCTCATGCCTTATTGCCTAAATAGCCACCGCATTAGAACTCCCAGCGTGCAGCCACACAATGTTTCTGACAAGTCATTTGATTTATGGTTAAATAGGAATATTAAAATGGTATAATCATCACATTCTCACCTGCACTGTTTATCCCTTCTGACACTAAGATAATGTTGTTTTTGCCCATCTGCCTCAAAGGGAAGTATCTCGGTCTTGTAAAACGATGCCGAAATGTATGAGACAGATGGGTTGGGGGGTGGATGGATTGGGAGTCATTCACATAAAGCGTGAGAAGGCTTATGTTTAAATAACAGAGCTTATTTTATTTCACTTTTACCAACCATGAATGGTTATGGCCAAATCTCCTAGGCACCGACTATTGTGGTTTCAGATTTGTATAACGCTTCAAGGGATATAGCACAAACAAGAAAATTGCTTCTCAAACTTAACATTGCACTAATAACTTGAATTGTACTAAATTACTTGCAAGGTTTTTATTTCTAAGTACAGTTAAATAGTTTAGTTTTCTACAGCTACCTGCCTTTTCATTAGGGAGGAATCCAACTAATCTCGCTCGAGACCTTTTGATGAGAAAATTAGAAAAAGTGACTTCTTTCTTTAAAACCCTTCTCGACCTTCTGAATTATATCGAGTTTTTACAAGTTTTTAATGCTTTGTGGAATCTCTTGGGTGGATCTCCTGCTCTTATTGGGTGGATCTTCAAAGAATTTGACCCCTGCTGTTGCATCCAGGGTTGCTTAATTGCCTCTGAGTGCGTCATAGTTGGCAGCGGACCCTCGGGGTGTGGATCATTTGCATCCTGCTCAGGTTTTTGAACTGTGACTCATCATCAGAGGTTAGAGAGGGCTGAGTGCTCACCTGCCAAGCTGTAATGTCAGGTGATATGGTTACTTGCGCTGTGTCCCAAAAGGCACCCTATTCCCTATATAGTGCTCTACTTTTGACCAGAGCCCTATGGGCCTTGGTCAAAAATAGGGCACTACATAGGGAATAGGGTGCCGTTTGGGATGCCCCCATGGCCTCTTTAATTACCACAGTAATGCTCCAATCATCACATTTAGACACATTTTTCCACACGACCGTAAGTGTAGGCCTATTCATTTCCCTGTACTTACTGGTAAAATAGTGTGTGATTTTGAATGTATTTTTTAACACAGAGTATTTCTTTTTTTAAGAAGTCTATTGAATTGTATAACACAAACATTTCGATCAACTAATATTATTTTATGTATGATGATAAATGATGAACGGAAATGATTCTCAAGTATTATTCATAATTCTATTACTAATACTATTAGTAATTCACAAAATGTGTGCACAAGTGCTTCCCACAACCTTAATATGAATCAAAACAGTCAGGTGCTATCTGGCCATCTTATGGACATCAGTCATGTCTATACTCTGAGTTGTAAAAGTTTTAACTAGTGGTTTCTCCATATGGTTGAGGCTAGAAGGCGTTAAATTTGTGTACACATTTTTTTTATATTTCCTGAACTTTCTTATATCTCCTAGATATAGGACAGACACTTCAAAATATTATTCCTTATGATCATTTTATTTACTGTTTTTTTGTGGCCTAAAATATTTTTGGTTTCTATTTAAATGTTTGATGAGATAGGGAAGCATTTTGGTCTTGGAGCATTCAGAGGATAATTCTGGGGTTGCAGCCCCCCACCAAGTCTTGTCCGACTGAGTTCACAAGCCTCCCGATATGCACAGAGACAACTGTGCTTCGTGGACTGTTTGGTATAAAGATGTTATCGTCTCAGTTGTTACTCTGTTAACCCTGGCACTGGAACTCATACAGTATGCTGTATGTTTACAGTATGCTGTATGTTTACAGTATGCTGTATGTTCTTACTAGATTGATTTGTGGTATGTTCACTTTTATGTGGAGTTCACCTTAGTGTGGTAGGTATCCAATGCATAGCATTTTGATTATACAGTATGTATTTTTTTCTTTATATATCCATGTAAGTATATGAATTCCCTCCATTGTTAAAGGGATAGTATCGAGGTAAGGGCCAACTTAATATCTAAATATGTAATTTGTAACTATCTCTTTAATATTGACACACCCGTGTGTCAATCTAAGTAACATAATAAAAACATCTCCATCAAAATTTGTCAGTTTAAGTAAGAGATGAATGCCAACGCTCTGTACATTACCTTGGAAATAATGGACGACGCAGCGGGACGAGTTGGAGCCGAGTCCCTTTGCAGAGTTCATTTGTCCAAGGTAATGTACAGAACGAAGGTGTTTATCCCGCTTATACCACAGTTGCCAAAAGAAAAAAAGGTAGAAATACTTTTATATTTTTTTATAAGCGAATTCATACTTTGTCATCTTTTGGTTGCTAGAGATGCGACCCAGTAGTTTGTCCGATTAGTTCGATATTCATGGATGCGATCCAGTCGTTCGTTCTTCATGTTCCCTTGCCATACTCGCTGGCAACGTTCTAAGCCTAGCTAGCCAGCTAAGGCTAACACAGTCATGAACTTTGCAGACAGAATAACAGCAAAGTAGCTGTTTTCAATTTACATTCATTTGGATACATCCATAACAATGAGCTGATGAAGCCCGATTTTGCCTGGCATAGCTACAAAAGTTTGCCTTCTCGTCAGGACTCTCGTCAATACTGACTGTTAATTAAGAGGAGATTGCATTGCATATCAAACACTAGGCTAGAAGCTAGCTAAATAGTTCGTTGCTAGCAAACCTGCCAATATGACAACCAAATTCAAAAATATCAGTTGCTGAAAACAGCTGGTCAAACTAGAAACGTGGGAGGATTTGACAGCATAGGGCCACTTGCGTCATGACTGCAACAGTAGGGACCAGAGAAATTCATGTTCATCACTCATCACTTTAGTTCATCAGATGCTCCAAAAAATATGTATCTGCAAAAACAAATCAAGTTTTTCCTCGTTGGACCTGCATTTACAATGTATCCAATTTAGGTTTGTGTGATTGTTGGTTTAGCTTTATGTAACTTTGTAGCAAGTACAATCTGCATTTGAAGGTGCTTATTGTAGTGTCCCGATATCTTTTCCAACTGTCCCGATATCTTTTCCAACTGTCCCGTTGGTTTTAATGTCCATTCTAGAATGCCCTTCTAGCTAATCAGAAACGAGTATTAAACAATGCTGTGGTATAAGCTTGTCTCATGGTCTGACAAACACCAGCTACTGCAGTGTTTGTCAGACCATGAGACATCCCAAAGATCGGTCTTCTCACGAAAACATCTGTACCGTGCGAACGGTTTGGCCTACAAACTAATATGGAAAGATGAGACTCTCACGAACACGATGGGGTGTTCTCCGATTTGCTCTACGACCCCCACAAGTGTCACGGGACTCGTCTGAAGGTAACCCATACAAATGAATGGAAGTATGGAGGTAGTTTTGTGCCAACAAAAATAAGGCGTTAAATTTGTGTACACATTTTTTTTATATTTCCTGAACTTTCTTATATCTCCTAGATATAGGACAGACACTTCAAAATCGTATTCCTTATGATCATTTTATTTACTGTTTTTTTTTTTGCCATTCATGAATGTGTTATTCAATGCGTTTCTATGGGCCATACTAGTAAAGGCCAAATTCAATATTTTATCAAATCATAAAACTATATAATGCTATTCTCCACTATTGACAATCGTTACATCACATTGTTTAAAAGCCCTCTTGAAGAGGCAGGAGTAAATTAATGTTCCAACTTGCTGCCTGTCTGGCTGTTTTGAATGTGAATGATGTCAAGCTCCAGCCCCAGTTAGCCCCGAGGCCCTGCCTGTCACATACTTAGAGAGATAAGAGCGTCCACGCTGATCTGATTCGCACAAAACCTATGGCAGTCTTCCTGCCTACTCAGAACAACAAGAGATTTGAGCTGTCACTCACTGCCCTAGTGTAGCCAGTGTAGTCATGGTACTGCACAAATCCTCTATTAGCTGTAAACTTTTATCTCTGAAATACTCTCTCCCTCACATCTTTGTTTCTATCCCTGACAAAGTCCCACAACTTTGAAGAAATGTAATAAATGTATGTAGTCAAACAGGTATTTGTTTCGTCATTTAGTTGTTATCCAAGCAACATTTAGAAGGGCTGCATTTTTTCATTTGTTAACTTCCCCCCCCAGGCATTTTTCCTTGTGATGCCTATCATGTTGTGTATGGTAAACAAGCGCTAAAAGGGATTGTATCTGTGGTGTGGTGCATTCAGTTGACAGTGCTGATTAAACAAGAAGAAAGGAGAACAATTCAAGGAGAAGTGTCAATGAGAAGATGGAAAGCTCCTTTCTTTCTCTCTGATGATTTAGAAAGAAGCAAAACATATTTTTTGTATATATATATATATATTTTTTTTTTGTATATATATATATATATATATATATATATACAGTGGGGCAAAAAAGTATTTAGTCAGCAACCAATTGTGCAAGTTCTCCCACTTAAAAATATGAGAGAGGCCTGTAATTTTCATCATAGGTACACGTCAACTATGAAAGACAAAATGAGAAAAAAAAATCCAGAAAATCACATTATAGGATTTTTAATGAATTTATTTGCAAATTATGGTGGAAAATAAGTATTTGGTCAATAACAAAAGTTTTGTCAATACTTTGTTATATACCCTTTGTTGGCAATGACACAGGTCAAACGTTTTCTGTAAGTCTTCACAAGGTTTTCACACACTGTTGCTGGTATTTTGGCCCATTCCTCCATGCAGATCTCCTCTAGAGCAGTGATGTTTTGGGGCTGTCGCTGGGCAACACGGACTTTCAACTCCCTCCAAAGATTTTCTATGGGGTAGAGATCTGGAGACTGGCTAGGCCACTCCAGGACCTTGAAATGCTTCTTACGAAGCCACTCCTTCGTTGCCCGGGCGGTGTGTTTGGGATCATTGTCATGCTGAAAGACCCAGCCACGTTTCATCTTCAATGCCCTTGCTGATGGAAGGAGGTTTTCACTCAAAATCTCACGATACATGGCCCCATTCATTCTTTCCTTTACACGGATCAGTCGTCCTGGTCCCTTTGCAGAAAAACAGCCCCAAAGCATGATGTTTCCACCCCCATGCTTCACAGTAGGTATGGTGTTCTTTGGATGCAACTCAGCATTCTTTGTCCTCCAAACACGACGAGTTGAGTTTTTACCAAAAAGTTATATTTTGGTTTCATCTGACCATATGACATTCTCCCAATCCTCTTCTGGATCATCCAAATGCACTCTAGCAAACTTCAGACGGGCCTGGACATGTACTGGCTTAAGCAGGGGGACACGTCTTGCACTGCAGGATTTGAGTCCCTGGCGGCGTAGTGTGTTACTGATGGTAGGCTTTGTTACTTTGGTCCCAGCTCTCTGCAGGTCATTCACTAGGTCCCCCCGTGTGGTTCTGGGATTTTTGCTCACCGTTCTTGTGATCAATTTGACCCCACGGGGTGAGATCTTGCGTGGAGCCCCAGATCGAGGGAGATTATCAGTGGTCTTGTATGTCTTCCATTTCCTAATAATTGCTCCCACAGTTGATTTCTTCAAACCAAGCTGCTTACCTATTGCAGATTCAGTCTTCCCAGCCTGGTGCAGGTCTACAATTTTGTTTCTTGTGTCCTTTGACAGCTCTTTGGTCTTGGCCATAGTGGAGTTTGGAGTGTGACTGTTTGAGGTTGTGGACAGGTGTCTTTTATACTGATAACAAGTTCAAACAAGTGCCATTAATACAGGTAACGAGTGGAGGACAGAGGAGCCTCTTAAAGAAGAAGTTACAGGTCTGTGAGAGCCAGAAATCTTGCTTGTTTGTAGGTGACCAAATACTTATTTTCCACCATAATTTGCAAATAAATTCATTAAAAATCCTACAATGTGATTTTCTGGATTTTTTTTTCTCAATTTGTCTGTCATAGTTGACGTGTACCTATGATGAAAATTACAGGCCTCTCTCATCTTTTTAAGTGGGAGAACTTGCACAATTGGTTTCTGACTAAATACTTTTTTTCCCCACTGTATATATATATATATATATATATATATGATACTTGTTGTTCCGTATACTCCCCTTTCACTACCAGTTTTGGACAGATACAGGGTAGTGTATCACAGATACAGGGTAGTGTACACCCCCCACCCCCCCACCCCCCCCAAAAAAAGACAAAAAAAGTTGTGGATCCAAAACTGTGTAAAGGAACCCATTGTTTTATTCTCCTGTTTTTTTTCTTCTTCAAATAATGTATTGAGCTTTTCAAAGGCAATCCCAACCAGATGAGCGTTCTTGCATGAGAAGCCTCACATGGATACAAAGCAATGTCTGATTTCAATGTGTTCTGCCTTTTTTGTTTGGGTGGGTGGGGGGGGCATATTGACTGCATTTAGATTGATTTAACACAGATTTATTTCCTTGCATATCTTGCTTAAAATGATCTTAGTTGAATTTTGTAATGAGTTTAAGACTCACAGGTAGAGAAATGTAAATGAGAACAACTAGAAAATTACATTTACTGAAGCAAATGTGGTGTGCTTGCTAGTCTTTAAGTATTTTTGGATGTGAAATAGTAGTAGTAGTAGTGGTATTGGTAGTGATGGCAGTAGTAATATAGTAGCACCAGTAAAATTGTAGTAATAGGGTTTTCATTGGCTATGTGTCAGTTATAGTGACCTATTTTGGGGTGGTTTATAGGTGTGGAGTTATTATAGTGGGTTATAGTAGGCTAGTATAGCAAGCTCTCAAAACTTGTTTTAATTTGAACATTCTGAAAGTTTTGTGGCGGTGATTTCCGTTTAGAATGTTGAAGCCTGCATTCCGCCATTGAAAAGAATTAGGAAACAACAGGCTTTATAGTTTATGAAGTAAGAATGCAAAAAGCTGTATTGAAGCCATCTAAGTTGAGTCAGTCTGCACATGTCAACGTTGGGGTGGTGTTTGTAGCTAAAACGGATCAAGGGCAGTAGTTAATCCCCATTTTTGCCTTTGAAGTCTATGGAGCTTTTATGCTAATTTGAAACGGTTATATTTCAAAATGTACAAATAGCATCAACAATCTTTTGACAAGCAATCTAAGTTGAGTCAGTATGTAACATGTCAAAGTTGGTTTGGTGTTTGTAGCTTTAACAATTCAAGAGCAGTGGCGAATCCAAATACTTACCATTCAAGCCTGTGGAGCTTTTATGCACATTTAAAACAGTTATAGTTCACAAAGTATAAATGGTATCAAAAAGCAGTATACAACCACACCATTCCAGAGTGGTCTGCACCATTAAACTAGCTTAAACGGTTGAAGACTAGTTACGTGGCAAAGTTTTCCCATTCAAGTCTATGGCCAGTGAAATGCATTGAGATTTATGCGTCTGGATTATTAGTAGTATCAAATCATTAATACAAAATCTAGCACACTGCTGACGGTCAGCCTGCACATTTTAAATTTGTTTTGGTGTTGGTAGCTTTTACGGTTTTGGCCATACAGGTGGCAGCGGAAAGCAAATAATAAGAAGCATGAACGATTTCTAAAGTTGTGTTTTGCTTTCAGCAAGCACATCTAACTAGAGATGCACCAGTACCAATGCATATCCAACACTATCAAAGGTGAGCGGATAAAGATCACAAGTGTTCCTGTCACTAACCTAATGACAGAGAGTACCTTTTACATGTGCTGCCCCGAGGGAGAAAGAAAGTGGTTTATGCAGGTTGTAAAAATCAAATGTAATAAAATGACACTGGGCTCATTGTCCCGTGTAGCTCAGTTGGTAGAGCATGGCGTTTGCAACGCCAGGGTTGTGGGTTTGATTCCCACGGGGGACCAGTATGAAAATGTATGCACTCACTAACTGTAAGTCGCTCTGGATAAGAGCGTCTGCTAAATGACTAAAATGTAATTGTAAATTTTAGCCCAACACATTAAATATCAGGGTTTTACACTTGAGTAAAAAAATATATGCCAAATGTTAGTTTTACAACTGAGGAAAATAGAAAGTACACCTTTCATTTAAAAAACAGCCATTTCAATGTTTTGTGTTACGAAAGACAACATCACTCCACTACAATGTCGACCATTCAAACCAGATACTAATTTAATTCCATTAACTGCACTTAAAACAAATAACTTGTCTCAACTCAAGCTGTAGGGTAAGTTGAAAATTGAAATTAAAGGCCATACTGTCCGCTTTAGCTGCCAAACGGAGAAAGGATTAGGTAAGAGGACTCATTAACTTTACCATTTGAGGGATTTGTTGGTTGTTGGACTGCGTTCTCTCCAGTAGACTCTTGTGCCATACCGGTTTTCTGGGAAGGGGCCAGTCCACAGGTTAATTATAGGAGATGCTGATCTTGATGACCCCACCACACCCAACATTTAGTGTGGCATGCTGTCTGCACACTGCGAGTCCTGCTCAACTGTCTATGCATGACAATAGGCCAGGTTATGGAGCCAGTAATTAAATCCAAGCAGGGTTCTTTAGCCTCCTCAGGTGTGTGTGGGGGGGAGACGCCCCTCCCCGACACCCCCTTGCGCTTCCGCCCCTGCCACCCCCATTGACCTTTCTTTTTCAGTCACACTGAAACAAATGGAAACAGTTGGTCTTGAATTTCGGAATTTCACAGTTCCTCCTATTGATTTGTTGTCTGTTATTATGAGAAAAGGGTAGTAAAGCATGTGTTGAATTTTGAACAAGAAATCTCAACATTTGAAATTAATAATATTTATGGATTTATTATTATGTATAGAAATAATTAAATGTGTTTGCAGGATTGAAAGCCATATTTGTTTGTGAATTCTTGAAGCCCTCTGTGTTAGTTTTAGTGTTAGCCAGGTTTCGCAGTACACATAAGGAAAATATGGAAAACATTAGTGACATTTTACACAGATATTTTTTTATTCAAATGTGGTCCCAGATCGTGATGAGCTCCATTGAACAGTTCACTCTCCACAAACATAAAACCATGAAATTAAAAGTCAAAATGAAAATATTTTTGTAAGAACAAAGTTGATATAGGCTAATAAGGACCTGTGCCATTAATATGTCAGGGAAATGTTGTAGGCTACAATGAGATTGAAAATCATATATTGTCATATATCTATTAACACTAGAGGGCCCTCTTTCTCTCTGATTTCTCTGACAACAGAAGCTGATATTTTGGCACTAGCAAGCATAGAATTATGCTGTGAATTACACGCACAACAAAATGAAAGTAGGAGTTCATGCTATGCTTTGTATAGACTTACAGTACAGTTAATACAACATGAAAATTGGCATAGGCCTATCTAAGGGCCACATGGCTTATTGACCTAATGGTGTACCTGCAATTATAAAAATGTTTACATTTACTTTTTTGTCATTTAGCAGATGCTCAAGAGCAATTTACAGCTACTTACTTTAGGGTTAAGTGCCTTGTTCCTAGGCACATCGACAGAATTTTCAACTAGTCTGCTCTAGGATTCAAACCAGCAACATTTTGGTTACTGGCCCAACACTCAGTGATCTCATATAGGCCTATATGTTGAAGTGAACATTTAGCAATATTCTCATCTGCTCAGTTCCCCCCATTCTAAATCAATCAAACCATGTTATTTTAAGACATGAACATAAACATCAAGTGCTTAACAGTGTATCCATATTTTTTTTCCCAACAGAGAGAACGTGAAGCACTGAAGCAATCCAAATGAGCACTGATAAGAGAGGAGACAGTACGCTCAGAGAGTTTTAGACACACAGCCCTCTGGGTAGTGTTAATTGATGAAGTGGAGCCTCCATAATGAACAGGGCAGATCTTCGCCAAAGGCCCTGTTTAAAAACAATTACCACGCTAAGGAAATTTAAGCACATTTGGATTAGCGAGGCTTGCGATCCAGCAAGCCATTTTCAACGCTAATGACAAACTCGGCAAAGTCATCTTTAATAAATGCCAAAGCTTGTGCGGATCAAGGGCAGTGGTGAATCCCCATTTTTGCCTTTGAAGTCTATGGAGCTTTTATGCTAATTTAAAATGGTTATATTTCAGAAAGTACAATTAGCATCAACAATCGTTTGACAAGCAATCTAAATTGAGTCAGTCTGTAACATGTCAAAGTTGAATTGGTGTTTGTAGCTTTAACAATTCAAGAGCAGGTGGCGAATCAAAATACTTACCATTCAAGCCTGTGGAGCTTTTATGCACATTTAAAACAGTTATAGTTCACAAAGTATAAATGGTATCAAAAAGCAGTATACAACCACACCATTCCAGAGTGGTCTGCACCATTAAACTAGCTTAAACGGTTGAAGACTAGTTACGTGGCAAAGTTTTCCCATTCAAGTCTATGGCCAGTGAAATTTACATTTACATTTAAGTCATTTAGCAGACGCTCTTATCAAGAGTGACTTACAAATTGGTGCATTCAACTTAGGATAGCAGGTGGGACAAACACCACTGGGGGAGGGGGAGTGTAGAAGAATTACTGTTATACTATTCCAGGTATTCCTTAAAGAGGTAGGGTTTCAAGTGTCTCCGGAAGGTGGTCAGTGACTCCACTGTCCTGGCGTCGTGGGGGAGCTTGTTCCACCATTGGGGTGCCAGAGCAGCGAATAGCTTTGACTGGGCTGAGCGGGTTGCAGTAATCCAGACGGGAGATGACAAGTGCCTGGATTAGGACCTGTGCCACTTTCTGTGTACGGTAGGGTCATACTCTGCGAATGTTGTAGAGCATGAACCTGCAGGATCGGGTCACCGCTTTGATGTTAGTGGAGAACGGCAGGGTGTTGTCCAGGGTCACGCCAAGGTTCTTTGCACTCTGGGAGGAGGACACAATGGAGTTGTCAACCGTGATGGCGAGATCATAGAGCGGGCAGTCCTTCCCCAGGAGGAAGAGCAGCTCTGTCTTGCCGAGGTTCAGCTTGAGGTGGTGATCCGACATCCACACTGATATGTCTGCCAGACATGCAGAGATGCGATTCGCCACCTGGTTATCAGAAGGGGCAAAGGAGAAAATTAATTGTGTGTCGTCTGCGTAGCAATGATAGGAGAGACCATGTGAGGATATGACAGAGCCAAGTGACTTGGTGTATAGAGAGAATAGGAGAGGGCCTAGAACTGAGCCCTGGGGGACACCAGTGGTGAGAGCACGTGGTGCAGAGAAAGATTCTCGCCACGCCACCTGGTAGGAGCGACCTGTCAGGTAGGATGCAATCCAAGAGTGAGCAGCGCCGGAGATGCCCAACTCGGAGTGGGTGGAGAGGAGGATCTGATGGTTCACAGTATCAAAGGCAGCAGATAGGTCTAGAAGGATAAGAGCAGAGGAGAGAGAGTTAGCTTTAGCAGTGCGGAGAGCCTCCGTGACACAGAGAAGAGCAGTCTCAGTTGAATGACCAGTCTTGAAACCTGACTGGTTTGGATCAATAAGGTCATTCTGATAGAGATAGCAGGAGAGTTGGCTAGAGACGGCATGCTCAATAGTTTTGGAGAGAAAAGAAAGAAGGGATACTGGTCTGTAGTTGTTGACATCGGAGGGATCGAGTGTAGGTTTTTTAAGGAGGGGTGCAACTCTCGCTCTCTTGAAGACGGAAGGGACATAGCCAGCGGTCAAGGATGAGTTGATGAGCGAGGTGAGGTAAGGGAGAAGGTCTCCGGAAATGGTCTGGAGAAGAGAGGAGGGGATAGGGTCAAGCGGGCAGGTTGTTGGGCGGCCGGCCGTCACAAGTCGCAAGATTTCATCTTGCATTGAGATTTATGTGTCAAGAGTATTAGTAGTATCAAATAATTAATAAAAAATCTAGCACACTGCTGACGGTCAGCCTGCACATTTTTAATTTGTTTTGGTGTTGGTAGCTTTTACGGTTTTGGCCCTACAGGTGGCAGCGGAAAGCAAATAATAAGAAGTATGAACGATTTCTAAAGTTGTGTTTTGCTTTCAGCAAGCACATCTAACTAGAGATGCACCAGTACCAATGCATATCCAACACTATCAAAGGTGAACGGATAAATATCACAAGTGTTCCTGTCACTAACCTAATGACAGAGTACCTTTTACATGTGCTGCCCTGAGGGAGAAAGAAAGTGGTTTATGCAGGTTGTAAAAATCAAATGTAATAAAATGACACTGGGCAAAGTCATCTTTAATAAATGCCAAAGCTTGTGCGGATCTGTCATTGCAAGCATCGGGTCATGACGTTTGAGGTCTGTACTGTTGTTCTCTTTGTAAAAAGTTAAGAAGTTAAAAGTAAAACAACATTAAGAGTAAAAAATTAAGATAAAATATACTCTGTAAAACAGTATAAGGTTTTTTGTTTTTTTCTTGATGTTTTTCATTTGTCTTTTCCTTAAAACATGTAGGCCAATCTGTGTTTTATTACCCAGAGAGAAAGATGAGTAGCATATTTGGTTGGATCTGGATGTATACTGAATACAATTATAAAACGCAACATGCAACCATTTCAACAATTTTACTGAGTTACAGTTCATATAAGGAAATCAGTATGTTGTGTGACAAAACTGCACATTTTAGAGTCCCTTTTATTGTCCCCAGCACAAGGTGCACCTGTGTAATGATCATGCTTTTTATTCAGCTTCTTGATATGCCATACCTGTCGGGAGGATGGATTATCTTGGCAAAGGAGAAATGCTCACTAACAGGGATGTAAACAATTTTGTGCACAAAATTTGAGAAAATGATATTTTTGTGGATATGGAACATTTCTGGGATTTTTTATTTCAGCTCATGAAACATGGGATCAACACTTTACATGTTGCGTTTACATTTTTGTTCAGTATATACAGTGCATTCGGAAAGTATTCAGACCCCTGGACTTTTTCCACATTTTGTTACATTACAGCCTTATTTTAAAATAGATTAAATCGTTTTTTTCCATCTTCAATCTACACACAATACCCCATAATAACAAAGCAAAAACAGGCTTTTAGAAATGTTTGCGAATTTATTCAAAATTAAACACTGAAATATTACATTTACATAAGTATTCAGACCCTTTACTCAGTACTTTGTTGAAGCACCTTTGGCAGCGATTACAGCCTTGAGTCTTTTTGGGTATGACGCTACAAGCTTGGCACACCTTTATTTGGGGAGTTTCTCCCATTCTTCTCTGCAGATCCTCTCAAGCTCTGTCAGGTTGGATGGGTAGCGTCGCTGCACAGCTATTTTCAGGTCTCTTCAGAGATGTTCGATCGGGTTCAAGTCTGGGCTCTGGCTGGGCCACTCAAGGACATTCAGAGACTTGTCCCAAAGTCATTCCTGCGTTGTCTTGGCTGTGTGCTTAGGGTTGTTGTCCTGTTGGAAGGTGAACCTTCGCCCCCAGTCTGAGGTCCTGAGCGCTCTGGAGCAGGTTTTCATCAAGGATCTCTCTGTACTTTGCTCTGTTCATCTTTCCCTCGATCCTGACTAGTCTTCAAGTCCCTGCCGCTGAAAAACATCCCCACAGCATGACGCTGCCACCACCATGCTTCACCATAGGGATGGTGCCAGGTTTCCTCTAGATGTGATGCTTGGCATTCAGGCTAAAGAGTTCAATCTTGGTTTCATCAGACCAGAGAATCTTGTTTCTAATGGTCTGAGAGTCTTTAGGTGCCTTTTGGCAAACTCCAAGCGGCTGTCATGTGCCTTTTACTGAGGAGTGGCTTCCGTCTGGCCACTCTACCATAACGGCCTGATTGGTGGAGTGCTGCAGAGATGGTTGTCCTTCTGCAAGGTTCACCCATCTCCACAGAGGAACTCTGGAGCTCTGTCAGAGTGACCATCGGGTTCTTGGTCACCTCCCTGACCAAGGCCCTTCTCCCCTAATTGCTCAGTTTGGCCGGCCGGCCAGCTCTAGGAAGGGTCTTGGTAGTTCCAAACTTCTTCCATTTAAGCAGGATGGAGGGCACTGTGTTCTTGGGGACCTTCAATGCTGCAGAATTTTTTTGGTACCCTTCCCCAGATCTGTGCCTCTAGACAATCCTGTCTCGGAGCTCTACAGACAATTTCTTCGACCTCATGGCTTGGTTTTTGCACTGACATGCACTGTCAACTGTGGGACCTTATACAGACAGGTGTGTGCCTTTCCAAATCATGTCCAACCAATTGAATTTACCACAGGTGGAGTCCAATGAAGTTGTAGAAACATCTCAAGGATGATCAATGGAAACAGGATGCACCTGAGCTCAATTTCGAGTCTCATAGCAAAGGGTCTGAATACTTATGTAAATAAGGTATTTCTGTATTTAATTTTTCATAAATTTGCACCCATTTCTAAAAACCTGTTTTCACTTTGTCATTATGGTGTATTATGTGTAGATTGATGAGGGGAAAAAATTATTTATTACATTTTAGAATAAGGCTGTAACATAACAAAATTTGGAAAAAGTCAAGGGGTCTGAATACTTTCCGAATGGACTGTATTAGAACGGAAAAGTTTGTTTGCATGAACATGTTATGGGATATTGTCGTTCTTAATTCCTCCTGATCTAATGAGATAACTTCATTGCTGAAAGCTGTCAGTGGTGGGTCGCCACAATCACTACCGAGAATGTCAAATAAGCGCTCATAAATGGAAAGTTTTCCATAAAAGCTGTAATAGACGTGACATGAGATGTCTGCATCACTTGGCGCTCTGAGTGACATCTGAAGGTGTGGAGTTGGACAGAAGGCAGCCTTCATGTACATTCTCTTCTTGACTATCTGTTTTTCCAGAATGGGTGGATTCTAGCAAGAGAGTCTGACATCGCCAAGTGCTCCTAGGAAGTCATCTAACTGTGCACAGACACAACAAATCTGTGAAGTGAACCATTGATACATCCAAAGGGAATTCTAAATCTAGTCCTTGATATCATCATCCATTACAAAGTACATTACTTTGGCCTAACCATCTCATGTGTTTCGTGAGCGATACTGCAATTTAGATTAGTTTAGCCAACACTCTAACTGTCTCAGATACCATGGTTGCAACCCAATCTCATAAATAATATGTCACTAAATCATGTATTTCCATCTAATTAGAACGTAACTCTGAAGATTTGAGGTAGCTATAATGTACGGTGTCCATATTAGGACAGCCTCAATGACAAAACACTACTAAGGAGCCCTACTCTGTAGGTTATTTTCCATACACTGAGGTGGTCTGCTGTGGTCCGTGGAGCGTAGCAAAAATGTACCAGAGGATTCCTCCAGTATGATCTCCCTCAGGCCCTCTGCCAGATCGGCCCTGGCAGGCTCTACACTTTACCTGTCTATAATTCACAGTGACAGGGCCGCTGCTCGGGGCCAGACTTGTAACCCTGTACACCATGTTAACAAACAAGCCAGCAAAGACCCCCCCCCCCCCCCCCACCCCCGAAACCTCCTCTGCCTCCCTCCTCCTACTCTCTCCTCCCCCACTTTCTCCTTCATCCCGTCCTCCTCCGCAGTCAGGTCAGCTGTAAAAGGACCCAGGGTTCCACCTTGTCTTGTAAAAATTTATTTTCACAGCCCTCCTAGCTTGTTAATGACTTAGATAAAGTACCCCAGATACCTCTGTAATTACGTTTTTTTTTTTATGGTTAAGAATGCCTCTGATAGTAGAAGAGAGAGAGAGACACAATTGACTGTAGTCTAACGTCTTCTTTTTTTTTTACTGTACGCTATAGTTGTGCTTTGTTCGTTTGCACAGACCATGTCATGTACGTGATCAATGCGGGTGTACACTCTTAGAAAAAAAGGTGCTATCTAGAAACTAAAGGGGTTCTTTCGGCTGTCCCTCTAGGAGAACCCTTTGACGAATCCTATTTGGTTCCAGGTAGAACCCTTTTGGTTCCGG
Organism: Coregonus lavaretus; assembly: GCF_964263955.1. Lineage (NCBI taxonomy): Eukaryota > Metazoa > Chordata > Actinopteri > Salmoniformes > Salmonidae > Coregonus > Coregonus lavaretus. The sequence continues at coordinate 53,536,678 of NC_139999.1, read as the reverse complement.
GTATAACCCTTTTGGGTTCCATGTAGAACCCTTTCCACAGAGGGTTCTACATGGAACCCAAAAGGGTTTTACCTGGAACCAAAAAGGGTTATCCTATGGGGACAGCCGAAGAACCCTTTTGGAACCCTTATTTCTAAGAGTGTACTCCTTTACAAATCACACACAATGGGACTGTCTATCCTACAATATGATCAGTGTCTAATTATTGCATGTAAGTATCCCACCCATGTGGTTTTGTGTTGCAAAAAATGCCATAACCAATGTTTATCTAATGCGTGTGAAGAATGCGTGTCCTCTGGGCAGTCTACCTGTACCTGTTGAGAGGCATGGCAGTGTTTTGTTCTTCCACTACTTGTGTGTTCTGTGCACTGCGGTTGAACTTATGACTATGCACGCTCAGGGCTAGTCTTCACATACTGCATTGCATGAGAAGCAACTCTAGCCCTGATTTAGAAACGTCAGGGTGCCTCACAGCTCCACACTGTCCTCGTGTCCTCACCCTGCTTTTGTGCCCTCAACGGTATAGCCTCATTTTTCAGGAGACGTCCAAATGCAACAACAAACTACATGCAGACATGCTTTTTCATAGCATTTATCAAACGCTTCTGATTTTACCTCAGGCCGCAAAGGGGTATTTTAATGCCACATATGAATAGGCAAATCTCATCCCAATGTCATAACATTCTTATAAGTCTCTGGACTGATCCAAAAACAGCAACTGCGACAGTTAACAGTGTTGTTTATTTCTGTTAGAACATGAGTTCTACTCTGGCTGTATTTATTAAGCTATGTTATAGGACGACATGACCGGCACTCCCCTCCGTTATATTGGCAAATGTCCAGTCAATGAGCTTCGTTTGAGAGTCTCGTATCAGAGAGACTTGAAAAGCTGCAATATTATCTGCCTTTCAGAGACGTGGCTGGATGACTATGTATGTAGAGCTCTGTGGTTTCTCCATGCAGGGCCCGATCGGACGAAGGCATCCACAGTTCCTCGGCATCCACATCACTAAGGATTTAATGGTCCACACACACCGGCACAGTCGATAAGAGGGCACGACAGCACCTCTTCCTCTTCCCCCTCAGGAGGCTGAAAAGATTTGGCATGGTCCCTCAGAAGTTCTACAGCTGCATCATCGAGAGCATCTTGACTGGCTGCATCACCGCTTGGTATGGCAAATGCTCCGCAATCGACCGCAATGCGCTACAGAAGGTGGTGCGGACAGCCCAGTACATCACTGGGGCCGAGCTCCCCTAAATAGTTAATTAAATGGTTACCCGGACTATCTGCACTGACCCTATCTTGCACTGACTCTATGCACACTCACAAGACTATATATACACACATTTAAACACACTTATATAGACTACACTGACACTCCCACACAAAAACCCACACACATTCACATACACACACATAACAGACACAACACAAATACACAAACACACTCACTCACACACACATACACACACACTTTTACACTCATAATTTGCTGTTGCTACTCTGTTCTCTATGTTACTCTTATTAACTAACCTGATGCCTAGTCACTTTGCCCTACCTTCATGTACATATCTACCTCAAATACCTTGTACCCATATACATTGATCTGGTACTGGTACTCCCTCTATATAGCTCCGATCTTGTGTATTTTATTCCTCTTGTGTTACTATTTAATTTTTTTCTCTGCATCGTTGGGAAGGGCTCGTAAGCAAGCATTTCACGGTAAAGTCTACACCCGTTGTATTCACCACATGTGACAAATAAAACTTGATCTGATTTGAGGAGGCAGGAGATGGCCTAAGTACAGTGTCCATATTTGGACATGCGCACATGGAATTTTTTACTGTCATTGATGATATAGAATCGCTTGAGTGGTACCTCCTGGGTTTTGTTGCTTTAGGTGTATTCTTACAGGCATCCAAAACAAATAGCATACATTTTAAACATCAGGACAATTAATGCATGTTCGAAATGGTAAAATGATGGCCTCCTGGGTCATTTTATTATCATGGCACTTTCCTACCATCCACTAGGGGCAATGCGAGCGCCTTTTACCATCTGGCAGGCTGGCGACAAGCCATGGATTGCAGGTTCAATCCCAGTGATTGGCACTCATTTGTTTTTTTATTAAACAAATTAAACAAATGTACCCAAACCTTAACCCTTACCTTAACCACTCGGGATTCATGCCTAAGGTTAACCCTGTTGCCTACATTTAACAAAAATCTCATAATTAATTCCAAAAGCTTAACCATCAAGCTACATTTCTGTTTCACTTTTTCATAGTTTGACTGACAGCTAACATACATAAAAATATGCCATAATCTACAGACAGCACCAAAGACGGCCCCACACGCCCTAATTAAAACCAGCCATGACGTACCTCTGTTGCTGCAGTTACGGTGTGGGATTGCATTTATTTGGGCTTGTGTTGTTAAACATGGATCTAACATATCTCTCTACAATAAATATGACTAATTGTGTTTTTTCCATATGTGTTCAGGTAATATACTGATTTGAATCACATCAGCACCGTCATACCAAAAGGTATACCAAAAGATAGATGCAGCCAGGGTGAATCTACTGAGAGACTGTTCTTGTTTTTTTGCCCACCCAAATGGCAGTAGTGGCCTTGCCATTCTCCTTGGGACGTGTTGGGAGTGTTCAGTATTCTCCCTCAGGTCTATACTAGTCCACTTCCCTCTCTCTGTAGTGGGCGGTACCAGTTCAGCCATGACACCAGGGATGTCCTCTGTGAGTAACCTCTGACCTAGCTGGATTCGAAATAGCTGCCGTTGATGCAGGTTTTGTAATGTACCGTCTTGTGTAATAATGACGAGTTTGGGCAGTTCAACCAAATGACACAATAGTTGTCATTGTCTGTAATGTCTGACATTAGATGATTAATTTTATGAATTATGAACAGAGATATTTTGCAATGTTTTGATTGGCTTTGAAGAGGAAATGCTTTGATGAGTCATGCAGCACTATCCACACTCTAAATCGAGCTTACGGGGAAAGGTAGTGGGTGAAAGAAATAGACTTCACGAATGAATGGCTTTCACTAGCACAGTAAAAGTCAAGGAGTTCTTGAGACATTGTACCGTAGCATTATGAAGTTGTAAATGTTAATCCTTGGTTTTGTATGACATCACTATGCCTGTGGTGCCATACGCTCAACTGTGGTGGTTTTGTCATGTTACACAGGTCAATAGAAAACAAGATGGATAGGGCTCATGCCTTTTATGTGTATCATCCTTCTGATCTAAGCATTAGGGCTGAATCCTAACTTAAGATACCCATAACGCAGACACATCACAAGCTGTCATGCAAATCTCTATTGACATTAACATGATTTATGTGGAAGTTGGAGTTAAATGCCAGATCTTAAGTCGGAGTTACACGTTTCCAAGTTAAGATTCGGCCCCCAAGACTTTGGCCCTCTTACAGAACTTGTAAGCTAATGTAGAGAGAGAGCGAGAGAGAGAGGGGGGAGAGAGAATAAGAGAGAGAAAAAGAGAGACAGACAGAGAGAGATAGTGATAGATGGAGAGAGAGAGAGAGGGAGAGGACAGAGAGAGAGTGAAGAGGTCCACTTTTCTCCTCTGCCGTTCACAAGCTACAAGCTGTAAGCTACGCTCTTACATGTGCATGGAAGCAATTTGGGGAGAACAAAGACGAAAAATGTATGTCAAAACACGAGTTTGGTAAATTACCTCATAAACACCAGCCAACCCCCCCACCAGCCAACAACCCCCCCCCCCCTCTATCTCCCTCAGTCCTGCTTGGCTGCCTGTTCATCTGGTATTCATATGGGCTTCATTCCCCCCCTCCCCCCTCCAGCAAACCAGCCCAAAACTATTTCCTTTTTCAATTTCCAGGGGAAGTTGTTAAATGGTTCCTGAACCAAACAAGCTTTTTTCTCTCTCTCTGTGCTCACTCACTCACTCCCTATCACTCTCTCTCTCTCTCTGCTCTGTCTCTCTCTCTCTCTCTTTACCTCCCCCACTGTCTTACAGCACTTCTCTTGTTCTATTATATTATCCCACAGACTGTTTGTGTGTAAATGGCATACCTCATCTGATAGAAAATGTAAACTCTTCCATGTCAATGTGATTCGTGATAACAACATGCTCCTCATCTGATACAGATCGACTTTTAAGGTCACTGGAAACAACCTTTTATATTGTACAAAAGCACCAAATCCTAACATGAAATCTAGACTCTTATCTCAAATTTGAGTGCAGATCTACCTTTGACATCTATGCATGATGCATGATTAATGCGAGTCAGCGTTATGAGATCTAAAGTTACTCAAGTTGCTCAAAGTGAGTGTAGAATAAAAAGTTACTTCTTTACATTATTTTTCTAATGCTAATTGACATCATAGTAAAACTGTTAAACCTGTTCCTTTGTGTCCATCTCATATGAAATAGATAGAGTATACAAGGCCTATATTATTTTGGGGGCGATTACCGAAATGTTTCCAGAATACATTTTCGGGTCATTTTATGCAATTTTACTTTAGAAAACCCTAACTTATTTGAATAAAACACTAAATATGTTGCTGTAGTTTCTCCAAAAATCATACAAATTGTATACTAGTTGAAGTTTACATTAAACTATAATATGTATTACTTAAAAACACATTGTCTGTAGACCATGTTTCTCATTACCGTAACACTTCTTCAAGTTGCTGTAAAAACTCATTTTTTTATAAAGTGTTATTCACCCATGATGCATCGTCTAGAGGAGTAGTCTTTAGATGAACACAAGTTCATTTAATTTCTTAACTTATAAGCCTTCAGAATGAGGATCTTACACTCAAATGACATTTGACCTTCTCATTATCAAAATGGCTAAAAAGCTCAAATTGGGAACAACTTAAAGAACCAGGGGCGCAACTTTGGTTTTAGAAGTGGGGGGACATAACTTTAAAAATAATGTTTATCCAGTCGAATAAACACTCCAAACAGCCCACCCGGCCGCTCGGAGGCGTCCGCATGGTGCTAAAGCACATTGTTGCCTCGTTTTGTATCACATTCCAAGGATAAAACTGGGGCGGGACACAAATGCAATTTTTGAAAGTTGCGCCCCTGTAAAAAAAACATTACCTTACCAACATGGAGGCATGAATGGGCTTTAGTGAATGGGCTTTAGTGATGTGGTCAATTGTTTGCTGACTCATAATGGCTGTCTCCAATTACTTGCAGATTGAGCTAAGGGCCTCTCATTACCGAAATACAATTCTCATTACCACATCATTTTGGGGTCTGTTTCGGTAATGAGAACCTTAATTTTGTTAATGATAATACGCTAATTCTAATGTATAGTCAATGGGTGTCCTTAGAACAACACATATCCACGTCCTAATACACCAATATTACCTGTAAAGACAATGGAGACATTGCTTTTTCAATAACAACAAAAAGTCACCTGTTTATGCTTAAGTCCACTTTTGAAAATACATGCACGTACCGTTGAAGTCGGAAGTTTACATACACTTTTTTTCAACCACTCCACAAATTCATTAAAACTCATTTTTCAACCACTCCACAAATTTCTTGTTAAAAAACTATCATTTTGGCAAGTCGGTTAGGATGTCTACTTTGTGCATGACACAAGTAATTTTTCCAACAATTGTTTACAGACAGATTATTTCACTTATAATTCACTGTATCACAATTCCAGTGGGTCAGAAGTTTACATACACTAAGTTGACTGTTCCTTTAAACAGCTTGGAAAATTCCAGAAAATGATGTCATGGCTTTAGAAGCTTCTGATAGGCTAATTGACATCATTTGAGTCAATTGAAGGTGTACCTTTGGATGTAATTCAAGGCTTCCTTCAAACTCAGTGCCTCTCCTCTTGACATCATGGGAAAATCAAAAGAAATCAGCCAAGACCTCAGAAAAAAAGTTGTAGACCTCCACAAGTGTGGTTCAACCTTGGGAGCAATTTCCAAACGCCTGAAGGTACCACGTTCATCTGTACAAACAATAGTACGCAAGTATAAACACCATGGGACCACACAGCCGTCATACCACTCAGGAAGGAGACGCGTTCTGTCTCCTAGAGATGAACGTACTTTGGTGCGAAAAGTGCAAATCAATCCCAGAACAACAGCAAAGGACCTTGTGAAGATGCTGGAGGAAACAGGTACAAAAGTATCTATATCCACAGTAAAACAAGTCCTATATCGACATAACCTGAAAGGCCGCTCAGCAAGGAAGAAGCCACTGCTCCAAAACCGCCATAAAAAAGCCAGACTACGGTTTGCAACTGCACATGGGGACAAAGATTGTACTTTTTGGAGAAATGTCCTCTGGTCTGATGAAACAAAAATAGAACTGTTTGGCCATAATGACCATCGTTATGTTTAGAGGAAAAAGGGGAACGCTTGCAAGCCGAAGAACACCATCCCAACCGTGAAGCACGGTGGTGGCAGCAGTTTCATAAGAATCATCCAGCTCAATGTTAAATTCAAATCTCCCTACCATCATATCTATGCCAATATGACACCAATCTCACTGACTGACTGGAGGTACACAACACACTACCCGCCTCCCGTCATGAGCCATCCGGCCGGTACCGAGAACCACATACCAGATTTTTTAACAGGCTCGTTAGCAATTGAGTTTTAATAGTATTTTCTGTGCCTATCTAACTCAAATTCTTGACGTCGGATTAAAACGAGACTATAGCGTCCATGAAGTGACCATGGGATTTAAAAAATGTCGGATTGACTAAATTTGCAGATGCAACAGTTTTTATTCAATGTATAATTTATCATGCGCACGTGCTCATTTCTGTCCATTAAGAACCAATGATGTGCTACCTTTTTGTTAGCATTTCTGACAATGCTAACATCTTTTCAGCTGAATCTCAAGAGTTCTAAAACCAGGACCAACCACTCGGTTACTGCGTTAGCTAACACAAGTTGAGAAATGATGAGAAAACAGCTACAAGCAACGCTAGATATGTATATTTTGCTACGGGGGGTTTTTCATATGGCTCAAGTCATCTGTGTAAACTAAATCAGAACACAAACAAATAAGCTAGCTAGCGAACACCATTGGCTGCTATTATAGCCAGTTAGCTAACCAACTATCTAGTAGTTACAAGCCAACGAGACTATAGCAATGTTGACAATATATCCTAGCTTCATTCTTCCATACAGCATTGCTAGTTAGCTAAGTAAAGTGCATAGTAAACACCAAAATGTGGGGAAACTGCCATGCTGCTAACTTGTAATACATGCAATGGGCAGTGCTCACTTAGCTACTCTGGCATGATACAGTCAAACAGCCAGATCAACCTTTCACAACATAAACTGTAGCTGATAAAAGGAATCGTCTAGCTAAGAAACAGTTAGCTATGTTGAATCTAAACCCGGCCAATGCACATGCCAGTAGCGCTTTGGCTGTGCAGTGAGTGTACACGTGCTAGCTAGCTGCCTAATTAGCTAGATCAACACACGAGACAGACACGTTGCTGCTTGAGAAACCACAACAAGTTCCAGCCCTTACCTTATGTTGCATTAATTCAGTACACCCTCCTCTGTCAATGCAATTTTCTTCATGCCATTTTAATGAAAAATTGCGCTGATCAACAGTGTCAAGTTATTTTCAGTGGCTTCCCAGAAATCTGAACGCAGTAAGCAAAACTACGTTTAAAATATGTATTTTCCAGACGTTGAAGTTGGGTTCATTTTAGGTTCTGAATGAAAGGTGAGAATACGTTTTTTCAGGAAGTTAAAAACATTTTCCGGACTTTAAAAATAGGTATTCTCCCGACATTGAAAATACATATTTTCCAGACATTGAAATCAGGTTCATTTTCGGTTCTGAATGAATGTTGAAAATACTTTCTCTACTTTTTTTTTACTGCACTCTGCTATGCTCTACTGCAGTGGTTCTCAAACCTCTCCTCGGGGACCTCCAGACGTTTCACAATTTTGCTGTAGCTCTGAACTAGCGGAGAGGTTTGAGAACCACTACCCTACTGTACTGTGGTGTCCAAACTTGTGAAACATAGATATACGTCTATGTTTGGGCCAAATCAAGGTTGGTCCGGACCCGGCAAACTCTGAACCAATTATAGACGTCTATGTTTGGACCAAATATTGGCCGGACCAGACGTCTGTGGACCTTGAAAACAAGTACAGTCCGGATCTGACCAAATCTGAACCAAACATAGACATCTATAATTAGTTCCAGACCAGACCAAAAATCAACATCCGTGGACGAGATTCCCTAAAAACACGGCACTTTGATACAGCTATGACTTTTTCGTAGCAGGTTTACACAGCAGGTTAGGAAAACTAACGCAGCAGGTTAGGATAATTAACATAGCAGATTAGGATAATTAGGTTAGGTCAGGAAAAAGGTTAGGGTTAGCGAAAATAGCCATGAAAAAAAGATGACCGGTTCAGACAGGACCAAAAAAATAAGTCAAAAAGACATCGACATAGGTCCCCTTAGTGGGAAGTAGCCATCAACAAGTAAAAATCTGGAGGGGCATCTGGGGGGACAATTTCCTAATGCTCACTCAGCCAACGTATTCAGTACTTTAAGAGTCATTTACAGGAACTGGTATGTGCTTAATGTAAAGCAGCTGTTGATATTTACTCCACTCTTTACACAAAAAAATGTATGCACGCATGACTGTAAGTCGCTTTGGATAAAAGCGTCTGCTAAATGGCATATTATTTAAAGGGAGAATCCATATGTTTTGCATAAATGCAAATAGCCATGTTTTTTTTTTTTTTTTTTTTTTTTTTTACCTTTATTTAACCAGGTAAGCCAGTTGAGAACAGGTTCTCATTTACAACTGCGACCTGGCCAAGATAAAGCAAAGCAGTGCAATAAAAACAACACAGAGTTACATATGGGGTAAAAAACATAAAGTCAAAAATACAACAGAAAATATATATACAGTGTGTGTAAATGTAGCAAGTTATGGAGGTAAGGCAATAAATAGGCTATAGTGCAAAATAATTACAATAGTATTAACACTGGAATGCTAGATGTGCAAGAGATTATGTGCAAATAGAGATACTGGGGTGCAAAAGAGCAAAATAAATAACAATATAGGGATGAGGTAGTTGGGTGGGCTAATTTCAGATGGGCTGTGTACAGGTGCAGTGATCGGTAAGGTGCTCTGACAACTGATGCTTAAAGTTATTGAGGGAGATAAGAGTCTCCAGCTTCAGAGATTTTTGCAATTCGTTCCAGTCATTGGCAGCAGAGAACTGGAAGGAATGGCGGCCAAAGGAGGTGTTGGCTTTGGGAATGACCAGTGAGATATACCTGCTGGAGCGCAGACTACGGGTGGGTGCTGCTATGGTGACCAATGAGCTAAGATAAGGCGGGGATTTGCCTAGCAGTGATTTATAGATGGCCTGGAGCCAGTGGGTTTGACGACGAACATGTAGTGAGGACCAGCCAACAAGAGCGTACAGGTCACAGTGGTGGGTAGTGTATGGGGCTTTGGAGACAAAACGGATGGCACTGTGATAGACTACATCCAATTTGCTGAGTAGAGTGTTGGAGGCTATTTTGTAAATGACATCGCCGAAGTCAAGGATCGGTAGGATAGTCAGTTTTACGAGGGCATGTTTGGCAGCATGAGTGAAGGAGGCTTTGTTGCGAAATAGGAAGCCGATTCTAGATTTAACTTTGGATTGGAGGTTCTTTATGTGAGTCTGGAAGTTGAGTTTACAGTCTAACCAGACACCTAGGTATTTGTAGTTGTCCACATACTCTAGGTCAGACCCGTCGAGAGTGGTGATTCTGGTCGGGTGGGCGGGTGCCAGCAGCGTTCGATTGAAAAGCATGTCTATGAAGTAATAGCCAGGGCCCGGTTTCCCGATAGCAATGGAACTTAAGCTTATAAGTGTTTTAACGATGCATCGTTTCTATAACTGCCGAAGAACTCACATGCGTTTCCCAAAACAACACGTAAGGTGCGTCGTTAGAGCATGTGTCAATATTGTTGGATTGAAGGAAAGGCAGCGCTGCTCTCAGATCAGCGTTATCCATTCAAATCTTACCTTAAGTAAAGCTTAAACCATGCATTTGATCGTAGGTAGGTAGTTGTAGTTAGGTATTGTAGGTAGTTTATTTAGGTAGTTATTGTAGGTTTCCGTAGGTAATTATTGTAGGTAAGTATTGTTTACGGCGGAGCCCGGAGAAAGCACGAGGCTAGCTAGCTAGCGGGTAGCTACTGGTAACATTTAACAACGGTGGAGAGTTGTTTCCAATGTTAATGTGCTAGCTAGCCAACGTTTAATTTTTGCTGCGTTATGAAAGGAACTAGACACGGACACGAATTATCTGTTTAGTGTGTTAACACACTATTGGTAGTTTGTTGTAACCAAGTATTGGTGCTAAACTGTGTGTTATTGGATGCTAGCATGCTAGTTAGCTATGGCATCATAGTTAGGCATCGTGGGCTGTTGTGGGTAGTTGCTGTAGGTTGGCATTGTCTTCGGTGTAGCACGAAGCTAGCTAGCTAGCCGTTTTTCGAACAGAGTCAACACAGTAGCCATTGTGTGCTGTACTGTGGCAGCTAAATACAATATATTTGTGCTAAGCTAGCCAACGTTTAATTATTGCTGCGTTATGAAAGGAACTAGACACGGACACGAATTATCTGCTTAGTGTGTTAACACACTATTGGTGGTTTGTTGTGACCAAGTGTTGGTGCTAAACTGTGTGTTATTGGATGCTAGCATGCTAGTTAGCTATGGTGTCATAGTTAGCTAGCTGAATAAAGTGGGTTGAGTCTACTCCTTTAAACATTGAACCGCTGTGGTTCACAACAATTCTGATTTCTAAAGGTGGAAGTTGGGAGAGTTTTTGTTCGGGTGGTTCAGTGAAACAATTATAGTTTCTGAGGTGGAAGTTTTGGTGAGGGAGGCCCTGCTCTCTCTTCTTCCAGATGTTTAGTTCATTTCATTCCGATCTCCTCTGCATTATTGTAGCCATTTGCTACAGCCTGTCAACTATGCCTCTGCCTATCCCTGTTCTCTCCTCTCTGCACAGGCTACACAAACGCCTCACACCGCGTGGCTGCTGCCTCTCTAACCTGGTGGTCCCTGCACGCACCCCACACCTGGAGTTCCAGGTCTCAGGCAGCCTCTGGAACTGCCGTTCTGCTGCCAACAAAGCTGACTTCATCCCAGCCTATGCTAACCTCCAGTCCCTCGACTTCCTGGCGCTGACGGAAACATGGATTACCACTGAAAACACTGCTACTCCTACTGCTCTCTCCTCGTCTGACCATGTGTTCTCGCATACCCCGAGAGCATCTGGTCAGAGGGGTGGTGGCACAGGAATCCTCATCTCTCCCAAGTGGACATTCTCAATTTTTCCCCTAACCCACCTGTCTATCTCCTCATTTGAATTCCATGCTGTCACAGTCACTAGCCCATTTAAGCTTAATATCCTTGTCATCTATCGCCCTCCAGGTTCCCTTGGAGAGTTCATCAATGAGCTTGACGCCTTGATAAGTTCCTTTCCTGAGGATGGCTCACCCCTCACAGTTTTGGGGGATTTCAACCTCCCTATGTCCACATTTGACTCATTTCTCTCTGCCTCCTTCTTTCCACTCCTCTCCTCTTTTGACCTCACCCTCTCACCGTCCCCCCCTACTCACAAGGCAGGCAATACGCTTGACCTCATCTTTACTAGATGCTGCTCTTCTACTAATCTCACTGCAACTCCCCTCCATGTCTCCGACCACTACTTTGTTTCCTTTTCTCTCTCGCTCTCCTCCAACACTACTCACTCTGCCCCTACACAGATGATAATGCGCCGCCGCAACCTTCGCTCTCTCTCTCCCACTACTCTCTCCTCTTCCATCCTATCATCTCTTCCCTCTGCTCAATCCTTCTCCCTCCAATCTCCTGATTCTGCCTCCTCAACCCTCTTCTCCTCCCTTTCTGCATCCTTTGACTCTCTGTGTCCCCTATCCTCCCGGCCGGCTCGGTCCTCCCCTCCAGCTCCGTGGCTTGATGACTCATTGCGAGCTCACAGAACAGAGCTCCGGGCAGCGGAGCGGAAATGGAAGAAAACTAAACTCCCTGCCGACCTGGCATCTTTTCACTCCCTCCTCTCTACATTTTCTTCATCTGTTTCTGCTGCTAAGGCCACTTTCTACCACTCTAAATTCCAAGCATCTGCCTCTAACCCTAGGAAGCTCTTTGCCACATTTTCCTCCCTCCTGAATCCTCCCCCCCTCCCCCCCCCCCCTCCTCTCTCTCTGTGGATGACTTCGTCAACCACTTTGAAAAGAAGGTTGACGACATCCGATCCTCGTTTGTTAAGTCTAATGACACTGCTGGTCCTACTCACACTGCCCTACCCTATGCTTTGACTTCTTTCTCCCCTCTCTCTCCAGATAAAATCCTGCGACTTGTGACTGCAGGCCGCCCAACAACCTGCCCGCTTGACCCCATCCCCTCCTCTCTTCTCCAGACCATCTCCGGTGACCTTCTCCCCTACCTCACCTCGCTGATCAACTCATCCTTGACCGCTGGCCATGTCCCTTCCGTCTTCAAGAGAGCGAGAGTTGCTCCCCTTCTCAAAAAACCAACACTCGATCCCACTGATGTCAACAACTACAGACCAGTATCCCTTCTTTCTTTTCTTTCCAAAACTATTGAGCGTGCCGTCTTTAGCCAACTCTCTTGCTATCTCTCTCAGAATGACCTTCTTGATCCAAACCAGTCAGGTTTCAGGACTGGTCATTCAACTGAGACTGCTCTTCTCTGTGTCACGGAGGCTCTCCGCACTGCTAAAGCTAACTCTCTCTCCTCTGCTCTTGTCCTTCTAGACCTGTCTGCTGCCTTTGATACTGTGAACCATCAGATCCTCCTCTCCACCCTCTCCGAGCTGGGCATCTCCGGCGCGGCTCACTCCTGGATTGCGTCCTACCTGACCGGTCGCTCCTACCAAGTGGCGTGGCGAGAAGCTGTCTCCGCACCACGTGCTCTCACCACTGGTGTCCCCCAGGGGTCAGTTCTAGGCCCTCTCCTTTTCTCCCTATACACCAAGTCACTTGGCTCTGTCATATCCTCACATGGTCTCTCCTATCATTGCTACGCTGACGATACACAACTAATCTTCTCCTTTCCCCCTTCTGATAACCAGGTGGCGAATCGCATCTCTGCATGTCTGGCAGACATATCAGTATGGATGACGGATCACCACCTCAAGCTGAACCCTGGCAAGACGGAGCTGCTCTTCCTCCCGGGGAAGGACTGCCCGTTCCATGATCTCGCCATCACGGTTGACAACTCCGTTGTGTCCTCCTCCCAGAGTGCGAAGAGCCTTGGCGTGACCCTGGACAACACCCTGTCGTTCTCCGCTAACATCAAGGCGGTGACCCGCTCCTGCAGGTTCATGCTCTACAACATTCGGAGAGTACGACCCTGCCTTACACAGGAAGCGGCACAGGTCCTAATCCAGGCACTTGTCATCTCCCGTCTGGATTACTGCAACTCGCTGTTGGCTGGCCTCCCTGCCTGTGCCATTAAACCCCTACAACTCATCCAGAACGCCGCAGCCCGTCTGGTGTTCAACCTTCCCAAGTTCTCTCACGTCACCCCCCTCCTCCGCACACTCCACTGGCTTCCAGTTGAAGCTCGCATCCGTTACAAGACCATGGTGCTTGCCTATGGAGCAGTGAGGGGAACGGCACCTCTGTACCTTCGGGCTCTGATCAGTCCCTACACCCAAACGAGGGCATTGCGTTCCTCCACCTCTGGCCTGCTGGCTCCCCTTCCTCTGCGGAAGCATAGTTCCCGCTCAGCCCAGTCAAAACTGTTCGCTGCTCTGGCACCCCAATGGTGGAACAAGCTCCCTCACGACGCCAGGACAGCGGAGTCACTCACCACCTTCCGGAGACATTTTGAAACCCCACCTCTTTAAGGAATACCTGGGATAGGATAAAGTAATCCTTCTACCTCCCCCCCCCCCCCCCCCCCCAATTTTTTTTTTTAAAAGTGGTTATCCCACTGGCTATAGGGTGAATGCACCAATTTGTGAGTCGCTCTGGATAAGAGCGTCTGCTAAATGACGTAAATGTGCCCTTGAGCAAGGCACTTAACCCTAATTGCTCCTGTAAGTCGCTCTGGATAAGAGCGTCTGCTAAATGACTAAAATGTAAATGTAAAATGTTAACACTAGATACTGATGATGGATCAGCTCCTAGAAATAAATTATCACCTATGGCTGCAAATATTGAGGCGGCTTATTCTAATGCTTAGGCTATGCACTAAATCGAATATTTGGCACATCATTGCGCACATGTTGAAAGGCCTACACATCATGAAATAGAAGCAACAATTACAGATAGTAGCCTACAATTAGCAAAATGGAACTCAATTGATTGAACATTAAATTGATTTCAATATGATTTCAATATATACAGTGAGGGAAAAAAGTTTTTGATCCCCTGCTGATTTTGTACGTTTGCCCACTGACAAAGAAAGGATCAGTCTATACTTTTAATGGTAGGTTTATTTGAACAGTGAGAGACAGAATAACAACAAAAAAATCCAGAAAAATGCATGTCAAAAATGTTATACGTTGATTTGCATTTTAATGAGGGAAATAAGTATTTGACCCCTCTGCAAAACATGATTTAGTACTTGGTGGCAAAACCCTTGTTGGCAATCACAGAGGTCAGACGTTTCTTGTAGTTGGCCAGGTTTTCACACATCTCAGGAGGGATTTTGTCCCACTCCTCTTTGCAGATCTTCTCCAAGTCATTAAGGTTTCGAGGCTGACATTTGGCAACTCGAACCTTCAGCTCCCTCCACAGATTTCCTATGGCACATGTGTCAAACTCATTCCACGGAGGGCCGAGTGGCTGCGGGTTTTCACTCCTCCCTTGTCCTTGATTGATGAATTAAGGTCACTAATTAGTAAGGAACTCCCCACACCTGGTTGTCTAGGGCTTAATTGAAAGGAAAAACCAAAAACCTGCAGACACTAGGCCCTCCATGGAATGAGTTTGACACCCCTGTCCTATGGGATTAAGGTCTGGAGACTGGCTAGGCCACACCAGGACCTTAATGTGCTTCTTCTTGAGGCTCCTTTGTTGCTTTGGCCATGTGTTTTGGGTAATTGTCATGCTGGAATACCCATCCACGACCCATTTTCAATGCACTGGCTGAAGGAAGGAGGTTCTCACCCAAGATGTGAGGTGAGATCTTGCATGGAGCCCCAGGCCGAGGGAGATTGACAGTTATTTTGTGTTTCTTCCATTTGCGAATAATCGCACCAACTGTTGTCACCTTCTCACCAAGCTGCTTGGCGATGGTCTTGTAGCCCATTCCAGCCTTGTGTAGGTCTACAATCTTGTCCCTGACATCCTTTGGTCTTGGCCATGGTGGAGAGTTTGGAAACTGATTGATTGATTGCTTCTGTGGACAGGTGTCTTTTATACAGGTAACAAACTGAGATTAGGAGCACTCCCTTTAAGAGTGTGCTCCTAATCTCAGCTCGTTACCTGTATAAAAGACACCTGGGAGCCAGAAATCTTTGATTGAGAGGGGGTCAAATACTTATTTCCCTCATTAAAATGCAAATCAATTTATAACATTTTTGACATGTGTTTTTCTAGATTTTTTTGTTGTTATTCTGTCTCTCACTGTTCAAATAAACCTACCATTAAAATTATACACTGATAATTTCTTTGTCAGTGGGTAAACGTACAAAATAATCAGGGGATCAAATACTTTTTTCCTTCACTGTAGGACCAGTGCTTAATTTGTAAATCGGGAGGTCACCGAACACATAGTGAACGCGAGGGGGGGGTATCCGGGGGGCTCTGAGGTACCGGTACACATTGAGAAAAAGTGTCAAACACAACGTAGCAGCCAAGTAGCCTACTATCTATGATGGTGAAATGGACAGCACTCTCCAAGGTGCTAATTAATTCAAAGCATTTTAGACGTCACTGCAGTATGCCAACATACTTGAGTATAGCCGCGGGGCTTACACAAGTCCACATTTCTTATAGCCTAATTTTGTAGACACTATATCCACAGTAAAGCGAGTCCTACATCGACATAACCTGAAAGGCGGCTCAGCAAGGAAAAAGCCACTGCGCCAAAAGCGCCATAAAAAAAGCCAGACTACGGTTTGCAATTGCACATGGGGACAAATATCGTACTTTTTGGAGAAATGTCCTCTGGTCTGATGAAACAAAAATAGAACTGTTTGTCCATAATGACCATCGTTATGTTTGGAGGAAAAAGGGGGTAGCTTGCAAGCCGAAGAACACCATCCCAACCGTGAAGCACGGTGGTGGCAGCTTCATGCTGTGGGGGTGCTTTGCTGCAGCAACTGGTGCACTTCACAAAATAGATGGCATCATGAGGAAGGAAAATTATGTGGATATATTGAAGCATCATCTCAGACATCAGTCAGGAAGTTAAAGCTTGGTCGCAAATTGTCACGATCGTTGGTTAGAGATGACCAAGGCGCAGCGTTGAAAGTGAACATATCCTTTATTTATACAGATCACACGATCAAAACGATAACGTGACGTCTACGGTTTAACACGAACCGAAATGAACACACCCTGGCTCAAAATACACAGTCCCGGAGCCAGAGCGTGACAGTACCCCCCCCTAAAGGCGCGGACTCCGACCGCGCCTACACCCCAAAATAGGGGAGGGCTGGGTGGGTGTTGCTCCTCGGAGGCGGCTCCGGCTCCGGGCTTGACCACCACCCCACTTCACTCCCCCCGTAGTGTCCCCGGTCCGATCTGACCCAGCTTGCTGGATCAGGACCTCCGACGCGCACCCCTGGCTTGGCGCGTGAGGTAGGAATGAACCGGAACTGGCAGACGATACGCACCCTTTGCCTGGTGCGTGGAGCCGGAACAGGCCTCACCAGGCTGAAGACTCGCATCCCTGGCTTGGTGCGAGTAGCAGGAATGGGCTGGATCAGGCTGACGGCTCGCACCCTTGGCTTGGTGCGAGTAGCAGGGACGAGCTGAACCAGGCTGACGACTCGCATCCTTGGCTTGGTGCGAGTAGCAGGAACGGGCTGGACTAGGCCGACGACTCGTACCCCTGGCTTGGTGCGAGTAGCAGGAACGGGCTGGACCAGGCTGACGACTCGCACCCTTGGCTTGGTGCGAGTGGCAGGAACAGGCCGGACCGGGCTGGCGACGCGCACCGTAGGTTTGGTGCGAGTGGCAGGAACAGGCCGGGTCGGGCTGGCGACGCGCACCGTAGACTTGGTGCGGGTGGCAGGAACAGGCCGGACCGGGCTGGCGACGCGCACCGTAGGTTTGGTGCGAGTGGCAGGAACAGGCCGGGTCGGGCTGGCGACGCACACCGTACACTTGGTGCGGGTGGCAGGAACAGGCCGGACCGGGCTGGCGACGCGCACCGTAGGTTTGGTGCGAGTGGCAGGAACAGGCCGGGTCGGGCTGGCGACGCGCACCGTAGACTTGGTGCGGGTGGCAGGAACAGGCCGGGTCGGGCTGGCGACGCGCACCGTAGACTTGGTGCGGGTGGCAGGAACAGGCCGGGCTGGGCTGGCGACGCACACCGTAGGTTTAGTGCGTGGAGCAGGAACAGGCCGGGCTGGGCTGGCGACGCACACCGTAGGTTTAGTGCGTGGAGCAGGAACAGGCCGGGCTGGGCTGGCGACGCACACCGTAGGTCTGGTACGTGGAGCAGGAACAGGCCGGACAGGGCTGTCGACGCACACCGTAGGCTTTGTGCGTGGAGCAGGAACAGGCCGGGCTGGGCTGGCGACGCACACCGTGGACTTGGTGCGTGGAGTAGGAACAGGCCGGTCCATACTGGGAACACACACCACTGGCCTTAACCGGGGATCAGGAACGGGCCGGACCGGACTGGTAACACACCTCAGTCTCTCACGCCGTGCCTCCACTACTTCCCTCCCTCTACTCGCCAATGGCTCCCGTAATCCGGTAGCCTTCTCTCCACGTCTCCCTGTGGCAGCCTCCTGCTGCCCAGCCGCCCAAGCCATGTGCCCCCCCCAAAAAACTTTTTGGGGTTGCCTCTCGTCCTTCCGACGATGGCCCTGCTGACGCCGTTGCTCCTCTCTCGCCAGGGCCTTGATCCTCCCCCAAGGTCCCTTGCCCCCGAGCATGTCCTCCCAGGACCACGATTTGCCCACCTGGGCCATCGCCAGCCTCTCGATCTCCTTACCCGGCGCTTCCTCCCATGTCCAGTCTCCTTGCTCCTGGACACGCTGCTTGGTCCTTTTTTGGTGGGTTTTTCTGTCATGTTTCAGTCTGTGTACTGAGGACTTCACTATCCGTCATTGTTTATTGTTTTCTCGTTCGTGCACTTTAACTTTAATAAAGTCATGTTCGCTACAAACGCTGCGCTTTGGTCCACTCCTTCCGTAGACGGCCGTGACACAAATGGGTCTTCCAAATGGACAATGACCCCAAGCATACTTCCAAAGTTGTGCCAAAATGGCTTAAGGACAACAAAGTCAAGGTATTGGAGTGGCCATCACAAAGCCCTGACCTCAATCCTATAGAAAATGTATGGGCAGAACTGAAAAAGCGTGTGCGAGCAAGGTGGCCTACAAACCTGACTCAGTTACACCAGCTGTCAGGAGCAATGGGCCAAAATTCACCCAACTTATTGTGGGAAGCTTGTGGAAGGCTACCCGAAACGTTTGACCCAAGTTAAACAATTTAAAGGCAATGCTACCAAATACGAATTGAGTGTTTGTAAACTTCTGACCCACTGGGAATGTGATGAAAGAAATAAAAGCTGAAATAAATAATTCTCTCTACTATTATTCTGACATTTCACATTCTTAAAATAAAGTGGTGATCCTAACTGACCTAAGACAGTGAATTTTTACTATCATTAAATGTCAGGAATTGTGAAAACTGAGTTTAAATGTATTTGACAGAGGTAGTGAACTGCCCATTGATCAGCACATCAATTGACAAAACAGGACCATGTTTGCAAAACAAGTTTTTCTGAGCTTATGTCAATATTACACAGGTAAGCTAACGGTCACAGAAAACAGGAATGGAGACGGGCTCTATAGACCTCTATCATTTACATTTTACATTTTAGTCATTTAGCAGACACTCTTATCCAGAGCGACTTACAGTTAGTGAGTGCATAAATTTTTCATACTATGACTGTGTCCAACACTGTTGTTATGTTGGGCACCTACTGATCAAAAAAATATGTTAGGAAATGTAGTTTTGTTAAAATAAAGGTTTAAGGAAATTCAGGCAGGCACCACATTACTATAAGACAAAACAGCTTGTTCAATGAAGCATGATGGTCTTGTAAGTATAAAAGCAAAGCTTGCTTTCATATAATAAAAGAAAGCTTGAAAAGGTAGTGGAATGGGATTAGTATTGTGTGTGAAGAATCCAATACTTTAACTTGTATGCAGTACAAATCACATTATTGCTGGAGGCCCTCCTCTAAGAGTATGGATTAGGCTGTTTGAGAAGGTTTGAATCCTAAACAACCTGCATACACATTTTTTGAAGTAAATATACCAACATAGCTACTGTGTGCTGGAAAACCTTGCTAGAGCATGGGTGGAGTAGGCATGGTGGTGCTCATTTGAATTCCCTTTTTTTTCACACCAATGCCTACTTCTCACTTAGAACATAGTTTTTTGTTTTTAATATAGACAGTTTATAACTCTGAATCAGTGTTAAAGCGCTGTTTGGATTAAATGTTCTATGTTTTAATCGTCAAACAGTCTCTCTTTGTCCTCAATATACACACACACACACACACAGTCAGGCAGGCAAGCAGGCAGTAGCCACAAGGCCCATAGAGAAGCATGCTCATCTGAAGGACATACGCTGGCCATGCAGACTTTCCCAGCCCCATCCTCTCCGCCCCACTCCTCTCCACTCCCCATACCCTTTAACCTTGCTACGAGTCCAGAGAAACACAGAGATGGAGAGAGAGCTCCACTCCTCCACCACTTCATCCCCCTCCCTCCCTCTTTCCCCCCATCCTTGGTGGAAGAGAGGAGAGCCGAGGAGGCAAGGCTGGAGGTGGCGAATAGCAGGTCCTCACTGTAACCAGCCGTGACAGGTGTCAGGGAGTCTCATGGGCGGACCAGTGACGAGTGTCCTGCTCCGTTACAATCCTCACTTTGGCGCTTTTCACAAGTCACGAACTGATGAGTGCCAAACAAGGTGGTACGAGGCACTTCATCCTCACCAGGCACCGAGACACACACACATCTAAGTGCATTCACATACACACACACAGACAAGCACACAAACACACACACATGCACAGACAAGCACACACAAACGCACCCATCCTCCCTCAAGCCTGGCACTCCACACACGCCCGCTGCCAACCTAGCTTAGCATAGTCCAAGAGGCCTGCTCTCTGGGCAGGGACACAGCAAAAAAAAGCCTGAGGTCCCCTTGATGCAGTTTGTAAATCATATCTGCCCGAGGAGAGGAGCAACTCAGCATCAGGATGTCTGTGTTGTTTACCATGAAGCACAAAGGTTACGTCGGGTGGAGAAAGGTTGTTCACACCCTTTAGTTATTCCATAATGATGGCATGGAGTAAGCAGCGTATAGCGGCTGCATTCATTACATAATTTGTTGTTCTAAATGCATGTATGTGAGCGATGATAGCCTTACTGGCTCCGTACAATCGGTTCTGTGAACCAGACAAATTAAGGGAAAAGATTTGGTGTTAACACTGTTGTAAGTGCAGGGGCTTCGTTTGGAAGTTATGTCATGGTGTGTTTTGTTCACGCTTTCAGCGTGGTGTTTTATGATTAAGATGGGATGAAATGAATACAAACAAAATGTTGGCATTTAAATAAAAGGCCAAAATACTATAATGTGTTTTTATTCAATCATTTAAATTTGAATCATTCAATTTCTTATGACAAATGTTAAAAGTATGTGGATATCAAAATCTGGACTTACTAGATATTATAAAAGAAAACAAGAATAACTTCACTAAATAAAGTGAAGTAAAACCACTTTTATGTTATTTGTATAATTGCAATCTGTTTTTTAATTAATTTCATTCAAAACTATTACATCATTCTCCTCTCCTCAGCAAAACCGAGTTGAACTTAACCCTGGCACATTTTCACCTATTCTAGAGGGACTAGTGGGGCCTGGGGGCTCTATTTGATTGACCCACCCCCCTGGCTCTCTTGTGTGAGCACAGTGGGCACCGTCTGGGAGCAGCCAGGGAGGAGCCGTCATTAGATCATGGCAATTACGGCATTTCCATTTCACTGGGCCCTCAGCAGGGCATCACATACTCATCAAGCTTCCTTTAAGAGCCCTTTTATACCCCAGCCAGGCGGGCCAAGGGCCTCACTGCCTAATGAGAGCAGCCTCCCCCCCCCCCCCCCCATTCAACCGCCTCTCTCTATATAAACTTCCTAAACTCCTGTATTCACCAAGGGCCAAGCCTATAGTGTTAGCTAGCGCTGAACATCTCTCTCACCCACTCCCCTGCACTCCACCCCCCCCAGCTACACCTTTTCACACTGTGCTGGCCTCAAAGGGAAGGTTGGGAGGCTTGTACAAAAGAGCTGTGTTTGTTTAACATGCCTTTTAAAAGGGGGGTGGACTTGTTAAATGTGGGGCTGTGAGCTGCAAGGCCCCACTGCAGCAATCTAGGGAGACCTCCTCGCGGCTCTCACTACTAGGCGCTCCCTGAGCCTATAGCGTAACCTACATGGGTTCCCACTCAAGCTCTTTTTATGAAGTCAATTGAACATTTTTATAAGCCCTTTAACCGTTTAAACAGCTCCTGGTGGGTGAAAACGTCTCTATAGGTGCTGCGTTATTTCACTCTCTCTCTCTATCTACTGACTTCACTAAAGCCAGCTCAATTGGTCAGGAACTGGAAATGGTAATGGAGTAGCACAAGAGAGCATCAAACACAGGCTTTACTGTATCTATAAACAATACACTAGAGCAACAGTTAGAGCTATAAAGGGAAGGCCATTATATCTGGCGCCTGTTGACATTAACATAAGGTTGTCAAGGTAACCCTTGTAGCCTACATTTAAAAGCACTTTTCCTCTATTATTACTTTATTTTTTAGCTCTAACAGTATTCATTTATAATCTTTAAAATGGCCCTCAATTGGCATACTGGATGTCATTCCATACCATTATGTTTGCCTATAGGCTAAAGTACAGCGACATGTGTTTTTATTTTCTAATGGTCTTTTATGAAAATAAATAATCAGATTTAAGAGGATAATGAAGAAATGTCAATAAACATACACGTTTCTTTTTGTTCTTTTTTAAAACTTCGATATGATGGATCAAAATGAGGTCGAGTTAGCCCTGAAAAACAATGTTTTGCTTGTGTCTTGCGAGTCATTAAACAAATAGGCTGAGCTTGTAGCTTATGTCCTTTCACTTCACAATTTGTGTAGCATTTCTCTTGTGGTTTCTAAGAATAACTAACCGACCTAATACAGTCAGTGACATTTTCACCACTCACTGAATACAATGAATTATCTCTTCCTTAGTGCAACCAAAATGCCAGGCACATTAGACATTTTTACATAACATGACACCAATAATATGTTTTAGATTATTCTCCTCCTCAAAAGTTTTATGACATGTTATCAGCATCACACAAAGTAATTTGATTGGCAATACAATATTACAATATTACCTGGCTATTAGGCCTAATATTTCCCAATAGCCAATAGGTCTAATGCTATAATAAAAAACAGAATATTAGATTTTACTTCAGCCTTGTCGTTAGGGGGGTTGTGCGCTTCTTGAACAGTTGCTAAAAACAATTGGGTTAAATTATGTCCTCGTTATATTTCTGTTATTAGAATATTTTGGGCAATAAGAGAAACCTTATGGTGTTTTATTTGGTGTGTCTAATAATTGAAGCATATCACGGTTGCGTCTTTATAGACGCATGTCTCTTGTCACAGCTTTGCTATCCAACTGCTAGAGCGAGAAATAACATTATGAATGAGCATCGACTTAATGAGGTTTATGATGAAGTCCTTGTTTCAAATTCAAACCAAGCGTTCTTTGTCTCAAACTAATTAGTGCCATAGGCCCACGTCTATATTTCTGAGAAGAAGAAAATCAGCGCAACAACGGAAATATTTAGGTCAGGCGTGAATAGTGATATGAGGAAATTCTGTCCTATTAGAACATTTTAATAAATTGATACATTTTGCCCAAATAATAATTGTAAACGATACTATTTCATAGCCTATTACAGAAGTTGTTTACAGCACTCTCGTGTCCTCCTCAACGCACTCCTCAGCTGTGTAGGACGCACAAGGAGTACATTTGCATTTATGCAGATTAAATTAATTGGCTGATCTCTGTTTCTCTCTTAATGAAGAAGGCAGCGTTGTCATGTGTGGATATTATCATTTCTGTGCTCATGAACAGGAGGAGTTAATTAGTAATAGTGTGCCTGGGATTCATTAAAAGGTCATACTTAGCCAAAGGCTTGAATACATTCCCTTTTCTTGACATGCTATAATGTGACAAGTGCAATGGCAGTTTTTTTTTCTTCTTTTCGTAAGAATCTCAATCTCAATCTCTTTTATGAGAAATGACTCATTTTGATTGTTTGAAGACACTTTGGTTCAGCAGCTTTCTTTCCTGCACAGTTATTTAGATTTTATTATAGAATTGTCTGAATGTCAGTTTCCCACAATGTTTGCAGCAATTCATAATTGTTACGCCTGTGGATTAGATTTTAAGAAATTAATAGTCTATACACTGTATTATTTTTTAATGGATTTTTGTGATCAGCCAATGTGAATAAAGCCTTGTTCACATTGGCAGTTTGAAGTGACTCAAATCAAATTTGAATCTGTTATTTTTCGTGCAGTCTGCACAGCCAAAAAGCACATGGAATCAGATATTTTAAGCCACATTTCAAACCACCTTTGTAAGTGGTTTGAAGTAAGATACAAATCTGATTCCTGCCATGCAACTTGTGTCTGATTTATTTGCCCTCAAGTGTTTTTTAGACTGTTATTTTGCATATCTTGTTGCTTAATAGCTACTCTGTTGACAGTTTAACAAAAGCATGTAGTAGCTAACTAACTTAATAAGTTAGTTGTGAGTTAAGAAGTTAATTGTTTACAAAACAATTGTGAATGGACTGGAAAGCTCAACAGCTACCTAGCTAGCTAGTTGACTGCTGTGGCCAGGGGGACTGGGACAAGGATTCAGCCCTGGCATTTCAGGCACACCAGCCCACATCACTGCGAGTACACCCCAAACCCCTGTGTCAAGTTGGCTGGATGTTCTTTGGGTGGTGGACCATTCTTGATACACACAGGAAACTGTTGAGCGTGAAAAACCCAGCAGCATTGCAGTTCTTGACACAAACCGGTGCGCCTGGCACCTACTACCATACCCCATTCAAAGGCACTTACATATTTTGTCTTGCCCATTCACCCTCTGAATGGCACACATACACAATCCATGTCTCAATTGTCTCAAGGCTTAAAAATCCTCCCCTTCATCTACACTGATTGAAGTGGATTTAACAAGTGACATCAATAAGGGATCATAGCTTTCACCTGGATTCCCCTGGTCAGTCTATGTCATGGAAAGAGCAGGTGTTCTTAATGTGTTGTACACTCAGTGTAGAGCCAACATATTAGGGAATTGGCTGTACATCTGTGTCACTCTGTTTTCTTCCTACCTGCACTCACATCTGAGCTGTCTCTGCTAAGCCTAGCATAATTTCCCACAGCACTGGTAACAGAAGACCAGGGGACCACACTCCTAGTTGTGAATGAATAAACACATTTATTAGATAAAGAAGAAAGCTAAAGGCCTAATAGATTACCATTGGCTCATAATAGTTTATTAAAGCCGAACTACTTATATTGCAAATATAAGTGCCTGGCTGTCATAGATGTCCCCCCCCCCCCCCCCCCATCCTAAGGGTTAATTACTATTACATATAAAATATAATAGAGCCAAAATATAAATCAACTGACAGTACATTTGTCAGTGTGTGTCTCTGTTTTCTCCCTACCTCCACTGCACTTTAGATTTCTGTTTGCCATATATTCTTCAACTGTGCTGTGATGTTTCACAAAAGTTCTGAACCTTTCTATTCTTATAGTTTCTACAGATTGTAAGTTAAAGATCAACATTTTTGCTAAGAGTATTATTATATTATTGATCGATTGACTATGACTTTTCAAATCACCCAACAGTGCTATTTGCAGAGATAGCTCCAGGTAAATGTTGCAATTCTTCAGCCATTCCTGAACCTGTGATAATAACAAGCTACATATGGACAGTAACAAAACAAATGATCTAATGATTCTGTCTCTTTGCAGCACAATCTGCAGAGCTGGGATGGTTTTATCGCCCATATATATAACATTATATTGGTTGCAATGGCTGAATTAACGAACTGGCATTCTCTCTCTCTCTCTCTCTCTCTCTCTCTCTCTCTCTCTCTCTCTCTCTCTCTCTCTCTCTCTCTCTCTCTCTCTCTCTCTCTCTCTCTCTCTCTCTCTCTCTCTCTCTCTCTCTCTCTCTCTCTCTCTCTCTCTCTCTCTCTCTCTCTCTCTCTCTCTCTCTCTCTCTCTTCTTCTATTGAATTCAATATACAACCTTCTGTGTTTGTCAAAGAACGATGCCGGGACTAGTTTATCTGAATACGGATAGATTTACAGCATGGTTCGTTTGACAGTGCCACGTGTGTATGTGTATCTTTCTGCCAAGAAGTGACCAGCCTTTCAGAGCGGGACTTTCCAGCCTTCAGTGCAGTGGCTATGTAAAGTAATCTGACACCAGAGTCACTTGTTACTACAGCTCATAAACTCACTGGCTGGGCTGAAGAGTCTGAAATTCAGAAGTGAATATGCACAGACAGTCCCCGAATTGACCTTTATTGTAATACATGATGACTTGTGTTTAGTAAAAAGCACTGTCTAGTAGACCAGGCTGGCCCATCTTGGTAGGGGTGTCGAACGTTGCCCACTGGTCTGCCAAATGCTCAATATTGACACATTTGGACTATTTTCTACATTGTAGAATAATAGTGAACACATCAAAACTATGAAATAACACATATGGAATCTGTAGCAACCAAAAAAGTGTTAAACAAATCAAAATATATTTTATATTTGAGATTCTTCAAATAGCCACCCTTTGCCTTGATGACAGCTTTGCACACTCTTGGCATTCTCTCAACCAGCTTCATGGGGTAGTCACCTGGAATGCATTAATTGGTGGAATTTCTTTCCTTCTTAATGCGTTTGAGACAATCAGTTGTGTTGTGACAAGATAGGGGTGGTATACAGAAGATTGCCCTATTTGGTAAAAGTCCATATTATATATGACAAGAACAGCTCAAATAAGCAAAGAAAAACAACAGTCCATCATTACTTTAAGACATGAAGGTCAGTCAATACGGAACATTTCAAGAACTTTGAAAGTTCCTTCAAGTGCAGTCGCAAAAACCATTAAGCGCTATGATGTAACTGGCTCTCATGAGGACCGCCACAGGAAAGGAAGATCCAGAGTTACCTCTGCTGCAGAGGATAAGTTCATTAGCATTACCAGCCTCAGAAATTGCAGCCCAAATAAATGCTTCATAGTGTTAAAGTAACAGACACATCTCAACATCAACTGTTTAGAGGAGTCTGCGTGAATCAGGCCTTCATGGTCGAATTGCTGCAAAGAAACCACTACTAAAGGACACCAATAATAAGAAGAGACTTGCTTGGGCCAAGAAACACGAGCAATGGACATTAGACCGGTGGTAATCTGTCCTTTGGTCTGATGAGTCCAAATTTGAGGTTTTTGGTTCCAACCACCGTGTCTTTGTGAGAGACAGAGTAGGTGAACGGATGATCTCCGCATGTATGGTTCCCACCATGAAGCATGGAGGAGGAGGTGTGATGGTGTGGGGGTGCTTTGCTGGTGACACTGTCTGTGATTTATTTAGAATTCGAGGCACACTTAACCAGCATTGCTACCACAGCATTCTGCAGCGATACACCATCCCATCTGGTTTGCGCTTAGAGAGCTATCATTTGTTTTTCAACGGGACAATGACCCAAAACACACCTCCAGGCTGTGTAAGGGATATTTGACCAAGGAGAGTGATGGAGTGCTGCATCAGATGACATGGCCTCCACAATCACCCGACCTCAACCCAATTGAGATGGTTTGGGATGAGTGGGACTGCAGAGTGAAGGAAAAGCAGCCAACATGTTCTCAGCATATGTGGGAACTCCTTCAAGGCTGTTGGAAAAGCATTCCTCATGAAGCTGGTTTAGAGAATGCCAAGAGTTTGCAAAGCTGTCATCAAGGCAAAGTGGCTACTTTGAAGAATCTAAAATCTAAAATATATTTTGATTTGTTTAACACTTTTTTGGTTACTACATGATTCCATATGTGTTATTTCATAGTTTTGATGTCTTTACTATTATTCTACAATGTAGATAATAGTAAAAAATAAAGAAAAACCCTTGAATATGAGTAGGGGTGTCCAGACTTTTGACTGGTACTGTATACAGTTGAAGTCGGAAGTTTACATACACTTAGGTTGGAGTCATTAAAACTTTTGACTGGTACTGTATATATATATATATATATATATACACTGCTCAAAAAATAAAGGGAACACTAAAATAACACATCCTAGATCTGAATGAATGAAATAATCTTATTAAATACTTTTTTCTTTACATAGTTGAATGTGCTGACAACAAAATCACACAAAAATTATCAATGGAAATCAAATTTATCAACCCATGGAGGTCTGGATTTGGAGTCACCCTCAAAATTAAAGTGGAAAACCACACTACAGGCTGATCCAACTTTGATGTAATGTCCTTAAAACAAGTCAAAATGAGGCTCAGTAGTGTGTGTGGCCTCCACGTACCTGTATGACCTCCAAACAATGCCTGGGCATGCTCCTGATGAGGTGGCGGATGGTCTCCTGAGGGATCTCCTCCCAGACCTGGACTAAAGCATCCGCCAACTCCTGGACAGTCTGTGGTGCAACGTGGCGTTGGTGGATGGAGCGAGACATGATGTCCCAGATGTGCTCAGTTGGATTCAGGTCTGGGGAACAGGCGGGCCAGTCCATAGCATCAATGCCTTCCTCTTGCATGAACTGCTGACACACTCCAGCCACATGAGGTCTAGCATTGTCTTGCATTAGGAGGAACCCAGGGCCAACCGCACCAGCATATGGTCTCACAAGGGGTCTGAGGATCTCATCTCGGTACCTAATGGCAGTCAGGCTACCTCTGGCGAGCACATGGAGGGCTGTGCGGCCCCCCAAAGAAATGCCACCCCACACCATGACTGACCCACCGCCAAACCGGTCATGCTGGAGGATGTTGCAGGCAGCAGAGCGTTCTCCACGGCGTCTCCAGACTCTGTCACGTCTGTCACATGTGCTCAGTGTGAACCTGCTTTCATCTGTGAAGAGCACAGGGCGCCAGTGGCGAATTTGCCAATCTTGGTGTTCTCTGGCAAATGCCAAACGTCCTGCACGGTGTTGGGCTGTAAGCACAACCCCCACCTGTGGACGTCAAGCCCTCATACCACCCTCATGGAGTCTGTTTCTGACCGTTTGAGCAGACACATGCACATTTGTGGCCTGCTGGAGGTCATTTTGCAGGGCTCTGGCAGTGCTCCTCCTGCTCCTCCTTGCACAAAGGCGGAGGTAGCAGTCCTGCTGCTGGGTTGTTGCCCTCCTACGGCCTCCTCCACGTCTCCTGATGTACTGGCCTGTCTCCTGGTAGCGCCTCCATGCTCTGGACACTACGCTGACAGACACAGCAAACCTTCTTGCCACAGCTCGCATTGATGTGCCATCCTGGATGAGCTGCACTACCTGAGCCACTTGTGTGGGTTGTAGACTCCGTCTCATGCTACCACTAGAGTGAAAGCACCGCCAGCATTCAAAAGTGACCAAAACATCAGCCAGGAAGCATAGGAACTGAGAAGTGGTCTGTGGTCACCACCTGCAAAACCAGTCCTTTATTGGGGGTGTCTTGCTAATTGCCTATAATTTCCACCTGTTGTCTATTCCATTTGCACAACAGCATGTGAAATGTATTGTCAATCAGTGTTGCTTCCTAAGTGGACAGTTTGATTTCACAGAAGTGTGATTGACTTGGAGTTACATTGTGTTGTTTAAGTGTTCCCTTTGTTTTTTTGAGCAGTGTGTATATATATATATATACAGTATATACCACACAAGTGTAACTCCAAGTGGCTCAGGTAGTGCAGCTCATCCAGGATGGCACATCAATGCGAGCTGTGGCAAGAAGGTTTGCTGTGTCTGTCAGCGTAGTGTCCAGAGCATGGAGGCGCTACCAGGAGACAGGCCAATACATCAGGAGACGTGGAGGAGGCCGTAGGAGGGCAACAACCCAGCAGCAGGACTGCTACCTCCGCCTTTGTGCAAGGAGGAGCAGGAGGAGCACTGCCAGAGCCCTGCAAAATGACCTCCAGGAGGCCACAAATGTGCATGTGTCTGCTCAAACGGTCAGAAACAGACTCCATGAGGGTGGTATGAGGGCTTGACGTCCACAGGTGGGGGTTGTGCTTACAGCCCAACACCGTGCAGGACGTTTGGCATTTGCCAGAGAACACCAAGATTGGCAAATTTGCCACTGGCGCCCTGTGCTCTTCACAGATGAAAGCAGGTTCACACTGAGTACGTGACAGACGTGACAGAGTCTGGAGACGCCGTGGAGAACGTTCTGCTGCCTGCAACATCCTCCAGCATGACCGGTTTGGCGGTGGGACAGTCATGGTGTGGGTTGGCATTTCTTTGGGGGGCCGCACAGCCCTCCATATGCTCGCCAGAGGTAGCCTGACTGCCATTAGGTACCGAGATGAGATCCTCAGACCCCTTGTGAGACCATATGCTGGTGTGGTTGGACCTGGGTTCCTCCTAATGCAAGACAATGCTAGACCTCATGTGGCTGGAGTGTGTCAGCAGTTCCTGCAAGAGGAAGGCATTGATGCTATGGACTGGCCCGCCCGTTCCCCAGACCGGAATCCAATTGAGCACATCTGGGACATCATGACTCGCTCCATCCACCAACGCCACGTTGCACCACAGACTGTCCAGGAGTTGGCAGATGCTTTAGTCCAGGTCTGGGAGGAGATCCCTCAGGAGACCATCCGCTACCTCATCAGGAGCATGCCCAGGCGTTGTAGGGAGGTCATACAGGCACGTGGAGGCCACACACACTACTGAGCCTCATTTTGACTTGTTTTAAGGACATTACATCAAAGTTGGATCAGCCTGTAGTGTGGTTTTCCACTTTAATTTTGAGGGTGACTCCAAATCCAGACCTCCATGGGTTGATACATTTGATTTCCATTGATACTTTTTGTGTGATTTTGTTGTCAGCATATTCAACTGTGTAAAGAAAAAAGTATTTAATAAGATTATTTCATTCATTCAGATCTATGATGTGTTATTTTAGTGTTCCCTTAATTTTTTTGAGCAGTGTATATATATATATATATATATATATATATATACAGCCCACCCTAATAAAAGATGGTCCGGCCATCTTATCCTTTGAGGCTTTTAAGGTGTTCTTACACTATGATTTTGAACATTCAAAGCAACTGGGAAACGTCCATGGCAAGCATTGTTGTCACCTTAGCTTGCTGCATGACTTCTGAGTGATAGGAAGCAGGAGCACCACCACCAATCAGCCTACACCACTCTGCACACACCCGTCATTACTATGACAACTAGCGTAGCCATGTCAGCAAATGACTGCTGTCTGAACACACACAAATCCGATTTGGTCACTTGTAACTTGCTGTTTGGACAGTCAGTATTCCAAAACGGATTTGAAAAACAAAATTGATTTGAGCATTGAGGCTTGCAGTGTGAACAAGGCTTAAATGCTCCCATATAGTTGATTGGTGATGTTTTGTTAGATGATGTTCTGCATGTTTTTTTCTCTGATGTTTCTTTCCTCATGTGTCAAATTCCATTATCATGACTGTAATCCCGAAGGAAACGTATGCCATTTTAGGCCCAAACACTTTTTCTCACATTGCCTTGACTTCCTGATCCCTGCCATTACCACAAAACAAAACAACACTGTATTCAAAATAGCATTAAGAGAACATACACATACAGTTGAAGTCGGAAGTTTACATACACTTAGGTTGGAGTCATTAAAACTCATTTTTCAACCACTCCACAAATTTCTTGTTAACAAACTATAGTTTTGGCAAGTCGGTTAGGACATCTACTTTGTGCATGACACAAGTAATTTTTCCAACAATTGTTTACAGACAGATTATTTCACTTATAATTCACTGTATCACAATTCCAGTGGGTCAGAGGTTTACATACACTAAGTTGACTGTGCCTTTAAACAGCTTGGAAAATTCCAGAAAATGATGTCATGGCTTTAGAAGCTTCTGATAGGCTAATTTACATCATTTGTGTCAATTGGAGGTGTACCTGTGGATGTATTTCAAGGCCTACCTTCAAACTCAGTGCCTCTTTGGTTGATATCATGGGAAAATCAAAAGAAATCATCCAAGACCTCAGAAAAAAATGTGTAGACCTCCACAAGTCTGGTTCATCCTTGGGAAACATTTCCAAACGCCTGAAGGGACCACCTTCATCTGTACAAACAATTGTACGCATGTATAAACACCATGGGACCACGCAGCCATCATACCGCTCAGGGAGGAGACGTGTTCTGTCTCCTAGAGATGAACGTACTTTGGTGCGAAAAGTGCAAATCAATCCCAGAACAACAGCAAAGGACCTTGTGAAGATGCTGGAGG
The DNA here is from genome assembly GCF_964263955.1 of Coregonus lavaretus. Lineage (NCBI taxonomy): Eukaryota > Metazoa > Chordata > Actinopteri > Salmoniformes > Salmonidae > Coregonus > Coregonus lavaretus. The sequence goes on along the minus strand of NC_139999.1, from coordinate 53,504,854 downwards.
AAACAGGTACAAAAGTATCTATATCCACAGTAAAATGTGTCCTATATCGACATAACCTGAAAGGCGCCTCAGCAAGGAAGAAGCCACTGCTCCAAAACCGCCATAAAAAAGCCAGACTACAGTTTGCAACTGCACATGAAAACAAAGCTCTTACTTTTTGGAGAAATGTCCTCTGGTCTGATGAAACAAAAATATAACTGTTTGGCCATAATGACCATCGTTATGTTTGGAGGGAATAGGGGGTAGCTTGCAAGCTGAAGAGCACCATCCCAACCGTGAAGCATGGGGGTGGCAGCTTCATGCTGTGGGGGTGCTTTGCCGCAGGAGGGACTGGTGCACTTCACAAAATAGATGGCATCATGAGGAAGGAAAAGTATGTGGATATATTGAAGCAACATCTCAAGACATCAGTCAGGATGTTAAAGCTTGGTCGCAAATAGGTCTTCCAAAAGGACAATGACCCCAAGCATACTTCCAAAGTTGTGGCAAAATGGCTTAAGGACAACAAAGTCACAAAGCTCTGACCTCAATCCTATTGAACATTTGTGGGCAGAACTGAAAAAGCGTGTGCGAGCAAGGAGGCCTACAAACCTGACTCAGTTACACCAGCTCTGTCAGGAGGAATGGGCCAAAATTCACCCAACTTATTGTGGGAAGCTTGTGGAAGGCTACCCGAAACGTTTGACCCAAGTTGAAATGAAATAAATAAAAGCTAAAATAAATAATTCTCTCTACTATTGTGCTGACATTTCACATTCTTAAAATAAAGTGGTGATCCTAACTGACCTAAGACAGGGAATATTTATTAGGATTAAATGTCAGGAAATTTGAAAAACTGAGTTTAAATATATTAGTATTAGTATTTGGCTAAGGTGTATGTAAACTTCCGACTTCATGTGTAGGGCTTCATTCCTGTGAAGTTCAAATGTAGTTCTCAGATATACATTTTCTTATTCATTGACAATAAGTTATTGTGGCAATGGGAAGCATTACGTTTGGCATTTTAAGTAATTATCTCAGATATGTAACTCTCTCATGAACACACACATACACACACACACACACACACACACACACATACACACGTTTGCATAGTTTCCATGTCCTCAGAGGACCTCTCCTTTGCAGACAGCACAGTTGGCCTGTGGACTCTCTGCTAGTCGGTGACTGTCAGGCCACAAGGATAGTTTATGAACCCTCCTGACCATGTTGTTCTTACTAACTAGGGATGATGTAACCGCCCTTCTCCAATAGAGCCCTTGTTTGCTGTTCGGTCTCTATAATGCATCTTTCATGCATGGTATCAATTTCCTTGCCACATGACCTGTGAAGGACATAAAACATCCAAAATAAAAGGTTTTCATCTTGCTGAACTCATTGTGCTGCGTTAAATTGCCATATTTGCTCCAGGAAATGTTGTTTTTCTGTTGTTAGGACAACATGACATTTGGTCAGAGAATAACTCTGCTAATATATAGATACTATCTATAGATAGACACAGTATTGTATTTATTAAAATATTTCTTCATTCCTTACTTAATGCACATTCATTTCTTTGAAATATGCATAAAGCTTATTACCAGTAAACATAGCAAATGTATAATGTTATGACTCAATATGGTAACTTCACGTCCGGTATCCATATTAGGACAGAATCACATATGGACACTATATAAAAAATTACAAAATTGTACACAAATCATGGTGACAGAAGACCCATGTGACAACAAACACACCCAAACATAACTTCACCGCCGATGCACGGTCATGTGTAGGCTAGTGTGAGCGAACAAGGCTATGTCTCAGCCATGCGTGTTACACAAGTACAATTGACAGTTTTGACAGCTGAATACTGCTGGTGGTATAAGATTAGACTGTCACTGGGACGTTGTGGAACAGGCAGAGGAGGGGACTGGAAGGGCTGGGGGCGTACATTAAGCTAGCTTGATTAGAACCAGATGAAGGTGACTGCATGTCAAGCATGAGTCTTAAGAGGTTTTCTGTAGTGGATACTTCTTTGTTTTGCTGGGATATTCACATTTAGTCACGATAACAAGATATCTCCTCAGGAGGTGAGCATAGATTTGTGTATGTGATATGTTTTGGATCATTGTCAGTCCTTGACCAATCCACCTTAAAGTCCCCTTAAAAATAATCTTCATACATAACAATAATAATAACAACTGGTATGAGTTTATGAAATAGACAGTCTGCTACTTTATATCAGTTAGTCTGACTGTCTGACTGATGAGTAAAATTACATTTGCATGTTTGCGACAGCAGCAATTTGACAAGTTGGAGTGAATTCAATCAGTGCTATGACATTGTCTTTGGGAAAAACAATGACAATGTGTTCCTTTGACAGTTTGTTTCTTCTCTGAAAGTCCATTGAGAATTCTCATTACTAATCACAACATAGTACAGACATCAGTGTGCACCAAATTAAAATATGTCCAGCAAAAAACGGACGTCAATTGTTTATTTGACAGGGCATCACCCGTAGTTTATGTTTGGCAAATTGTAGAACGTCATCTTACTGGTCATTGAGCCTTTAAAGGATGATAAAACAGTAATTGGAAGGCTCATGATGTTACCTTTAACATAGCATAAGCACTTTCATTAAGTTTTATTTTGGATTATACAGCTGCGCATAACATAAGCAACCAATGTCAAATTGTTATTATTTTCATTGTACTGTTCAAGCTGCAACAAACTACCTTTTTCACAAGCCACATTTCTATCAAAGTATATTTTAACCAGTAACTTGTGCTACTGATTATTGTATATTTCCATCTTAAATTGAAAAACTAAGAGATCCTAATAGTTTATTTGATGTATTTCTAGGATGAAAAACAGAGAAAAATGATGGGTCGCGAGATAAGGTCAGTCTAATTGACCCTTGAGCGTAAACAGTCCACGTTCAAAAGGAATGGGGGGAAAACATTCAAAGAGATACAGAGACATAGCCAAGTTCAACTGTAATTGATGGAAAAGTAAAACTGATAGACAAGAAGATTAGTTACAGTAAAAATTAACCAGCCCATTTTTCTCATGTTGGTGCTGCTTCCCGAGAAGCACTTCAAGAAAACCGAATAAACTACAATAACGAACTATAAACTGAAACTAAATCATTAAAACCAAAGTTTTGTGTGAGCCCAGAATCTAGTGGAATACCGGAATATCACACTAAACCACTGCCCTTCACTTAGGCACAATTTATTTTTTATGTTCACAAAACGAGAAAAGACAAAGCAAACAATCACAATGTTAATGACAAGTATAGATCCCAAAGCAAATACATATGACTCAGTAAATGGATTACATGTTCCTCTGTACAAAGCAGCTTTCCGCACCTCAGGGATTTCTGAGTTTACTACGTGATGACTGCCATACCCAGCTTATACAGAGTCTCTGAAAAGCCACTGGAGCGACGGGTTATCCTAGCCTGATCCTTCAGGATTTCAAGTACACATCAACTCAGGGGCTTCTATTCCTGTGGTAGCCATGTCAGACACTGCTTACTGGAAACTGTAGTTCCACAGGACTTTTGTTGTCTTACCCAAGTGGATGGTGATGATAGCTGGGCGGGCTATGGCATGCCCCAGAAACGCATACATTGGGACGCTCTATGTGAATTCAACAGTGTCCAATTTCGGGCTCAAGGCCACCCTCGCTTTCCAAAATGGATCAAGGATTCAAATGTCAACTTTGTGTAACAAATAGATCGAATCTCAGCTAAACGGATGTCTCGTTTGTCAGAGCATAAAGTTCGGTGTTCATATTTCAACATTTGAACTGAAACTTGTCACCAAAATGGCAAACTGTCTTAAGCTACTACTTTATGATGATAACATACACCAAACACTTACACCATGTCCTCTTCAAATTCTCCACCTGTTAACTCCAGTCCCTATCCTGCCTCGTCCTTTCTCTAATACTCCAATGTCGATACTCACCCTCCCTCCCTCCCATCCCTCGCCAACCTCACCCACTGTCCTTTGATGTCGGACCGGCCAGTAAATTCCTTGGCTCTTTTATGCTCGCTCCCCTTTTCAATTAGCAGGGTTAACAAGCTGCTGCAACCGGAGCTAATGAGACTGTGCCATGTAGAGGGTGTCACCAGCCAGAGTGAGCTGGGTTGGCTATCACAGGGCCCCAGGAATGGCTATCATAGGGGCTCCTAATGATGGGCCCCTGAATCGCCCCTCCACCACCCCCTCCACCCAGCCGGGGTTGTCCGCCTGTCCCGCTGGGGACAGATGGGTCGAGGGAAGAGGGGGGCCTCATTAGGGCAGGATGTACCAGGATGCAGTAAAAACTCTGCTTTCCTTTTTTTCACAACGTTTCCCTAGTGCTCCAGGAGATCACTTGCAGATGTAACGGAGACGCCGCTGCTGCTGCTGCTGCTCTGTTGTTGCGACACTGCAGAGAGTAGCGAGGAGCAGAGAGGTGGGTTTGTTCATAGAACTCTGGCCAGGAGGTTGGAGGATCTGTTCAGGCCCCCATGGTCAGGCTAGTCCTCTGACATAGATGTTTTAAGATGTTGTGTTCATTTTAAATAGAGATATTTGATGACATATGATAACATTGTGAAGGTTAAATGATGCAGGTGAACTTGCTCTTCTAAACAATCTTCCCCTGAGTCATGTAGAAGGCTAGCCCACAAGTAAAGAGTCTCTCTAGTTTGTGTCCAGTTCTGTCCCAGAGAACAGCCTGGTCTCATTGACTAGACGTAACATAGTAAACGTAAAGCCATGAAAGTCAATTATATACTGTATGAAATGTTACGTTTTGTATGGTTACATAAGACAGAAGGTTACTTAATGCAAAAACATAGGTAGGGTGGTTGGTCGGGGTGGATAGGTAGGCATATAATGCGAATGTCAGGCAACCCAAATATTTTGCGAGTTCGATTCTCATCATGGACAACTTTAGCATTTTAGCTAAATAGCAACTTTGCAGCTACTTATACTTTTTAGCTACTTCTGAACTACTTAGCATGTTAGCTCACCCTTCCCCTAACCTTAACCCTAACCTTAACCCCTAACCCCTAGCCTAGCTAAAGTCAGCCACCTAGCTAACATTAGCCACAGCAAATTGGAATTCATAACATATCATACATTTCGCAAATTCATAACATATTATACGTATCGTAATTTGTAACATATTGTACAAAACGATGATGGACATCCACAAATTAATACATACCATACAAACGTAACATATAATACTAATTGAAGAGTCGTATTTACATTTACTATGTTACACCTACGCCTGAGGCCAGGTTGCAGAGATTGCTGGCTCAGATTTGCTGGCTAAAACGTTTGAACTTGTTTAACTATATAGTTGCATCATGTTGTTTGATTGAGATATAGGCATGATAACCTACCTGTGAGTTAATTATGTTAGCAACTTCATTATAAAAATCAGTACTGATATTAAAATGTATACTTTTTAAATGTAGCTCATATTTTCCTGAATTTAGCATTTTAGACTAATAATAAGCTAATATGTCCTTGAGCTAAAATCTTGATGACTGTATAATATACTATACAACACAAACAAATAAATACATACTGTAATGTAATATACTGTACGACACTGGCCAGATTTAATTAATAAAATTACTAAAGTGCACTACTATATCCACGCACCGCCAATGCGAGCAAGGATTTTCAAAACGCTATCATATCACACAATTATACCATTTATAAAATGGTCATATATACTGAATATACTGTACACATACAGTGAGGGAAAAAAGTATTTGATCCCCTGCTGATTTTGTACGTTTGCCCACTGACAAAGAAATGATCAGTCTATAATTTTAATGGTAGGTTTATTTGAACAGTGAGAGACAGAATAACAACAACAAAATCCAGAAAAACGCATATCAAAAATTTTATAAATTGATTTGCATTTTAATGAGGGAAATAAGTATTTGACCCCCTCTCAATCAGAAAGATTTCTGGCTCCCAGGTGTCTTTTATACAGGTAACGAGCTGAGATTAGGAGCACACTCTTAAAGGGAGTGCTCCTCATCTCAGTTTGTTACCTGTATAAAAGACACCTGTCCACAGAAGCAATCAATCAATCAGATTCCAAACTCTCCACCATGGCCAAGACCAAAGAGCTCTCCAAGGATGTCAGGGACAAGATTGTAGACCTACACAAGGCTGGAATGGGCTACAAGACCATCGCCAAGCAGCTTGGTGAGAAGGTGACAACAGTTGGTGCGATTATTCACAAATGGAAGAAACACAAAATAACTGTCAATTTCCCTCGGCCTGGGGCTCCATGTAAGATCTCACCTCATGGAGTTGCAATGATCATGAGAACAGTGAGGAATCAGCCCAGAACTACACGGGAGTATCTTGTCAATAATCTCAAGGCAGCTGGGACCATAGTCACCAACAAAACAATTGACACGTCGTGAAGGACTGAAATCCTGCAGTGCCCGCAAGGTCCCCCTGCTCAAGAAAGCACATATACATGCCCGTCTGAAGTTTGCCAATGAACATCTGAATGATTCAGAGGAGAACTGGGTGAAAGTGTTGTGGTCAGATGAGACCAAAATCGAGCTCTTTGGCATCAACTCAACTCGCCGTGTTTGGAGGAGGAGGAATGCTGCCTATGACCCCAAGAACACCATCCCCACCGTCAAACATGGAGGTGGAAACATTATGCTTTGGGGGTGTTTTTCTGCTAAGGGGACAGGACAACTTCACCGCATCAAAGGGACGATGGACAGGTCCATATACCGTCAAATCTTGGGTGAGAACCTCCTTCCCTCAGCCAGGGCATTGAAAATGGGTCATGGATGGGTATTCCAGCATGACAATGACCCAAAACACACGGCCAAGGCAACAAAGGAGTGGCTCAAGAAGAAGTACATTAAGATCCTGGAGTGGCCTAGCCAGTCTCCAGACCTTAATCCCATAGAAAATCTGTGAAGGGAGCTGAAGGTTCGAGTTGCCAAACGTCAGGCTCGAAACCTTAATGACTTGGAGAAGATCTGCAAAGAGGTGTGGGACAAAATCCCTTCTGAGATGTGTGCAAACCTGGTGGCCAACTACAAGAACGTCTGACCTCTGTGATTGCCAACAAGGGTTTTGCCACCAAGTACTAAGTCATGTTTTGCAGAGGGGTCAAATACTTATTTCCCTCATTAAAATGCAAATCAATTTATAACATTTTTTACATGCGTTTTTCTGGATTTCTTTGTTGTTATTCTGTCTCTCACTGTTCAAATAAACCTACCATTAAAATTATAGACTGATTATGTCTTTGTCAGTGGGCAAATGTACAAAATCAGCAGATACTTTTTTCCCTCACTTTATACATGGCTTCTATGGCTTAATACTGTATGCATGTCTCTCAAGTTCTGTAGGTTATTGACAATCTTTGCATTGTCATCAACTCCAATTCAGCTGGGGGCACGGAATATTCTGTCTCAGTCCATTGTGGATTGATACTACAGTTTATTAAATAGCATAGGCTACAGTAACGAGTGATAGCAACAGTACAAATAAAACATCCAGTGTTTGCTCAATATGTTTGGAATGTTGACAGTCAACATTGTTGTAATTGGCTTCATCGAGTGTAGGCCTTCAACGAGTGTAGGCCTCGCACTTCTCCTCAAATAAAAAATACTAGGCTCCTGTAAATTGTATTGTATGTATGCCGCACGTTCTCAATAAGCAAGATATAGCCTAGGCCTACCGTTGATGCTGCATTATAGGACAGAATAATTTAATTCAGTTTAGAGGAGCGTGTCTTTGGTAACCGAACAAGTGGCGCTCTTTGGAATTAGGGATGGATACAAGCCGAATGGAGTATACACTGCAGGTAGGCCTATGTGTGTTAATAATGCAAACACCAGAATGCAAACAAAGCGTTCAACACCATAGTGCCCTCCAAGCTAATCATTAAGCTAAGGACCCTGAGACTGAACACCGCCCTCTGAAACTGGACTTCCTGACAGGCCGCCCACAGGTGGTGAGGGTAGGCAACAACACATCAGCCATGCTGACCCTCAACAAGGGGGCCCCTCAGGGATGCATGGTCAGTCCCCTCCTGTACTCCCTGTTCACCCACGACTGCGTGGCCGTGCACGCCTCCAACACCATCATTAAGTTTGCTGATGACACGACGGTGATAGGCCTGATCACCGATGACAATGAGACAGCCTATAGGCAGGAGGTCAAAGACCTGGCAGTGTGGTGCCAGGACAACAACCTCTCCCACAACGTGGGCAAGACAAAGGAGTTTATAGTGGAATACAGGAAACGGAGGGCCGAACAAGCCTCCATTCACATCGACGGGGCTGTAGTGGAACAGGTCGAGAGCTTCAAGTTCCTCGGTGTCCACATCACTAAGGACCTATCATGGTCCAGACACAACGCCTCTACGCCCTCAGGAGGCTGAAAAGATCCTCAAAGGGTTCTACAGCTGCACCATTGAGAGCATTTTGTCGGGCTGCATCACCGCTTGGTATGGCAACAGCTCAGCATCCGACCGCAAGGCGCTACAGAGGGTAGTGTGTACGGCCCAGTACATTATTGGGGCCGAACTCCCTGCCATCCAGGACCTCTATACCAGGCGGTGTCAGAGAAAGGACCTAAAAATTGTCAAAGACTCCAGCCGCCAAAGTCATGGACTGTTCTCTCTGCTACCGCATGGCAAGCAGTACCGGAGCACCAAGTCTGGGACCAAAAAACAGCTTCTACCCCCAAGCCAAAAGACTGCTGAACAGTTAATCAAATGGCTACCCGAACAATTTACATTGAGCACGTTTATTATTTATCTATTCATCTTAATTGTTTTGAGCTGACTGCACACTCAACTAGACTCTACCCACACACTCACACATACTACACTGACACTCCAACACACACACAAACACACATACAGACACACACAGTACATGCTCTCACACACACAAAACACACACACACACACATGCATATTGACGCCACACACACGCACACACTCACACATAGACACACTTTCACAGTTCACATACACTGTTGCTACTCTGTTTATTATATATCCTGATTGCCTAGTCACTTTAACCCCTATCCACATACTGTATTACCTCAATTACCTCAACTACCTTGTTCCCTGCACATTGACTCGGTACTGGTACTCCTTGTATATAGCCTCGTTATTGTTTTTTGATGTGTTACTACTTCCTTTTTTATTTAGCAAATATTTGTCTTATTTGTCTGCATTGTAGGTTATGGGCTCGTAAGAAAGCATTTCACTGGAAAGTCTACACCTGTTATATTCAGCGCATGTGATCAATAACATTTGATTTGAAAAGCATGTAGGCCTATGTGAATTGGGAATAATGCAAAAGCATGTCAGCAGAAGCCTCACAAGTAGACCATTTAGAAACCTTTTATGGATAGGCTACTTGGCTAATGCATGGCCATGATAAGAAAGACACCAGATGCATTACTGTTGAACCAGCCTTCATTATAGTAAGGTAAGGGTAGCCTACTAAGGACTTGTTTTTTAAACAAACTAAATGGAAAACAAGTAATTGCTACAGGAAAATAACTTAAATGTTTCTAAATATCAGTGTCACCGGATTATCTCATCTCTCTTTCCATGATGGGCATATAGCCTACACAGAGAGGTATTTACGCACATCCAAAATAATAACAGGAGCTGGCTAAAATAATGTAATAGCCTACATAGATAAAAAGGGGATGTCCGCTCACTGTTTCACTGCTGCCAAACTTGATATTTTAATAAAGCTTTGGTGATTAAGATTTATTTCAATGAGGTCACACTAGCCAAACCCTTTATCGATAGTCAACTACTTATTTTCAGCCTACGTTTCGTTTCAGGGCTGGGTATTATTTGAATGTTACCGCCCACCAGCATGGCATTGTTTATTAATCAGAAACAGATGCAAAGTTATTCCTCTTCACCACTGAGATGAGCCAAACAGCCTTGTGTCCACTGGGCCGCCTGTGCCGTGGAGCAAATTAAAATAGGGGGAGCAAATGTATGTTAATCCATTGGATAATTTGTCAATTTTCACTTATTTTTTAGCTAGTCTGTATAAAAACATATACAGTTGAAGTCGGAAGTTTATATACACCTTGAAGGTAGGCCTTGAAATACATCCACAGGCACACCTCCAATTGACTCAAATGATGTCAATTAGCCTATCAGAAGCTTCTAAAGCCATGACATCATTTTCTGGAATTTTCCAAGCTGTTTAAAGGCACAGTCCACTTAGTGTATGTAAACTTCTGACCCACTGGAATTGTGATACAGTGAATTATAAGTGTAATAATCTGTCTGTAAACAATTACTTGTATCATGCACAAAGTAGATGTACTAACCGACTTGCCAAAACTATAGTTTGTTAACAAGAAATTTGTGGAGTGGTTGAAAAATTAGTTTTAAAGACTCCAACCTAAGTGTATGTAATCTTCCGACTTCAACTGTATGCTTTCTAAATATAGTATATATATATGCCAAGAGTATGCAAAGCTGTCATCAAGGCAAAGGGTGGCTATTTGAAGAATCTCAAATATTAAATATATTTTGATTTGTTTAACACTTTTTTCGTTACTACATGATTCCATATGTGTTATTTCATAGTTTTGATGTCTTCACTATTATTCTACAATGTAGAAAATAGTAAAAATATAGAAAAACCCTTGAATGAGTAGGGGTGTCCAAAGTTTTGACTGGTACTGTATATATATTTACAAAAAAAAGATATGGTGGTTTGGAAGTGATGCAGACAATTACATTGATGGAAGCTAAAATCTATCTGCAATATTAAAGCTGATCTACCCCCCCCAACAAAAGCCATAGAACACCTTGATTGGCCATTGAGTGGCCAAGCCCTCTTCACACTTACAACTTGTTTATTCATCAAAACCCAGCCCTTTTGCGCCATCACCAACTATTGTGCTCATAATAGCGGCTGTGAAAATAGAACAAATATTTCTGACACACTCCCGGACCTACAGCGCTACCGCCAGAGCTTAGATTTACTTAGATTTAGTGTTAGGTCTGTTAAAATAGAACCCTCTGGGGTTAAGTGTGTTTGGCCTCCAAAGGTCAGGTCCCATCATTTAGAGAGGGTATACATCTCATTCTGCCTACTCATAATGCACAGCCATGCAGATCAGCGATGTGATAAGTTGGCCATGCGAGCAGGGGCGACAGTGTGTGTGTGTGTTTTTGAGAGGACCCATCTTGTCTCTGCCTCTCTCTCTCTGTCCAGCCCTCCTGCTGTCTGTGGCCCAGCTTTTAACCGCTGACACTGGGCATACATGCCACAGTCGGCCGGCAATGCGACGTCCGTCAATCTCAAATGACTGACTGGCTGGCTCCTAGTGCAATAAGTGCAGTGGGTATTTTGGGCGCATGTCCACTGTAATATACAACGATATGTTTATGGAATGTGATTATACATGATTCATAAACATGCCTGGAATTCTATCAATCGCTTTGCCTCTCTCTTTATCTTTATCTGTCTCGCTCTCTCTCACGAACACAAACACACACACACACACACACACACACGCCTTTACTCTAAAGTTTCTCATCCCAAAGAGAGGGAAATCTCCTCCCAAAGCCAGTGTGGGACAGATGCTGCCCATAGGTATGTAGACAGACTGTCAGTCAGAGTCGCCTGCAGTATGTAACTATGAGCAGTGATGAAAGAAAACAGGGAAGAAGGGACGGAGGGGGGCACATCTTTATCAGCCTCATCAAGCAGCACCGAGCAGGCTGGCATTTCGTTCTGCCAGCATCCAGGGATAAGAGGGGGCTAAGAGACCCGACATCAGGACTAATGATAATTCAATTAAAAGGTTGCTCACTCAGGGGAATGCACAAGTTTTCTCTCTCTCTCTCTCTCTCTCTCTCTCTCTCTCTCTCTCTCTCTCTCTCTCTCTCTCTCTCTCTCTCTCTCTCTCTCTCTCTCTCTCTCTCTCTCTCTCTCTCCTGGAGTCCCCAGCATGGCCTAATTGAGGTCTGCCCCTCAGTGTCGGGGCGATGACGAGGCGGGTGCCCCCAACCTTTCCCAAGGGCTGTTCACCTAATTGGTTAATTAATCCTTACAAGTCTCATCTGCAGTGCCCGAGGCGTGAGTGCTGATAGGGAAAGTGAGGGGCAGGGGGGGATGTGTGATGGTGGGGGGGGAGTGGGAACAGAGTTTGACAATGACATCAATGTGCGCCCAGGGGATGGAAGCTGGGCTTCTGAAAGCGTAGCACAAAGTCGTATCCCGACTCTCCTGCAATGGGTTTTTCGTGTCCCTCGTCTTTTTTTAGGGGGGGGTTCTGTTTTTCAAAATTCTAGGGTTGCTCACTGAGGTTGCAAGCGGACAGGTTTTTAAATGTAACAATGTTAAAACAAAAGCCCTCCAAGGATATGACACTACGCCGTATATTTACGAACTTGGGTCCTCTAGGTGAAGCCATCTCTGTTTTGTGTTTCATTCTGTGTTCTGAAGAGTTACTTTGGGCTTAGGGGAAGGGCAGGCTTGTGATAGACCCACAGTGTTGGTCTGGGTAACACTCACTGAAAGAGACAAGTACGTAATTTGCCCTGAGTTCCAACACAACACACGCTTGCATAATCCATGTATTTCCACTGCCATAAAAATGCTTTTTAAATACATCATGGGGTTTAGTTCAAAATCAGATATACTTCAGGCTTGCATGCAAGTCAAATATTTGAGTAGGTAAATATACATTTACTTAATTTATAGTGGATAGAACAGTAGAGCGTGTCTTCACTTTTAAAGACTGAAATATAGGTTATGTGTTAGCGTCCTTCAAGGTATGTAGACAGAAGTATTGAGATTATCAATGATGAACAGCTCTGCTATAAAAGTTTCCATTTGCCGGGGTTTGCAATTGTAAGTGCTGCCACGGAGCTCTCCACACATTGTGACGCAGGCTAAATTAAGGGAACTTTTTAACTAGCGTATCTGTATATACTGTATACAGGTATAGTGTCTGACTGCCCTAAATATACAGTTTTAAATATGTATATATCAGTGTTCACATAGTCTATTCAGCATGGGAATTAACCATAGAATCCACTTTATTTCTTCCTCTGGATTCTCCTCTGGATCAAGATTCATTCCATAAGAATGATTAATCACCTTTGGATCATTTTAGATGTGTTTGCTGCTCATGGCGTAAAATGTTCCAACAGCCTGCTCATTGGATGGGAATGCTGACTGTGCACACACTGTGCATATAGCCCTTTTCTGAGCTGATGGGTTCACTGAGGAAACTTAAAATTGGCTTGATGAATGAAGAAGCCTGCACACACACACACTAATCCCATGCGCACTGCAGGGCTGCGTCCCAAATGGAACCTTATTCCCTTTATAGTGCACTACCTTTGACCAGGGTACACAGAGCTCTGATAAAGAAAATAGTGCATTATATAGGGAATTAGGGTGCCATTTGGGATACATTCCAGACAAACCATCAACATGCAGCAAACACATTCAGTCGAACATTATCCAGTCACAATGTCCAAATGTGAGGGTGAGATACGGATGGCGCACACCTCCTGGATTCAAATAGAATTGTTTTCATTTGAATATGTTGGAAGTTTGATCGCACTTGTCTGGAATGGTTTGCACAGATGGCCGTGGTTTGCACTTTTGGAACTATACCATTGGTTCCATTGCGCCAGGCAAGCTCAATGAAGTGCAGCTGAAGTATCTGAGATAAAACAAATACTATTTAAACCCACGGTTTGATACGGTGACTGGGTCCATTGACAGACACCGCAAGACGTTCTACGATAGTTGATTCACTCGCTCGTCTTCCAAATCCCCTTCAGATTCTCTTGACTGTAGCATGAGAACTATACACTACAAGCTCGGATATGTCCGCTCCCAGTACTTTGCCCAATATATTATTAAACTCTTAAAATCCAGGCCTTATACGGAGCAGAACTGTTGACCAAGCACTCCTCAGATAAACAGTATATGTGATCTCCAACCAAAGATGGCTGATGTCAAACAAAACGCTTGCCTTGGACACATTGGGCCCAAGGCAAGGACAAATGCAGCCACACAACAGACTGTACGTGACATGACAGGGACTCAAATAAACCCAAGCGGACACATATCGACACCCAGACTGGGGGTGGGTGGGGTTGGGGTGGAGAAGGTGGGGGGGGGGAACGCACAAGCCTGTCACTAAGGAAGTGACACCCCCCCCCCCCCCCCTAGTATTGTGTGTGTGTGTGTGTGCGCATGCATGTGTGTGTGTGTGTGTGTACACTAACCCCATGACAGTTACCTCTCCCTCAGGCCCTATTCGTTTAGCTAGCTAACGTTACAGTCCTGTATTGAACTCTGAAAACGATCAGCTAAATCATATAGCTATCTTTTTTGGTTTACACAACGTCAATCAATTTCGACTACGCCATGGTAGTCAGTGCTAGACTGGTAGATACCTTCAGCAGAGTAAACATTTTGGTTTGTTTGTTCATTCTATCTTTGACTGACGTTAGCTAACATAGGCTAGTTAATGTTAACAAATAAGAGTAGCTCAATCTGGTAGACATCTATTCCACTCTTGTCTGGAAAACACTCTGTTACTAAAAATAGGAATGTCAATATAGCTAACTCACTCTCTGTTTGTGTGTTGGTAGCAATGATGAATGTGTATAAATCGTCTATGATTGGTTAGTTAGTTCTCAGCCAGTCTCAGCTGGCTAGCAATCTTGCTGCCAATTTAGTGACACTAGTTAGCTAACAACAAGCTGACAATATTGAAATGACCATGTTAGGTATGCTAAGTTAGTCAGTCTAATAGAGATCAATACAATTAGTGGGGTGGTTAAATTGTGTATTGTTGTGTATTTTGTAGGCGGTACAGAATCTGATTCCACCAACATGCGCTTCCAAACCCTAGCTCTGCACAAGGTGAAGGTAAATTGGCAAAGATATTTACAAGCTGACGGCTAAGATAGCTCAATTTACAGTAAGCATGGCATAAACATGATTTGGGTAGTGTTTGATTGGTTTGTGTGTGCTATTGGGTTACAGGTGGTTAGAGGTAGCCTGAGGACCACAGAGAACCTTCCAGACTATGTAATCAATTTAGTCAAACCCTATTCTCTTTTTACCTTTTCTTTTTATAGAATTCAGGTTATCTGGAGTCATTCCACAGTGCCCTGCTGAAAAATACCCCAAAACGGCTGCATTTTGGGTACACAAGCATGAGAAAGCGGACACACCTTGTGGTTACGGAGCACAACAAGATTTTGGGACAGAAACCAGCAAGGGACACTGAAAGGTATAACATCAAGACTACAACAGTAATGACACAACCACTTCATTCTCCTTTCTGCAGATTCTCTAAACACAATACAAAGACGTCTACAAAAAATTCCCAACAAAGGGCAACTATTGACAAGAATGATCTGTCCAAGTCAATGGGCTGGGGGAGGTTTACAGACAGTGCTTTGATATGAAGAATGGGTTTTTGGTTGTGCAGGGTTGTGCTTAGATAGTAAATGTACTGTGGTGTATGAGAGCGATTGAGGTGCCAATGTCTCCTCAATCTCCCATACACAACAATTCATACTGTGTAAGAACTACCCTCCTAAGACTTTTCACACCTTCTTTAGCCCCCCAGCCCATTCACTTTGTTGACTCTCAAAAGCAGCTCCCAATGTCCCCTCATTGTCCCTAAACAATAAGCTAGCCGGTCCCATTCGGTTGACACCTTTACCAATAAAGGCATGTTGCCCAAACTCTACAAAAAGTGTAAAATGCTAACACCACAAGCAGTACCAGCAAATCTTCTGCAAGAGGACCATATAGTTGGTGGTTAAGAAGCCCTACACCACTTTCGGCAGTCTTATCCAGCTGGCCGTTCACCGCAGACAGGACAACACCATTTGCTACAAGCACAAAGAGTCTCAGCTTCCCCAACCCACCATGCCAAACACCATTACCAGAATTTGTTTCCCACGGGGGGCCAGTATGAAAAATGGATTCACTTACTAATTGTAAGTCGCTCTGGATAAGAGCGTCTGCTAAATGACTAAAATGTCAATTGGATCACTAAAAAATACAACTTGCCCCCCTGTAGCTCAGTTGGTAGAGCATGGCGCTTGCAATGCCAGGGTTGTGGGTTCGTTTCCCACGGGGGGCCAGTATGAAAATGTATGCACTCACTAACTGTAAGTTCCTCTGGATAAGAGTGTCTGCTAAATGACTAAAATGTAAATGTACCGAAGTTGGATAAAGGACTATGGCTGCGTTTACACAGGCAGCCCAATTCTGATCTTTTTTTTCACTAATTGGTCTTTTGACCAATCAGATCAGTTCTGAAAAAGATCTGATGTGATTAAAACCAATTAGTGGGAAAAATATCAGAATTGGGCTGCCTGAGTAAACGCCGACAGTGTGGCTCAGCATAAGACCATGTAGATGTAGAACCACCATAAAATAAATATGGATATTTTCAATCAATCTTCGAAATTTGTCTGTCTTTATGGATTCACAGAATATATTTATATAAGCTGTACAGAGCTCTGTAGCATCAAACAGATGCTAGACATTCAGATATCCAAATGATGTTTATTTGTCAAAATCTAAAATACAGAGGGAGTGTACACTATTTAAAGTGGAACAGACAGTGTTTTAGCAACATTCAATATTTTATATATATATATATATATATATATATATATAAATCCAATACGGATGGTGTTAAGAGATAGATGGGAGGGGTTGAGTGGAGCTGAAGGGTGGGACTAATAACAACAAGATAACTAATTTAAAATATACTCTCCGTAAAATGTATACACAGTGCATTCGAAAAATATTCAGACCCCTTCACTTTTTCCACATTTTGTTACGTTACAGCCTTATTCTAAAATGGATTGAATAAAAAATAATCCTCATCAACCTACACAAAATACCCCATAATGACAAAGCGAAAACAGGTTTTCAGAAATGTTTGCACATTTATAAAAAAAAACAGAAAGACCTTATTTACATAAGTATTCAGACCCTTTGTTATAAGACTCAAAATTAAGCTCAGGTGCTTCCTGTTTCCATTGATCATCCTTGAGATGTTTCTACAACTTCATTGGAGTCCACCTGTGGTAAATTCAATTGATTGGACATGATTTGGAAAGGCACACACCTGTCTATATAAGGTCTATTTTCTACATTGTAGAATAATAGTGAAGACATATTTGAGATTCTTCAAAGTAGCCACCCTTTGCCTTGAAGACAGCTTTGCACACTCCATCACTCTCCTTCTTGGTCAAATAGCCCTTACACAGCCTGGAGGTGTGTTTTGGGTCATTGTCCTGTTGAAAAACAAATGATAGTCCCACTAAGTGCAAACCAGATGGGATGGCGTATCGCTGCAGAATGATGTGGTAGCCATGCTGGTTAAGTGTGCCTTGAATTCTAAATAAATCACAGACAGTGTCACCAGCAAAGCACCCCCACACCATCACACCTCCTCCTCCATGCTTCGCGGTGGGAACCACACATGCAGAGATCATCGGTTCACCTACTCTGCGTCTCACTTTATACAATTAATAAGCACTACAGTAAATAAAACCGAATAAAAACATATTTCTTGTCCAGGACCGGAGTCTACGGAGACCGGTGTGCCATAGCCAATCAGAGCTAGAGTAGGCTTATATGCAAATAAGCCATTTGCCACATGGGCCTGCCATCTTTGACTTTGAACTGGACTGTGTGTTTACAGCAGTAGCAACAGCGCGACTTTAGATCATCAGAACGCATTCGCCAAAGCCACAAAATACACCTGAATGGATTTCTGCTAATATGTTAATACCACAGGAGTCCTCTTACATTTGGGAACTTCACAGTCAAACAACCATGAAAAGGTAGGCTCTCTCTCCCTCAGTTGCCTATGCACATCAACAAAGTCAACAACTATTGGTAGTCAGAGAGAGATGAGCTAAAATCTAACGAGGGAAATGTATATAAACCCTCTCAAACTTTTGCACAGATAAACAATTGGGAATAGTAGCCTGCTCGTCCTTGTGCAACTTGCCTGCCAATGCATGCTCATCCCAACCCACGTTTTGACAGCTGAATGGGAACTTGCCTGCCTGCCCGCCCGTTTGATCGATGCCAAATACATTTCATTGTCTCCAACCAAACTAAGAGATATGCTAACTGTGGATAACAGTAATTCAAGTTCAGCATAGCTAGCTAGCAAAGTGATTGACATTTCTTGCTAGCTAACCAACATCTCTAGCTGTAGCCACCGAAAAACGATATGAGGGGAAAAAGTCAGTCACTCAGCCACTCCTCCAATGACATGACATCCTCCCAGCAGCTAGCTAGCTAGCTAACGCTAGGCTCCATGTTTTTAGCTAAATAAAGAAATAGCTAGCTACAGAAATAGATACACTAGCCCAGGGGTGACAAACTCCTAATCAAAAAGTATTTAATATCTCAAAATAACAAAAACGTAGCTACAGGGTGTTGTAACATTTAAACTTAAAACATGTTTTTCATTTTTTTGCACTGCATGGATCACCGTTGCGGTTGAATGCAACATTGCTGTATGGTGCACTCAAAATGTATTGTAGTTGAGTAGCCAGCCTAGGCTACTGCTCAAATGTTGCTTTAATAGGCCTACATGTTTCTCCTTTGCATGGTGTTTTGTTGCAGGTTTAGCTTTTTGGTTAATTATTGTCAAGCTTTAAAAACTGACGCCAGACTGCAACATTTTAGTAGCCTAGCGCTGCGCGCTGTAAACAGGATACACAAAAGCAGTGCAATTGAAGTTGAATTCACCGATACGAGTGTGTCAGGCTGTAATTTCATAAAGTAGATGACTCAACTGTTGACTCATTTATACTTTGGCCCGTGTGCCTTGTGTTTGACACATGTGCAGCTAGCCTATTAGCCACGTTATGACTGACCTGTGATCATTGCCCTTGCTAGTTTGATTGTATTGACATTCCCAGCCTAAAGTTAAAGTCCCAGTTAAAGTAATCTGGTATTTTGTTCAAAATATTAAGTCATTGAAACTGAAACAGTGCATCCCGAATGGGTGGAGGCAGCAAACAATGTACCAGGCCAGCTGTGATTTACAACCTGATAGCAATATTTTTTGGACTACAATTAATGTAGCTATAACAGTAATCCTTCTATCCCCCCTCCCCCACCCCCCATTAAAAATAATAATAATAATCATAAATATATATATATATATATATATATAATAATAATAATAATAATAATAATAATAATAATAATAATAATAATAATAATAATAATAATAATAATAATAAAAATAAATAAAGGAGTGGTTGTCCCACTGGCTATCCTAAGTTGAATGCACCAATTTGTAAGTCGGTCTGAATAAGAGCGTCTGCTAAATGACTTAAATGTAAATGTAAATGTATTGGTGAATTATATTAATCATGCATTGAACTGCATCCATCTATTCTGCCAACAATGCCTTACTGTACGTCATGACATTTTTTGTCAAACATTTTTAAAACCTCTAATAAAGTTGATTTTGAAGCATAAACAAAGAATTTGATATTTTTGACTGATATTATGATTGTCAGTTTGTTTCATATCTCAGAAGTAGTTAAAACGCTGTCAGTTCCACTTTAATGTTAGCTCAAAATAACTGGGTATTCAACAAGAATGTTATATGGTAAAAGTAACATACCCCAAAAAAAATTATGAACAGTGTAGTACAGTTCAGTGTGACCGAGTGTGTCTCAGGTGTAGAGACACACAAGTGCAGAGAACTGTAGCTACAGATTGTTACACCAGATAATGTGATTTACCCAAAGATATTTGCCGACTTCTTGTCTATTTCAAGTAATCTCTTATTGATCGAGACAGGTGGGTGTCCACCCCAAAGTGCTGTATGTAATGATGACAGAGACCTGTCTTGATCAATGAGAGACGACTTGAAACAGACAAGATGGCGGTGTACACATTGTTGTATTACGTCATGGAGCAAAAAAATCATATTTTAATAATTTAGCATTTTCTAAATTCAAACTGCAACTGGACACAGACATTTTATGAGACTCCTGTTTCCCTGAATCGAGGACGAAGACGGCATAGCTAAGTTTGGTCGAAAATTCTCTGTGCTACACCAAACAGTACCTATCTTGTAACTCACAGTGATGGATACCAAAAATATTTGGTTAAATCACATAATCTGGTGTAACAATCCGTAGCTAAGACAACTGGTGGTCAATGATGAAACAGTAAGAAAATACAGTATGATCAGTAAGTTCAGGGAATACTTGTAAAGCTGTGGGAGGAGTGTTGTCATGATCAAACTGCCATTCAGCTCCTCGTGAGTCATCTGCTTGAAATCCAGCAAGATAACTAAGTCTAATCCCTCAAAAGGGATACAGCTCACGGGAGTTCTGCTACAATGACACGCAGGCAAATTAATTATGTTTCTGTATTTAGAATCCACTCTAGGAAGAAGCCCCAAGACAACAAAAATATAATTATACTCTATTGTACAGTTTGAACTGTGACAGCATAATTCAACATTAGGGTAGACTAGAACATGCACACATGTGCAGAGGCACAGAGATTACATTTACAACAATATCTAGCCTAATATAAATAAATATGGCATAAACCTCAACCTTTTCACAGTGACCAGACCTTACAATTGTACCTAGGTAGGTAGGCAGACAGTATCTACCTACAGCCATGTCTATCAGGCATGCTTAGGCAAATATTTTTTAGATTTAGAGATTTACAACAGTAAATTGTTGTATTATTGTTTCTCCTCACTGTTTGCTACTAAATTTAGCAGGCTAGCTAGCTGGATATGCAATACTTGTTATTTACATCTGTTTGGAATCCTATCTTGTGTCATGCCTATACGTTTGTGAGATTGAAGTGCATCCACGGTCATAATCATAACCAATGTCAACCCTTGTCAATTATGTTACATAACTAGCTAATAAAATTACACTGAACAAAAATATAAACGCAACAAGATTTTACTGAGTTACAGTTCATATAAGGAAATCAGTTCATTAGGCCCTAATCTATGGATTGCACATGACTGGGAATTCAGATATGCATCTGTAGTTAGTATCTGGTGAGACCACCATTTGCCTCATCTCCTTTGCTTAGAGTTGATCAGGCTGTTGATTGTGGCCTGTGGAATGTTGTCCCACTCCTCTTCAATAGCTGTGCGAAGTTGCTAGATATTGGCGGGAACTGGAATACGCTGTAATACACGTCGATCCAGAGCATCCCAAACATGCTCAGTGGGTGACATGTCTGGTGAGTATGCAGGCCATGGAAGAACTGGGACATCTTCAGCTTTCAGGAATGTTGTACACATCCTTGGGACATGGGGCCGTGCACTATCATGCTGAAACATGAGGTGGAAGTCCTGGGCTGGCGTGGTTACACGTTGTCTGCTGTTGTGAGGTCAGTTGGACATACTGCCAAATTCTCTAAAACGACGTTGGAGGCAGCTTATGGTAGAGAAATGAACATTACATTCTCTGGCAACAGCTCTACATTCCTGCAGTCAGCATGCCAATTGCACACTCCCTCAAAACTTGAGACATCTGTGGCATTGTGTTGTGTGACAAAACTGCACATTTTAATGTGGCCTTTTATTGTCCCCAGCACAAGGTGCACCTGTGTAATGATCATGCTTTTTAATCAGCTTCTTTATATGCCACACCTGTCAGGTGGATGGATTATCTTGTCAAAGGAGAAATCCTCACTAACAAGGATGTAAACAAATTTGTGCAAAAAATTTAGAGAAATATGCTTTTTGTGCATATAGAACATTTCTGGGATCTTTTATTTCAGCTCATGAAACATGGGACCAACACTTTACATGTTGCGTTTATATATTTGTTCAGTGTATTTAAAGTTGCTGATGTTACACATGTTTGCTAACAAGTTACAAACGCGAGGCGTGGTGCATAACAAGTTAGCATGCGCCAGGCTAACTAGCTAGCCAACTCCAGTCACGTGCTCGTTGTAGGTTGCTGTTTAGTAGCGACTAAAAAGAGAAGAGGTTTTACATTTGAGAAACAAAAGACCTCTGTTTGTAAAACCTCTTCTCTTTTTTGTCATTGATATGGCTACCGGTAGATGTTTATCTTACTTATGTAAATGTGATATTTCAGTTGGTTTTTTGATGAGCAACCCTAGTTGCTAGGGGGGGTGGGAAACATGGTTTCCAGGAGTGGGGGTGGAGACATGTTGGCTGGGTGGGGTTGGGGGAATGGGATGGGAGGTTCGGGGTGGAGGCCCGCTTCTTTTATGTGCTATTTTTCCTGATTGTACGGAATTTTGAGTGGCAGCCTATGGGTACATGTTTTATAAACCTATAAGTTGAAATGGGTAGTGTACCTGTACCCCCCCCCCCCCCCCCCCCAACAAAAAATAACAAAACAAATACAAATATTGTCCCCCAAAAATATAAAGAAATACACAGACAGACAGACAGACACACACACACACACACACACACGACAAGCACTATGATGACATGAAGACTTGCAGCCTTGGTCATAAAACAGCAGGTCTCTGTCCCCCCTGTCACAGGACCTGTATTCAGCTCTGTGCCATGCTAAAATATGTCCCCAAATACAGATGGGTGGGAACTCAACTGTGCCCCACTCAAACATGTCCCCTCTGTGTCACATTGAATATAGTGATGAGGGTAAAATACATTTACACTGTCATAAGACAAGATAAGGAGGCCAGTGTAACCCTGAAATTCCCATAGATCGAGCAAGACAGCATAGAATAGAAATGTAGTGGTCCATCTTGCAAAGGAAAGACATTCATCTTGGGGATCTATACGCAATGACAGGTGTCTATGTCAGTGCTCCACAATCCAAATAATTCAAGTTGAGTGTTTAGTGTGACAAGTGACCACCTCAAATTCTAATTGCAGCGTAAATTGCAGCCAAGATTAAAAGCTAAAGCAGCATTGGCACAAGGAGCTGTCACAAGTGATGTAGGCTGCCGTTTCAGGTCCAGTTGTGCACATCAACACATGTACTGTAGTCCACATGTCCATGTGGACCCATGTGAAAGAAATAGCATGTGGCATGTCATGAATGTACACACCACTGAATAGGTGCCCTGTTCATCTTTCTGTGTGTTCTACAGAGTGTGTGAGAGAGAGTGTGTCAGTGCCTTCTCTGGTGTTGTGTGTGTCCCTCTTTCCTTCCGCGCTGACATCTAAGAGAAGGTGAAGAGTGTCAAAAGGGATTTGGCGGGGATGGGGCCGCGCGGCACGCTGCCATTCACATTGAATCAGGCACACGCCGAGCTACACTCAGCCTCCGGGAACACCCAGCACCCTCTCTACTAGTAGAACCCCCTACCTCACCTCCACCACCCCCCATCTGCCCCCTTTTTCCTGCCTTAGAGCCCCATCAAACACGGGGTCTCCACCACACCTCAGCGCCCAGCCCCCAGTCACCCCAATTCCTCAATCTGCCCACACACACACGTTGGTGCACACACACACACATTGGTGCACACACACACGTCCTCTTCCATTTATCGCCCATTCGTCCCTGGCACCCACCACTCTCTTTCTCTCTCTTTGAGAATCCTCTACAGTCATACTGACCCCTGACCCCTCTCTCTGTTTCTCCTCCTCCCCTCCTCTGGGTTTCAGAGAAAAGAGCTGAGGGCAAGATTAGGGGTTGGCTGCCTCTTTGCGTTACCAGCTAAAATAAATATTCCCAGGATGACGCCTATTGCCTGGAGGATGTTTATGAGTATACATGCTGTTCCATACACACACACAAACACACACACACATACCCATATTCACACACACACACACACATACACATACACACACAAAGTCACACATGGAAGCGTGCACGCACGCACACACACACACACACACTCATGCACTCATACATACGCATGCACGCACATATTTCCTCCACACACAGTCTGAGACAGTAGACGGAGCAGAGGGAGATCGCCTACACTCATCCTGTCCCCCTAAACCTTTTACCTCATCATCACCTGTGATATCACTGAGCTCTGCCCTACAATGACATGGCAGCTAGGAGAAAGGTGCCAACCACTGACGGATGGTAGAGAAGGATGGAAAATGATGAACGAATGGTCACTGTAATGTTAATATTGGTAAAAAAAAAAATAAAGAGCATAAGGAAATACAGTATTAGCATAAGTCACCCTCTAGTCTGATGATCGATAACACAACCCTGTATAATGTAAAGCGTTTTGGGTAACACTTTATTTGGATAGTCCATCTGTAGATACTCTACAGACTACATACAGACTATCAGTAACATTTCAAGTAACTATCTACTAACCCTAACCCTAACCTTAACCCTTATCGTAACCCTAACCTTAACCCTTACCCTAGCCCTAACCTTAACCCTAATCCTTATTCTAAACCTAACCCTAACCGTAACCTTAGCGAGCAGTAACCTTAGTAACCTTTGTTTGTTGATAGTATGACTATGTGTAGAGCATTGTTTAGATAATAAAGCATTTGACCTTTCCATTGTGTTCACGACGGAGGATTGGTTGATTTCCAGTTTTTAAGTATACTTTTTTTTCAAGATGATTGACGAGACCATAACCTAATGAGACCATGTTGTTATACCTTCACCAGGCAGCTGCTGCATATGGACAGGAAGAGGAAACCCCCGCTAGGGTTTCAACCGTGGCACAGACACTAAATATTGTACCTTTAAAAACACTACCACCTCATGCTTCTGTGACAGCTGTTGACTGTCCGACTTCCAAGCACACTTACCGAGGCTTGGAAGTCAGACGACATGAGCACTTAACCAAGTATGTGTTGTACGTCCATCCAGTTTGTTGGCTACATCCTAAAGGCTTGTGTCCCAAATGGCACCCTATTCCCAACATATTGTACTCCTTTTAGGCAGAGCACTATGGGCCCTGGTCAAAAGTAGCGCACTAAATAGGGAATTGGGTGCCATTTGGGATGCAGAAGACTGTGTTTCCTGTGCATTAGTTACCTATTGATTTGTGTTTCTTCTTTTTGCGTTGACGCGTTTACTGTATGTCCCCTTCAGAAGTGAAGTGTAGAGGTTATAGAAGGGAAGTACCTAGGCTGTAGCTCAGGGCACCAATGACCTGTGACCAGCAGATATGGCGTTTTGTGAGGTCAGCATTCCTAACAGCCCTGGGTTCAAATACTATTTGAAATCATGCCACATGCTTTAGCTGGGTTTGATTGAGTTTACATGTTGCAATGGAACCAATAGAACAGTCCCAAAAGTGCAAACCCTGTCCACCCGGCACTCCAGGCAGGCTCAAGGAAACGCGCAAAGTACTTGAAAGATTTGAAATCGTATTTCAACCCCAGAGCCTAGGCCTGATTCCTAGTAAGCTTATTTACATGTCAACTGTTTTTGTGAGGTCATCATTTCTACGGAGCTAATTATTTTGTCAACTAAGTAGTTCTGACATTGACTACACCTCTGAAAGTATGTAAAAGAAGTGTAGAGAGCAGCATGTGCAAATGTCACTTTATTATTTGGCTCCCTCCCTCGATATTGCTGTAGTGTCTTTCTTTACGCACCAGGCTTTAGTAGACTTGCTCGGTGTGGTGCAATTGTTTGAACAAGTCAGAACAGGATGGTTGTTTACAGGCTGCACATTTTTCCTTCTCATGGGATCCCTGTTGACTGGCCTGCTATAGGAAGGAGGTGCAGCTGTGAGGTTACTTGTACAGTTTAAGTCGGAAGTTTACAAACACTTAGGTTGGGGTCATTAAAACTCGTTTTTTAACCACTCCACAAATGTCTTGTTAACAAACTGTAGTTTTGGCAAGTCGGTTAGGACATCTACTTTGTGCATGACACAAGTCATTTTTCCAACAATTGTTTACAGACAGATTATTTCACTTATAATTCACTGTATCACAATTCCAGTGGGTCAGAAGTTTACATACATTAAGTTGACTGTGCCTTTAAACAGCTTGGAACATTCCAGAAAATTATGTCATGGCTTTAGAAGCTTCTGATAGGCTAATTGACATCATTTGAGTCAATTGGAGGTGTACCTGTGGATGTATTTCAAGGCCTACCTTCAAACTTAGTGCATCTTTGCTTGACATCATGGGAAAATCAAACGAAATCAGTCTGGTTCATCCTTGGGAGCAATTTCCAAACGCCTGACGGTACCACGTTCATCTGTACAAACAATAGTACGCAAGTATAAACACCATGGGACCACGCAGCCGTCATACCACTCAGGAAGGAGAAGCGTTCTGTCTCCTAGAGATGAACGTACTTTGGTGCGAAAAGTGCAAATCAATCCCAGAACAACAGCAAAGGACCTTGTGAAGTTGCTGGAGAAATCAGGTGCAAAAGTATCTATATCCACAGTAAAACAAGTCCTATATCGACATAACCTGAAAGGCCGCTCAGCAAGGAAGAAGTCACTGCTCCAAAACCGACATAAAAAAGCCAGACTACGGTTTGCAACTGCACATGGGGACAAAGATTGTACTGTTTGGAGAAATGTCCTCTGGTCTGATGAAACAAAAATATAACTGTTTGGCCATAATGACCATCGTTATGTTTGGAGGAAAAAGGGGGTGCTTACAAGCCGAAGAACACCATCCCAACCATGAAGCACGGGGGTGGCAGCATCATGCTGTGGGGGTGCTTTGCTGCAGGAGGGACTGGTGCACTTCACAAAATAGATGGCATCATGAGGAAGGAAAAGTATGTGGATATATTGAAGCAACATCTCAAGACATCAGTCAGGAAGTTGAAGCTTGGTCGCAAATGGGTCTTCCAAATGGACAATGACCCCAAGCATACTTCCAAAGTTGTGCCAAAATGGCTTAAGGACAACAAAGTCAAGGTATTGGAGTGGCCATCACAAAGCCCTGAACTCAATCCTATAGAAAATTTGTGGGCAGAACTGAAAAAGCATGTGCGAGCAAGGAGGCCTACAAACCTGACTCAGTTACACCAGCTCTGTCAGGAGGAATGGGCCAAAATTCACCCAACTTATTGTGGGAAACTTGTGGAAGGCTACCTGAAACGTTTCACCCAAGTTAAACAATTTAAAGGCAATGCTACCAAATACTAATTGAGTGTATGTAAACTTCTGACCCACTGGGAATGTGATGAAAGAAATCAAAGCTACTATTATTCTGACATTTCACATTCTTAAAATAAAGTGGTGATCCTAACTGACCTAAGACAGGGAATTTTTACTAGGATTAAATGTCAGGAATTGTGAAAAACTGAGTTTAAATGTATTTGGTTAAGGTGTATGTTAACTTCCGACTTCAACTGTGTATGTATGTGTATATACACTGAGTATACCAAACATTAGGAACACCTTCCTCCCCTTTTGCCCTCAGAACAGCCTCAATTCATCGGGGAATGGACTCTACAAGGTGTCGAAAGTGTTCCAATGCTTCCCACAGTTGTGTCAAGTTGGTTGGATGTCCTTTGGATGGCGGACTATTCTTGATACACACGGGAAACTGTTGAGCATGAAAAACCCAGCAGGGTTGCAGTTCTTGACACAAACCAGTGCGCCTGGCACCTACTACCATACCCCGTTCAAAGTCACTTCTATATTTTGTCTTGCCCATTCACCTTCTGAATGGCATACATATGCAACGCATGTCTCAATTGTCTCAAGGCTATAAAACCCTTCTTTAACCTGTCTCCTCCCCTTCATCTACACTGATTGAAGTGGATTTAACAAGTGAGATCAATAAGGGATCATAGCTTTCACCTGGATTCACCTGGTCAGTCTATGTCATGGAAAGAGCAGGTGTCCTTAATGTTTTGTACACTCAGTACAATAAAAGTACAATATATGTGTATTTGCAGTGGGGTCCAAAATTATTTACAGCCTTGATGAAGATGAGCAATAATGACTGCATAAAATAAATAATTCAAATACTGAGATATACTGTATTTATGGGGAAAAAATGAGGTAATTATTTACAATTTATTTATAATGGGCACAACATAATCTGAAACACAACCACAACAAACTGCAAATGCATCCACCAAGTTTGGAGAGTCACAAGCTTGATGTAGTCATTGCATGCTAGGAATATGGGACCAAATACTAAAATGTTTACTACTTTCATTATAAGTATCTTTAGGGGTGTCAATTTTGACAACTACCTTTTTGAGAAAAGAAATACTAGTTGTTAAACAAAATGTCTTTCTCTGAGCAATTGTATTAGCATAAAATAAAATAATTTCCCCAAAATGTTTTGCATACAACATATCTCAGTATTTGAATTATTTATTTTATCAAGGGTGTCAATAATTTTAGACCCCACTGTATAAGTACCCTATATGTATATGTTTATGTATATTAGCTCAGCTCATTTGCATATATGTAAAGGTTTTAGCTCAGTGAGTTAACAGTCTTGTAGCGCACCAGAGGCCCGGGTTCGAACCCCATTCAGTCACATATATGTACATAGGCCTACTTAATGTGCTATATACAGTATGTTACATTGCATAACAGAGGAATTGCTTAAACATCTGTGCGTGTGTGTGTGTGCATACATGCTTGCGTGCGTCCATGCCTGGGTGTGGCAGGTCAATAAAAATGTCCATATGGCGTTGCAATACACCATAAGACTAATTTGTGTTATGGTTACACGTGAGGCCGGTTGGAGGTACTGCCAAATTCTCTAAAACGATGTTGGAAGCGACTTATGGTAGAGAAATGAACATTCAATTCTCTGGCAACAGCTCTGTTGGACATTCCTGTAGTCAGCATGCCAATTGCACACTCCCTCAAAACGTTAGACATCTGTGGCTTTGTGTTATGTGACAAAACTGCACATTTTAGAGTGGCCTTTTATTGTCCCTAGCACAAGGTGCACCTGCGTAATGATCATACTGTTTAATCAGCTTCTTGATATGCCACACCTGTCAGGTGGATGGATTATCTTGACAAAGGATAAAATGCTCACTAACAGGGATGTAAACAAATTTGTGCACTACATTTGAGAGAAATAAGCTTTTTGTGCCTTTGGAAAATGTCTGGGATCTTTTATTTCAGCTCATGAAACATGGGACCAGCAATTTACATGTTGCGTTTATATTTTTGTTCAGTATAATTTGGTACAAGCTCCCTCATGCCCCATCAACAACTCTTGCAATAAACCAAGTGTGATAATGTGACGTGGTATCATTCGGCATCTGTATGATTTAAAACAGGCACATACACACATGCATGAACACACACAACTTACAATAGCTACACTGATGTTTTGTGAGAATCAGATATCTATTTCATATTTGCAATATTAACTGGCTACTCTGAAATCAGCTCTGGGCAAGCTGTGTGCTATCTAGAACCTATAAGGGTTCTTCGGCTTTGAAGAACCCTTTATGGTTCCAGGTAGAACCCTTTTATGTTCCATCAAGAACCCTTTCCACAGGGGGGTTCTACATGAAACCCAAAAGGGTTCTACCTGGCACCAAAAAGGGTTTTACCTGGAACCAAAAAGGGTTCTCCTATGGGGACAGCAGAAGAACCCCAATGGCACCCCTTTTTTCTAAGAGTGTATCAATGTTATAAGTCAGTGGTCAAATGATATGCAATGCCATTGTTTTCAGCAAAAATGCTCATCACTCCTATTGCAAGGATTGGGTTGTGAGAAATAGATCATGCCGAAATAAAACCTTCAACCTGTTTGTTGTCTCTGCATATACTATAGCAAACTAGTTTTATATGGCACATATACTGTACAGTAGAGTGCTTTGATGCTGATAATGAATATTTACACTGTGAGCAAGCTGCAATCAGACCACAGCTTATCACACAATACTGTGTGCAGCATATCTCATTGTGAAAACATGCTGAGATAAGACATTTATCAGCCTCATGTTTCTACCATATGGGATCTATCTACAGCTACTGTATCTCTCTCTCTCTCTCTCTCTCTCTCTCTCTCTCTCTCTCTCTCTCTCTCTCTCTCTCTCTCTCTCTCTCTCTCTCTCTCTCGTCGTCCTGTCAGTCCCTCTCCCTCCCTCGCTTTTTCTCTCATGCTCTATATTCTTTTTATTTTTTTTCTCCCGTTTCTCCAGAAGTGGGCGTCAGCAGAACTGTTGTCTGTGGTAGTCACTCTTGTTTAGCCTCTTTTTACCCAGGACAGACAGGTGCATGGCAGCATGCTCTATCTCAGACATATGCAAGCACACACACACACACACACACTCATTCAAGCAACTACGCAAATATGCATGCACGCACGCACGCACACAAAACCACACACACATAGACATATGAAAGCACACACACACACAGCCCGCAGAGAGAGAGAGAGGGAGATTCCTGACCCTTCATTTGTTCTCAGTTATGAAATTCCAGGTCATCAAAGTGTAACATTCTGTTCATATCTAGCCATTGATGTGAAGTCTCCTCTCCCTCCCTCTCTTTCTCTTTCTCTCTCACCTTTGCCAGACTCTTTTTTTCTCTCTCACACAAGTTTGAATATTCAAAGGTATTGGAAGCCTACTGCTTGAATCCATGAGAGCTGGTCTACCACAATTTGTTGCAGCAAAGTAAGCCAATGTCATGCTCTGCACATTACAACATACCCAGCTAGCACATAACGTTCTGAGAACCATATGTTTCTTAGAGCTTGGTGAGAGCCTGGTTGTCCTATGGTTAATTTGCATTCAACCTTCCCACAACTTTCTGGGAATGGTGCAGGATAGTTGCTTGGCTTTGGAACATTTTCAGCACATTTAAGGAATTTGACAAAAAACTTAATTTTCTTGGTATTTTCATTACTTTAACAGAACGTTTCCTAAAAGTTGAAACATGGTTACATTTCATAACATTTTTGGTAATGTTCTAGGAACATTCTCCAACTGGTTTGACATTTGGAATGTTCTCAAATAGTTCAGAAATTTTAACAAAAAATTTTATCCTGTGGGAATTTAAACGTTTCCTACAGGTTTCCTCATGGTTCTATTTCAAATAATGTTCTCATATTGTTCGGAGAACATTTAGAAACAACGTTCTTCAGTGGGAATTTCAGTACTTCAGCATAACATTTCCAACCGGTTTCCTCATGGTGCTATTTAAAGTAATGTTTTCAATAAAAACCACAATAAAACTTTTTTAACGTTCAGAGAATGTTCTAAAAATGTTATTTAAAACATATACGTTCCGTTCTCAGAATCAACAAAACTCTCTCTAAGTGAGTCTCTAAGTGTGTTCAGGTGTGTTGGACGAGCCCACTAACTGGCCATACCTGATCTTAAAACCAGTTAAACGTAACTAAATGGAATCGAAAATGGAATCTATGTAATCCCCAAAAGTAATTACAGTATTTATCACGAGAGGGCCATAAACAATAACTAGCAATGCTAGTAATGCTCACCTTCATGTTAAAATGTTTTATTAATTGCTGAGGTGTAGTCACTTTTGGCATCATGAGGAAGGAAAACACAAGCTCAAGTACACAGTACAAATATAATACTAGTAGAGAGATTTATTTATTTCAGCTTTTATTTATTTCATCACATTCCCAGTGGGTCAGAAGTTTACATACACTCAATTAGTATTTGGTAGCATTGCCTTTAAATTGTTTAACTTGGGTCAAACGTTTCGGGTAGCCTTCCACAAGCTTCCCATAATAAGTTGGGTAAATTTTGGCCCATTCCTCCTGACAGAGCTAGTGTAACTGAATCAAGTTTGTAGGCCTCCTTGCTCGCACACGCTTTTTCAGTTCTGCCCACACATTTTCTATAGGAATGAGGTCAGGGCTTTGTGATGGCCACTCCAATACCTTGACTTTGTTGTCCTTAAGCCATTTTGGCACAACTTTGGAAGTATGCTTGGGGTCATTGTCCATTTGGAAGACCCATTTGCGACCAAGCTTTAACTTCCTGACTGATGTCTTGAGATGTTGCTTCAATATATCCACATAATTTTCCTTCCTCATGATGCCATCTATTTTGTGAAGTGCACCAGTCCCTCCTGCAGCAAAGCACCCCAACAGCATGATGCTGCCACCCCCGCGCTTCACGGTTGGGATTATGTTCTTCGGCTTGCAAGAACCCCCTTTTTCCTCCAAACAACAATGGTCATTATGGCCAAACAGTTCTATTTTTATTTCATCAGACCAAAGGACATTTCTCCAAACAGTACAATCTTTGTCCCCATGTGCAGTTGCAAACCTGTCTGGCTTTTTTATGGCGGTTTTGGAGCAGTGACTTCTTCCTTGCTGAGCGGCCTTTCAGGTTATGTCGATATAGGACTCGTTTTAATGTGGATATAGATACTTTTGTACCTGTTTCCTCCAGCATCTTCACAAGGTCCTTTGCTGTTCTGGGATTGATTTGCACTTTTCGCACCAAAGTACGTTCATCTCTAGGAGACAGAACGCGTCTCCTTCCTGAGCGGTATGACGGCTGCGTGGTCCCATGGTGTTTATACATGCGTACTATTTTTTGTACAGATGAACGTGGTACCTTCAGGTGTTTGGAAATTGCTCCGAAGGATGAACCAGACTTGTGGAGGTCTCCAATATTTTTTCTGAGGTCTTGGCTGATTTCTTTTGAGTTTCCCATGATGTCAAGCAAAGAGGCACTGAGTTTGAAGGTAGGCCTTGAAATACATCCACAGGTACACCTCCAATTGACTCAAATGATGTCAATTAGCCTATTAGAAGCTTCTAAAGCCATGACATCGTTTTCTGGAATTTTCCAAGCTGTTTAAAGGCACAGTCAACTTAATGTATGTAAACTTCTGACCCACTGGAATTGTGATACAGTGAATTATAAGTGAAATAATCTGTCTGTAAACAATTGTTGGAAAAATTACTTGTATCATGCACAAAGTAGATGTCCTAACCGACTTGCCAAAACTACAGTTTGTTAACAAGAAATTTGTGGAGTGGTTGAAAAACAAGTTTTAATGACTCCAACCTAAGTGTATGTAACCTTCCGACTTCAACTGTATGCTTTCTATATATAGTATAATGAAAATATAAAATGACTAACTATAACATTTCACCTTTATAACTGTAAAATATATATGCACATAGAGAAAATGTGTACATTTTCTAAAGGTCTCTCTTGATCAAAATGTCTGCACCCATCGCTGTAAACATTTCACCGAGCTCTAGCTTGGCTTCCTGAACTCGTTAGGAACTGACCTTTCATCTCATATTAATCTTGTCCATCTATAACAATCAGAAAGTGTTTTTTGTTTAAAATCAATGAATTATTTTAGATGAATGGCTATAAAACGATCTCTGAATTTGCTATAGTGAAGAAACCACTCTCTCATTGTCACAACCTGATCTGTTTCACCTGTCTTTGTGCTTGTCTCCACCCCCCGCCAGGGGTCGCCCATCTTCCACATTATCCCTAGTGCATTTATACCTGTGTTCTCTGTTTGTCTGTTGCCAGTTCGTCTTGTCAGGTCTTACCAGCGTGCTGTCCCGTCTTCCTGTGTCTCAAGTTCTGTTTCCTAGTTTTCCTGGTTTTGACTATTCTGCCGGCCCTGACCCCGAGCCTGCCTGTACCTGCCTGACTCTGACCTGATCAAGAACCTCTGCCTGTCCTTGACCTGCCCTTTGCCTGCCCCCTGTTTATAATAAACCATCTGAGAACTGTACTATCCACCTCATGTGTCTGCATCAGGGTCATATCCTGAGTAGTGATAGTACGAACTGGCCATGACTGACCCAGCAGATTCAGACCAGCTCCACACTAATGTCTCCCAGCAAGGAGCCACCATTGGAAGACACAAGGAGTTACTGCAATGCCTTATGGAGGGACTCCATACCCTGGCAGAACGCCATGACCAGGTGTTCGATACATTGCTGGAGCAATTCCACGGATTCCCTACTAGGCAGCGGGCCACACCAGTGATCCCCCAGACTCTCAGCAACCCCGCCACCAGCGGCGTTTCTTCCCAGCCTACCGCAATGTCCCGAGAACCCCTCTTACCTCCTCTTGAGCGCTATGCTGGAGATTCTGGAACCTGCATGGCCTTTCTTTTCCAGTGCTCCCTCGTCTTCGAGCTGCAGCCTTCTTCTTTCCCCTCAGACCACTCAAAGATAGCGTACCTCATAACGCTGATGTCCGGGAGAGCACTCGCCTGGGCTATGGCGGTGTGGGAGCAACATTCCGCCGTCTGCCTCAGCCTGGAGGAGTTTGTAGCGGAATTACGGAAGGTGTTCAATTCTCCGTTATCCGGGAGAGAGGCTGCTCGTAAGCTGCTCCAGCTACGTCAAGACTCCCGTAGTGTGGCAGACTACGCAGTGGATTTCCGCACGTTAGCGGCTGAGAGTGTCTGGAACCCGGAAGCATTGTTTGACATGTTCCTTCACGGATTATTGGAGGTAATCAAAGATGGGCACACAGCCCGGGAGCTGCCCATGGACCTAGACTCCCTCATAGGCTTGACCATTTGGATTGATGGGCGGCTACGAGAACGTAGGAGGGAGAGGGAATCTGTGCCCTGTCGGCCTCACTCGCCTTCGATTCCCACCTCGCCTCCGAGGAATCCCGGAAACCTCCGAAGTCTACATGTCCGAGTGAACCCGATGTCACCCGAGGGCTGCCGACTCGCCTCCTTCGGAGCCCATGCAACTGGGCAGGGCTAGATTGTCTCCTGCTGAGCGCTTATGCAGGCTTAACACCCAGAGCTGTCTATATTGTGGTGCTATGGGACATTTCATAGCTATCTGCCCATTAAAAACCCAGGCTCATCAAGTAGGTACGCTGGTGAGCTGTACGGGGAGTTTCCCACCTTCCATTGCTCGTACCCCTCTCCATGCTACCCTGTTGTTGGGTGACCAGTCCAAATCTCTCCGGGTGCTCATTGACTCTGGGGCCAATGAGAGCTTTATGGACTGTACCCTGGTGTCAGAGCTGGGAATCCCCACACAACCCCTCTCCATTCCCATGGACGTCAGAGCGTTGGATGGCTGCTCTATTGGTAGAGTCACCCACACTATGTTTCCCGTAGTCCTGAGAGTGTCGGGCAATCACAGTGAGAGTATGCAGTTCCTGCCCATTGAATCCCCTCATGCACCCATGGTTTTGGGGTTCTCCTGGCTTCAGAGGCACAATCCTCTAATCGACTGGGCTACTGGTTCTATCCTGGGTTGGAACCCATTTTGCCATGCACATTGCTTGAAGTCGGCGCTGCCTGCCCCGGGACGTCTTCCTGCGGCCTTGGGAAAAGCCCCGGACCTCTCCACCGTCCCACGGAATACCAGGAGCTCCGGGAGGTTTTCAGCAAGGCCTGTGCCACCTCGCTTCCTCTGCATCGGCCCTATGACTGCGCCATCAACCTTCTCCCGGGCACGACACCTCCTCGGGGGCGACTTTATTCCCTGTCAGGTCCAGAGACCAAAGCGATGGAAGGGTATATTTGATTTGAAAATGTGATTTGATTTGCGTCCCTCTGCCTCACCCGCCGGCACAGGGTTCTTTTTTGTGGAGAAGAAGGACAAGACCCTGCGTCCGTGTATCGACTACCGGGGTCTCAATGACATTACGGTTAAAAACCGGTACCCGCTACCACTCATCTCCTCAGCTTTCGAGCCTCTCCGGGGGCGACCATCTACTCCAAGTTGGACCTTCGGAACGCTTACCATCTGGTTCGGATACGGGAAGGGGATGAGTGGAAGACTGCCTTTAACACGGCTAGTGGGCACTACGAGTACCTGGTGATGCTGTTCGGACTGACCAACCCTCCCGCAGTGTTCCAGGCCCTGGTCAATGATGTGCTCTGAGACATGTTGAACCAATTTGTGTTTTTCTACCTCGACGACATCCTCACCTATTCCCAGTCAGCTCAAGAGCACGTCCTCCATGTCTGACAGCTCCTCCAGCATCTCCTGGAGAACCAGCTGTTCATGAAGGCGGAGAAGTGTGAGTTCCATCGCACCACTATCTCCTTCCTAGGATACGTCATCGCTGCAGGGAGTGTTCAGATGGACCCTGACAAGGTGTGAGCGGTGGTGGATTGGCCTCAACTCACATCCAGAGTGCAGCTGCAACGTTTCCTGGGGTTTGCCAATTTCTACTGTCCTTTCATCCGGGGTTATAGCACCCTTGCTTCCCCCCTCTCTTCACTCAACTCTCCCAAGGTGCCGTTAATATGGTCTCCAGCAGCTGACCGGGCATTCTCTGACCTCAAGCAGCGATTCACTATAGCCCCATCTTAATCCATCTGGACCCGTCCTGTCAGTTCGTGGTGGAGGTCGATGCCTCGGATATCGGAGTGGGGGCTGTCCTGTCCCAGCGCTCCGCCCAGGACCAGAAGCTGCATCCCTGCGCCTTCCTTTCCCATTGGCTTAACCCCCAAGGGGAACTACGACGTGGGAAATTGAGAATTACTCGCTGTCAAGATGGTGTTGGAGGAGTGGATGCACTGGTTAGAAGGGGCGGAACAGCCATTTTTGTTATGGACAGACCATAAGAACCTGTAATATCTTTGCACCGCCAAGCGCCTCAACTCCAGGCAGGCGAGATGGGCCCTGTTATTCACTCGCTTCCATTTCACTATCTCCTACCGCCGAGGTCCTAGAATGTGAAGCCTGACGCACTCTCATGTCTGTACAGCCCTGCTACTACACCCTCAGACCCCGAGACCATCCTCCTTATGTCCTGTCTAGTGGCTGCTATCATCTGGGGAATTGAGAGTCTGGTCCGCAAGGCACAGTGTTCCCAGCCAGACCCCGGTGGGGGCCCAACTAACCGGATATTTGTCCCGGACTATGCCCGTGCTCCTGTTCTGGAATGGGCTCATTCCTCGAGACTCACCTGTCATCCTGGCTCCCGTCAGACCTCGTCCGACAAAGTTTTTGGTGGCCCACCATGGTTCCTGATGTCTCTGCATTCGTTGCCGCCTGTACTGTGTGCGCAGAACAAGACTCCACGGAAAGCTCCGGCTGGCCTCCTTCAACCACTTGGGCTTCATCATGGGCCTCCCGCTGTCTGATGGCAACACCACCATCCTTACAGTAGAGGCCCGGTTTTCCAAAGCCGCCCATTTTATTCCCCTTCCTAAGTTGCCCTCAGCTAAGGAGACGGCCCAGCTCATGGTGCAGCATGTCTACCAGATCTATGGACTGCCGGTCGACATGGTCTCCGATCGCAGTCCTCAGTTCTCGTCCCGGTTCTGGAAGGCGTTCTGCACCCTTATTGGGTCATCGGCCAGCCTGTCCTCTGGTTTTCATCCCCAGTCCAATGGCCAGTCGGAGTGAGCCAATCAGGACCTGGAGACGATTCTTCACTGCCTCATCTCCACCAATCCCACCACCTGGAGCCAGCAACTCGTGTGGGTGGAATATGCCTCCAACACCCTTCCCTGTTCTGCTGCCGGTCTCTCGCCTTTTGAGTGTTCCCTAGGATATCAGCCCCCGCTCTTCCCGGAGCAAGAGGCAGAGGTCAGCACACCTTCTGCCCAGGTGTTCGTCCGTCGCTGTCGCCGTACCTGGAAGAGAGCCCGGGCCACTCTTCTCAAGACCACCTCCAGGTATCGACGACAGGCGGACTGCCACCGGACCCCTGCTCCCCACTACCATCTTGGGCAGAGGGTATGGCTGTACACTCGGGATCTGCTCTTCCGGGTGGAGTCCCGCAAACCTTCCCCCGGTTTTATTGGTCCTTTCCCGATCTCTAAAGTTCTTAGCCCCTCTGCTGTTCGTCTTCTGTTGCCCCGTACCCTCCGTATACATCCCACTTTTCATGTGTCTAGGATCAAACCCATGTCTCACAGACCCTTTGTCTTCTGTTTTCAAAACAGTTAACACAAACTAAGCTGGAAGTGTTATTAGAAGTCTTATTTAAACATGTTCCCAGAACGTTATTTATACTGAACAAAAATATAAACACAACATGTAAAGTGTTGGTCCCATGTTTCATGAGCTGAAATAAAGATCCCAGCAATTTGCCATACACACAAAAAGCTTATTTCTCTCAAATTGTGTGCACAAATTTGTTTACATCCCTGTTAATGAGCATTTCTCCTTTGCCAAGATAATTCATCCACCTGACAGGTGTGGCATATCAAGAAGCTGATTAAACAGTATGATCATTACACAGGTTGTGCTGGGGACAATAAAAGGCCACTCTAAAATGTGCAGTTTTGTCACACAACACAATGCCACAGAGGTCTCAAGTTTTGAGGGAGCATGCAATTGGCATGTTGACTACAGGAATGTCCACCAGAGCTGTTGCCAGAGAATTTAATGTTAATTTCTCTACCATAAGCTGCCTACAACGTCGTTTTAGAGAATTTGGCAGTACGTCCAACCAGCCTCACAACTGCAGACCACGTGTATGGCGTTGTGTGGGCGAGCGGTTTTCTGATATCAACGTTGTGAACAGAGTGCCCTATGGTGGCGGTGCAGTTATGGTATGGGCAGGCATAATCTACGGACAAGAACACTACTGCATTTTATCAATGACAATTTGAATGCACAGATATACCGTGATGAGATCTTGAGGTCCTTTGTTGTGCCATTCATCCGTCGCCATCACCTCATGTTTCAGCATGATAATGCACGGCCCCATGTCGCAAGGATCTGTACACAATTCCTGGAAGCTGAAAATGTCCCAGTTTTGCCACGGCCTGCATACTCACCAGACATGTCACCCATTGAGCATGTTTGGGATGCTCTGGATCGACGTGTATGACAGCATGTTCCAGTTCCCGCCAATATCCAGCAACTTCGCACAGCCATTGAAGAGGAGTGGGACATTCCACAGGCCACAATCAACAGCCTGATAAACTCTATATGAAGGTTATGTGTCGCGCTGCATGAAGCAAATGGTGGTCACACCAGATACTGACTGGTTTTCTGATCAACTTTCCCTACACTTAGCTTTTACTGAGCTTTAAGAGTTGGACATGTTGCGTGCGTGAACTAGAATTACTTTAGATGTGAGTTAATGGAATGATGGGTAGAGAACATCCCAATTCAGGTAGAGAGATCAGCAATGCTTTTCTTCCTCTGTCCCCTGTTGTTTAAAGAGGGCGTAGCCGATTTGACAAGGCGGCATTGACACTTTTCATCACCATCCCTCTTTAGGCAGAAATCTGTACCCTGGCCGGATGCCAGAGTATACTGTAAACACAAGTCTTTCTCCAACACAATAATGCTCAACAGGCCTAGGACACTGGCTGTGGTTGCTATGGCACATGGGTGTTGTAAGGTGTGAGGGAGGTATGTGGATGGAGAAGGAAGCCCACCTTTTTAGTGTCAGATCATGCCCCTATGGTTTTTAATAAGTGGGCATGCTGAGTATGGGATCTGTTGTGAAACAATATTGACACCAATTGATTTATCAATGTATTATATATACAGGTAGGTTCCTCCAACAATCCAACAATGTATCATGAATCAATTGTTTACTTGAGACTAAAACATTTTGCTAATGCATTTCTTTGGAGAAATTATCCTAACTGATTGTAATTTGTTTCTCTTTTGGTGTTGTCTAACTTGTCTAGTCCTCAAGTGATTGTTATACAGTACATTTAAAGAACACTAATCGTCAGCCATGACTCTACAATGGATATAGTGCTCTCTCTCAGCTCATCTTTTCCCCCTTGATCCTGCACATTGCAAACAAGTCTGGACAGCTTGTATCTCATCTCCGCTGAATAAACACATGCAGGAAATTAACGTGGTTTCCAGTGATTCACTCCATACTGGAAGCATTTATTGTCAAAGAAAGCAGAACTGTGGTCTCACATGTTTACTATTGTCTCTTACTTTAACAGATACACATCTCATTTTGATCCCCCCCCCCCCCCCCTTTTTTTTTTTTTGGACACACCTACTCATTCCAGGGTTTTTCTTTAGTCTGACTATTTTCTACATTGTAGAATAATAGTGAAGACATCAAAACTATG
Source organism: Coregonus lavaretus (assembly GCF_964263955.1). Lineage (NCBI taxonomy): Eukaryota > Metazoa > Chordata > Actinopteri > Salmoniformes > Salmonidae > Coregonus > Coregonus lavaretus. Next base: position 53,464,932 of record NC_139999.1, on the reverse strand, counting down.
AAATAACACATATGGAATCATGGAGTAACCAAAGAAGTGTTAAACAAATCCAAATATATTTTATAGTTGAGATTCTTCAAATAGCCACCCTTTGCCTTGATGACAACTTTGCACACTCTTGGCATTCTCTCAACCAGCTTCATGAGGTAGTCAGTATGGGCTGTTTTCCCTTTAAAGGCATGACTAAAAGATGACAGTTAAAGATAATATCCCATGTAGTCCCCTGTAGCTCAGTTGGTAGAGCATGGCGCTTGCAACGCCAGGGTTGTGGGTTCGTTTCCCACGGGGGGCCTGCATGAAAATGTATGCATTCACTAACTGTAAGTCGCTCTGGATAAGAGCGTCTGCTAAATTGTGAAAATGTAGCGTGTGTATGATGCAATGGCACACTACATCTAGAAGTATGACAGTGTATAACCTACTCATGACTCCTTCAAAGACCATGCACATGAGTCATGACGTTTAATCCAGTGTTGTGATTTTTTATGTACCATTGATTACTTGAACTACACTTTGTTACAATAAGTGGATTTGTATTATGTGTTGATATTTGTCAGTGATGTATTGGACAGTCTAAAGATTGCTAGAGACGGACTGGTTATAGGGCAGTTCTGGCAGTGCAAGATGGGTTGCTCCATCTTTTGCCCAGTGGCAAAAAACTGCTAAATTGGGGGTTATGAGCAGAATAGAAAAATGGGCCCGTGTAGGAGCCCCAAATGGACCAGTGTGTTAGAAATGCCTGGGCCATTTTCTGGTCCCATTCCATCCCTGAAGATTGCTCATCTCATGTGTTCACTCTATAGTCACAAACATTACCATACTTTGAAATAAAGTAGGGAGGTTCACTGTCTCACTGTTCATTTGAAGGCATGGTAAACAGATCAGACGTTCATTTGAAGGCATGGTAAACAGATCAGATGTTCATTTGAAGACATGGTAAACAGATCAGACGTTCATTTGAAGGCTGTATCTACTTTCATGGGTAATTTGCTTTCTGCTACAACATTTGCTTCGACACAACGTGCTCTTGGTGATCTTTTTAGTTTTTATTGCATTGGAAATATCTACACTATAACTGAAAAGCAATTGATGTATGCTTTATGTGCTGTGTGTGTCAATAGGCCATTACAAAGATCAGCTTTTGTCCAAATCCCTCTCTCACCTCCTTACTGTATTTCAGTTATGTGGGAAAAAAATACTTTTTTTGCTGTTGGCTGTGTAATGCACCTAGGGTAGTTTTCCATAATTGTATCTGTAATTTTCCACTTTCGCAATAACAGTATCTACAATAGCATTTCATAACGTGCTTCGTTTGGCTATTTTTGAGTTGTAGGCATATTCCTTAAAGATGGAATCCACAGTAAGGGAAACAGCACCACTTTTTGTTATTGTTTTTGTTTTGTTGACGAAGCGGAGGTGAGGAGCGTTATTCTGCTCTTCTGTCGCGCGTGCAATGATGTCTGAGGGGACATTTTTTGTTGTTGTTTGCAGTAACTTCTTTGTCGTTGTAACATCGCAAACGGACGTGGCAGTTTCACCATTAAGGATTCCAGCTTTAAAATCTTTGCTTTTGGAAAATGTTTGTAATTCTATTGACCTGAGTTCTTAAGTTTACTGTATGTGGGTGTCATGCACTGATTAAAAGTTGGCATCACCAAGCCTTCCCATGATGCATTGGGCAGGGCTGGGCTGGCTAACAGGTGGTTCCTGGGTGACTCCGGTCCCTCTCCCCCACAGAGTCCTCCCACCCAATGCTAACGGCTAACGCATTGCAACAGCATTAGGATTCCGCTAACAATCGTTAGCACCATAGGCTTGGGAATCAGCCATGTGATCAGTAATGAGAAAGAGACAGATAGAGAGAGAGGTAGAGCTAGGGGAGAGAAGTGGAAGGGAGACATCAATAATACCTTCATAATCCATAAGGGCTATAATCCATTGAAAATGAAGACAATACTGGACAAATGTCAATGTCTAATACTAATAGGATTAGACATTTCAACTCCATTGTTATAAAGGCGATGTTTGTTCAGCCATTTGGGCCGCACAGTACCAAGTCTGTGTACATGTAGGCCTGTTTGTTGACTAAACAGCTTGTTCCAATTACTGTTGCTGCTCGGTGCTAGATAGGTGGACAAGGCTGCCTGTATGTTTGTTAGGGACGACAGATGCTTTTCATTTGGCTGGAGATGCGGTGTCGACCATCTTGTAATTGATCAATTTTTCTGTTGTTGTGCTAAATAGAAAGACGGAGGAAGAGGAGGCCCTAGCAAAGGGGGGGGGGGGGGAATCTTGTCCTCGATAAAAGTGACCTCTATCATAAGAAGCGGAGTCCTACTCCCTAGTTCCAGTTAGTTAGCAGTTCAGAGAAGAGGAAAACATCCTTATTTTGGTTCCTAGCGGAGGTAGCTAGCAGAGCTAGTTCCCTGAGAAACCTAGACATCTGTTGTCTGTGAGGAGAGGCGAGGGATAGAAGGGTGGCTGTGGACCCGGCGACACTGCAGCCTGCACTGCAGCCTAATTGGTAGGATGTGTGAGGAGCAGGGGAAGGAGGGGTGTTTGGGTGGGCGGCCGAGGAGGGAGAGGGACAGGCCACCACATTCCCACAGAATGAGTCCAAAATAAAAGAACAAAAAGCAGAGAAGAAGAGGAGTGACTTACACAGTGAGTTCACCCTTCTCCCTGCCCCTTCCCTACTTCCCTGGGGTATATACCCCCCCCTAAACCCATCCTCATCTGTAATTTAGATTAGTTTCTTCCATATTTTCTCCCCCGGATTAGTTGTTCACCCCGTTGTTGTTTGATGTTCTCGTCATTTAACTGACCTCCTCCCCTCCTCTGAAATCAAGTCCCAGGTTAGACCATTTTTTGTGTGTCCCTCTTATCTGTATTGATTTTTGTCTTGTCCCATTTTCAAGGGACAATGAGTGATATTCTAAATTAGGCATTAAGGAACGGCTGTAGTTGATAGGCATGTGACATGGCATGTTTTCAACTTTGCACTATTAAGTGGTTTCAGTGGTCAGGTGTTTCAGTACTGATTAGAGCGACTGCAAATTACTCTTAATGAGGAGCAGATTTGAAAGGTGGTTATGTTGCATCTGTTAGGAAAGGGCAAGAATTGAGTAGATAAAATAAGTGATGAGGTGCTATGGAACTGACATTGACATTGCTTCTTTGAAACTGACTCATTGACATTTTGGTATGCAGTCAAGCATACATGAACACATTCCCACTGAGGTGCTGTTAACTGAACCCATTTGTTTCAATCAAGACAGGATAATATGCCCAAAGAATGACTCACACAACTTGGGTAACAATTTAGGATTCTTCTCATCTTTGAAGCCGGTGAGTGTCTCACGATCTGTCCTCCTCCATTTTGAACCACAATGTCATTCTTCTTCTTCAGTGGTGTTTTAGGGAGGACTACACCGGAAACTGGATGCGTGATATAAAAAAGGGGGGAAATTCAAAATGGAAAAGGGAAATAAACTAATGTTTAATCCACTCAAACATCTGAAAACAAACTACTAAACTAAAAACCCTCTTCACTTCAAAATACACTCAGAGCCCTACTCAGATCCGGTGACCAGAGAGGACGGAACTGCTGCTCCAGTCAGTAGACCATGCAGCTCCTCACCGGTTACATCCTTCATTCCCAAGAAACGTTCAGCTGCAGATGTGATGACATCAATCTTTCTGTAGTTCTTATCGATTCAGTGCAGTTTATCACCATAGCAATAAATGCCCAAAAATGTACTTTCTTCATGACAAGGGTATCTGGATCCTTCACCTTGCGAACGGCACCCACAGCACTGAAGTGCGGTGTCTCCACGGCAACAGAACCACTAGAACATCCTTTAACTTTTCTCGCTGCCTCTGCATAGGAGACACGCTGGAGCTCTTATCCTAGCAATCTCTGCCTCCTTCACCCTTACAGGACATTCAGGGAACTCATGTACATGCTTCCCACCACAATTGCGACATTCCACATCATCATCTTCTGCACCAAAATAATTACTCAAGTCACACTCTTTGCAAACACTTGACACATGCCAAAATGCTTTGCAGTTGGAACACTGCAGTAACCTGGGGACAAATGCCCGCACAGGGTAACCCACATATCCCATATTGACGTACTCTCTGTCTTCTTTCTATTGAACATACGCATCAATCGTCGACCCCCAACTACTCCAGGAATTTTCATCTTGAAGTTCTCAGCCCCAACTTCCACAGAGACTCCAGAAATCACGCCCTTGATTGGTGCCCTGCTCCGAAAATCGAAAGCAGTCACCTCGTTCTCCTTGATTCTGGTGTTGCACGCACTCTTTTTGTTCTGCTGACACACAAAAAATAAACAACATTTGGAATGGTCACCCTCACAGATTCCACAGTACCCAACACTTTCTTCACCATCTTGGCAACATCAAACGGATCTCCCAGGTACTGTACATCTTCTTAACCTCAAACTGCACTCCTACTACAAAACCGTGAAGTAGTTGTGCAATGAGCAGTAGGCTTTCTAGCCGGCCTTTTAACTGCAATTTTAGTTATCTTTATCCGTCATTTAGCGACTGTAGTCCATCCAGTATTCTCATCACCTTCATTCTCACTCTCATCTTTGTTAGCGCGATCAGTTTCAAACTCGGTATCCGCTTCCGACATTTTCTGAGAATTCAACCACCCACACCGCTATCCGGAATCCTTGGAACATCCACATCTTGCATAGCTGGCCACCACTGTGTCATGTGACTTCTCGTGACCTACATAGAAAGGTAATCGAGACACAGCTTACATAAAATATGATTATGGCTCGATGAATTGATCGTTTACAACTAGCTTTGGGCGTCGAAATGGGATCAAACTATTTACATATTTTAGCTCATCAATTATGTTTAGGAGAACAGACGCAGATTAGATTCAGGTACAGGTACACGTAACAGGTCCAAACCTGCTTCACATATAAACCATCCTGTGTTGATTGAAAATGAGTGAGTGGGTGCGCCACATTAAGCTTAGAGGGATAACATATGGCCAATGCAAATTAATATCTAGTTGTGATGAATGGGGGGAAATGACAGGGGGGAAAAAAACGTTCAGATGTTCCCTGAGAGAAAAAACTCTTGAGGGTTCATCAGCAGACACAAATACAGGATAATTCAGCTTTCATTGAATATTGTAAATGCTGTAAAGGAGTGAAACACGTCATTAAAAACCTAGAAGGCTATGAATGTTAATGGTAACTCAGAACCCACAGCCATCTCAAACATCATAACATTCTGAGCATATGACAGTAAACCCACAAAACTCCAACATCCACTGGTGGCGGCATTCAAAAGAGAAAACAGCGAAGATGAGAACTGCAAACAGTTACAGTGAGGGAAAAAAGTATTTGATCCCCTGCTGATTTTGTACGTTTGCCCACTGACAAAGACATGATCAGTCTATAATTTTAATGGTAGGTTTATTTGAACAGTGAGAGACAGAATAACAACAACAAAATCCAGAAAAACACATGTCAAAAATGTTATAAATTGATTTGCATTTTAATGAGGGAAATAAGTATTTGACCCCTCTGCAAAACATGACTTAGTACTTGGTGGCAAAACCCTTGTTGGCAATCACAGAGGTCAGACGTTGTAGTTGGCCACCAGGTTTGCACACATCTTAGGAGGGATTTTGTTCCACTCCTCTTTGCAGATCTTCTCCAAGTCATTAAGGTTTCGAGGCTGACGTTTGGCAACTCGAACCTTCAGCTCCCTCCACAGATTTCCTATGGGATTAAGGTCAGGAGACTGGCTAGGCCACTCCAGGACCTTAATGTACTTCTTCTTGAGCCACTCCTTTGTTGCCTTGGCCGTGTGTTTTGGGTCATTGTCATGCTGGAATACCCATCCATGACCCATTTTCAATGCCCTGGCTGAGGGAAGGAGGTTCTCACCCAAGATTTCACGGTACATGGCCCCGTCCATCGTCCCTTTGATGCGGTGAAGTTGTCCTTTGCCCTTAGCAGAAAAACACCCCCAAAGCATAATGTTTCTACCTCCATGTTTGACGGTGGGGATGGTGTTCTTGGGGTCATAGGCAGCATTCCTCCTCCTCCAAATATGGCAAGTTAAGTTGATGCCAAAGAGCTCCATTCTGGTCTCATCTGACCACAACACTTTCACACAGTTCTCCTCTGAATCATTCAGATGTTCATTGGCAAACTTCAGACGGCCCTGTATATGTGCTTTCTTGAGCAAGGCGACCTTGCAGGCGCTGCAGGATTTCAGTCCTTCACGGCGTAGTGTGTTACCAATTGTTTTCTTGGTGACTTATGGTCCCCCAGCTGCCTTGAGATCATTGACAAGATCCTCCCGTGTAGTTCTGGGCTGATTCCTCACCGTTCTCATGATCATTGCAACTCCACGAGGTGAGATCTTGCATGGAGCCCCAGGCCGAGGGAGATTGACAGTTATTTTGTGTTTCTTCCATTTGCGAATAATCGCACCAACTGTTGTCACCTTCTCACCAAGCTGCTTGGCGATGGTTTTGTAGCCCATTCCAGCATTGTGTAGGTCTACAATCGTGTCCCTGACATCCTTGGAGAGCTCTTTGGTCTTGGCCATGGTGGAGAGTTTGGAATCTGATTGATTGATTGCTTCTGTGGACAGGTGTCTTTTATACAGGTAACAAACTGAGATTAGGAGCACTCCCTTTAAGAGTGTTACCTGTATAAAAGACACCTGGGAGCCAGAAATCTTTCTGATTGAGAGGGGGTCAAATACTTATTTCCCTCATTAAAATGCAAATCAATTATTAAAATGTTTTACATGCGTTTTTCTGGATTTTTTGTTGTTATTCTGTCTCTCACTGTTCAAATAAACCTACCATTAAAATTATAGACTGATCATTTCTTTGTCAGTGGGCAAACGTACAAAATCAGCAGAGGATCAAATACTTTTTTCCCTCACTGTACCTCGCTAATAACTAGCTTGCGGCTAAAGCTTATAACAAAAAGCAACGCCTGGCAGTAGACAAACATTAACAATAGTTTGAGAGAGGAAAGAAAAGAAAGAAAGAAAGAACCTCTGGTCAATGCCTTTGAGACAATCGCAACCGTGCTAGATCGGTCATCAAAGACAATTGAAACAGTTCCCCTGTCTCAGCTTTCAACCCCTCTGGAGAAGAAAATGTATAATATAACTGAAGGCAGTTACAGACAACTGCTAGTAGAGCGCTAAGAGTGCTAAGCCATAGCGGGACTGACAGGTCAAACAGGTTCTAAGGGAGAGGCTCCTACTTGTTGGGCTGCTAGGCATGACATGAGTCAAACAGCTTCTATTTATCCAACCAGGCACTTTGTTACACTCCAAACAACACTGTAGGACACAGGGTAGTAAAATAGGTATGCTAAAAGTATGTCAGTGGTAACACATTTCATTGAGGCGTGGGATAGCCTAGATAAGAGGAATGTTGTAGGCTCCCTACATATGTGTCACTTAAGTGAGAGATACTCTGAAATCCCCTTGTAATTTGAGTCAAGTGTCTAATATGCATGATGGTATGACACATTTGTTTCACATGGGGGCAGGGATTTGTGTTGTGAGAGTTGCTGTGCTCCATGTTAACAAAGACTTGCCATATGAATCAGTGGGGATGGGTAAGTGATGATTAAGCAGCCTTGCTCAAGAGTCAACACATTGAACACCATAGCACTTTCGTTCAATCATTTTTTCTCACAGATCAAAATAGTCTTCTCCTACTGTGAAACATCCAACATACTCTTACATTTGTCAGTGTTATATGCTAAAGTCGAGATCAGCTTCCATTGGGCAACACACAAAAACACCTGTTCCCAAGATGGGCTTATAAATGTACAGATATATATACACTACCGTTCAAAAGTTTGGGGTCACTTAGAAATGTCCTTGTTTTCGAAAGAAAAGCAATTTCTTTGTCCATTAAAAGAACATCAAATTGATCAGAAATATAGTGTAGACATTGTTAATGTTGTAAATGGTTATTGTAGCTAATCCAAGTTTATAATTTTAAAAGGCTAACTGATCATTAGAAAACCCTTTTGCAATTATGTTTGCACAGCTGAAAACTGTTGTGCTGATTAAAGAAGCAATAAAACTGGCCTTCTTGAGATTTGTTGAGTATCTGGAGCATCAGCAATTGTGGGTTCAATTACAGGCTCAAAATGGCCAGAAACAAATTACTTTCTTCTGAAACTTGTCAGTCTATTCTTGTTCTGAGAAATGAAGGCTATTCCATGCGAGAAATTGCCAAGAAACTGAAGATCTCGTACAACGCTGTGTACTACTCCCTTCACAGAACAGCGCAAACTGGTTCTAACCAGAATAGAAAGAGGAGTGGGAGGCCACGGTGCACAACTGAGCAAGAGGACAAATACACATTAGAGTGTCTAGTTTGAGAAGCAGACGCCTCACAGGTCTTCAACAGGCAACTTCATTAAATAGAACCTACACAACACCAGTCTCAACGTCAACAGTGAAGAGGCGACTCCGGGATGCTGACCTTCTAGGCAGAGTTGCAAAGAAAAAGCCATATCTCAGCCAATAACTGGCCAATAAAAAGAAAAGGTTAAGATGGGCAAAAGAACACAGACACTGGACAGAGGAAGATTGGAAAAAAAAGTGTTATGGACAGACGAATCGAAGTTTGAGGTGTTCGGATCACAAAGAAGAACAATTGTGAGACGCAGACCAAATGAAAAGATGCTGGAGGAGTGCTTGATGCCATCTGTCAAGCATGGTGGAGGCAATGTGATGGTCTGGGAATGCTTTGGGGGTGGTAAAGTGGGAGATTTGTACAGGGTAAAAAGGATCTTGAAGAAGGAAGGCTATCACTCCATTTTGCAACGCCATGCCATACCCTGTGGACGGCGTTTGATTGGAGCCAATTTCCTCCTACAACAGGGAAATGACCCAAAGCACAGCTTCAAACTATGCAATAACTATTTAGGGAAGAAGCAGTCAGTTGGTATTCTGTCTATAATGGAGTGGCCAGCACAGTCACCGGATCTCAACCCTATTGAGCTGTTTTGGGAGCAGCTTGACCGTATGGTATGTAAGATGTGCCCATCAAGCCAATCCAACTTCAGGAAGCATGGGGTGAAATCTCTTCAGATTACCTCAGCAAATTGACAACTAGAATCCCAAAGGTCTGCAAGGCTGTAATTGCTGCAAATGGAGGATTCTTTGACAAAAGCAAAGTTTGAAGGACACAATTATTATTTCAATTAAAAATCATTATTTCTAACCTTGTCCATGACTACATTTCCTATGCATTTTGCTATATTTCCTATTCAAACTCATTTCATGTATGTTTTCATGGAAAACAAAGACATTTCTAAGTGACCCCAAACCTTTGAACGGTAGTGTATATATATATATATATATATATATATATATATATATATATATATATATATACAGCTTTAGGGAGACAAACAAGTATGTGTGCTGTGCACCAAATGGTTAACTAAGTGAAAACATAAACTAGAAATGTTTTGCTCTCACTTGAGTGCATGGCCCTCACATGATGCCTTTTTGTACTATACTCATGCACCAAGCCACATTGCTTATTTGTGTTGCAAAGTTACTTACTACATAATGATGCCCATTGTTCCCATCATTTTTTTGCCATTTATTAATAGGAAAATCTTCACGCAAATGACTTGCCCATAATTCATGAAACACAACTGAAAATGTTTTGCCTGTTGTACATTGCTGCTTTGTGTGTATGTGTGCGCATGTGTGCGTGCATGAGTGCATTCAGGTGTGTGTGTGTGTGGAGGAAGAGAGAAATGGAAAGAGGGAGATAACCCACTGCCTCAGATCTCATCAAATGTCTATGCAAGGCAAAACTCTTGCCCAAATGGGAGAATATCAACAAAGTTGTTATACACAGGGTTGACTTTTTATTATTTTTTCCAATAACTTTAAAACAGTTTTACACATATTCAAAAAGCATATCATACCCACTGCCTAACCTCTACTTTATAAAAACTAACCCATTTATAAAACTTTAACACATTATAAAAAGTTAAGCCATACACCAGAATGATACCATTATTTACATATCCCGTTAAATTACAACATAAATTAGAAAATATTTACAATCAAGGTAAAGATAACGGGGGGGGGGGGGGGGGGGGTCCTCTGTTTGTAGTTCATTTTCTAATTAAAAACACTATTTTTCAAAAGAAATATATACATTTTGCATACACAGACACACGCTCACACAACATAACACATACACACTTGCTGGTGTACTGGCTGGAAGAGATACAATTTAGATGAAAATGGCTGATTATGATTGGATACAGTTAACATCAACATGGAATAGTTTGTACTGAAGGTGAGGGATATCTAATCTTGTCGGGGACTGATTCCTTTTACATTGCAAACTGTAAAAATACTAAAGGAACCAATGGGCAATGTAAGTACTTAAAGACAGGATTAAAATTAACAAAGACCACATTGCTGTGGTATTTGTCACAGCCCACAAGTAACCATCCCTTATCGAACACTGAATGGCTGCCATTGCAAATCATCTTAAAGTTTCTGGGGAACGTAGACAAACAAACAGGCTCTTTTTTTAAAATCAGACCTACTAAAGAAACTCCCATGAACAAAGCACAATAACACTGTACCCATTGAAGTCGTTATGAAAATTTAAGCAACAAAGAAAACAAGAATGAAGTGGATTTTCTTATCTCCAGTAAAAAAAAAGTGTCCTTTGGTAAGTCCAATGGGAACTGAGCACCGCGGAAGAGACACAGGAAATCAGAGGATTTGTCTCCAGACAGAAGAGGAGGGAAAAAAAGCTGAAAAGAATTTACAGCCACAGCGACCCATCTTGAAATTATGTCCTATAGGGAAACAACAAAGTCTGTTTTCTGTTCCTTTCCCCATGTCAACAGAGTCCAGGCCCTTTGGCTGTAAGCAGCTTAAGCACCTACTATTACAGTAGGCACCAAGGTAGGTCGATCTCGCATTGAAACCAGCCAATGGTCGTAACAGGGCAAAAGCAAGGACAAGTCTTTTGAAAAACTCTACTCGTAAAAGAGCACAGGCCATAATAGGGGAAATTGTAAATTCAACTGTGCGAAAACCAAAACGATCTAGAATCGGAATCATATCGACCAATTTCGCTACTAAATAGGATGTCAAAGTAGTCCAAAGGGGAAAGGGGGGCTATACAGTCCAACGGGAGAGCATTTCCTCATTTCCTGTGCTTCTCCATTTTGTCGGAGGCTTTGCTACCGTTGTCGGAGGAGCCCTGCGTGTCGCTGCCAGAGCTCAGGTACATTTTGTCCACCTGTTTGAGGGCCTCGTTCAGGTAGTTCTGGAGGGAGGTCATGGCGGCGCAGATGGCGGGTGAGCCGAATCCGTGGGTGATGAGGCTGAAGTGGGTCAGGCAGCTCTGGATTCCCTGATCCAGGATGGGCGCCGGTCGCGAGTTCCCCAGAGGCGAGCGGTCCTGAGTCAGCAGGTCGGTGAACTCCTTACAGATTTGCCTGTCAAAAATAAAAATTAGATAAAGGTTAACGAAATGTACATGACCAAGACATAGACTATTGGATTTATGTAGAAGGTATAAGGTGAGGAACTTGTCTGTCGGTCTTGCTTTAAAGACCAAAATTGGCTAAAGAAAATAGTGATAAATAAAGAAGAATACCAGTTTCATTTAAGAACCAAAAAATTTACAGGTTGCAAAATAGTTGGGAGGAGATTTTTGATGTACCGATTCCATGTCACATGGTCTATGAACTGATACACAAAACGACGCCGATTCAAAACTTAGTTTTTCAATTTAAATTATTATACAAAATTCTTGCAACCAATAGAAAGTTATATATATGGGGAATACAACCATCCCAGCTCTGCATATTTTGCTTCGAAGAGACAGAATCATTAGATCACTTTTTTGGTACTGCCCATATGTAGCTTGTTTTTGGTCACAGGTTCAGGAATGGCAGAAATATTGCAACATTTACTTGAAGCTAACTCTGCAAATAGAACTGCTGGGTGATTTGAAAAGTCATAGTCAATCGATCAATAATATAATTTAATAATAATTTACAATCCTGTAGAAATGATGAGAATAGAAAGGTTCAGAACTTTTGTGAAACATCACAGCAGAAAAATATGTGGCAGCTAGAAATCAAAACTGGATGGTCTTCAGATATATGGGTGGGGTTGAGGGTAGCTGAAGGCTGGGACTAAAAACAAACAAAAGAAAACGAATGTAAAATATACTGTCCGTGAAATGTATGTAGTATGGAAGTGGAAGCCTAAGTATTGTTGTCCATTTGTTTACTCCAATTAGGGGAAGGGTGGTAGGGTTAGGGGAAAATAATAAAGAAGGAAAATATATTTAATTTGTTTACGCCAATTAAGGAAAGGGTGGTAGGGTTAGGGGAAAATGACAAAGAAGGAAAATATATTTTAAAATATATATATATATATTTAAAATAATATATATATTTACAAAAGAATACATGTGGGGGATTGAAAATGATGGAGACAATTACATTGATAGAAGCTGCAATCTATCTGCAATATTAAAGCTGATCTACTCCTCCCCCTCCCCCCCGCCCCCCACACCAAATTATTTTTAACAAAAGATGACAGGAATTAGATAAAGGTAATGAAATGTACATGACCCAGACATGGACTATTGGATTTATGTCTAGGTGACAATGATCCACTTATAGGCGTACACTGTTTCTTGTAGACACTATGAAATTGGGAGGTCTTAAAAGTAGCCAAGACATCAATATGTTTTATTAATCAATAGCAGATTGAAAACTACTTGAAAACATGTTAACTGAGTCCAAAACTTCACGTACGTTCAAAACCCGCAGGGCTTTTATGTAAATTACATCCCTTCATTTGGAGGAGAGAGCGAGAGAGAGAGACTCACTTGGCAGCAAGGAGCATGTTCTTGCGGGAGTTGACCTCATTGCGTTCCACATGTGGTCGACACAGGTAATCAGCGATGGCCTTTGCCGGAAACTCTGCCTCGCACACGTAGCCAAAATCCCTTGCCAAGTGAAGGGCTTCACCTATAAAGACAAAGACACAGTTTGAAAACTCAACAAACACACAAGTGTTGCACACACATAAAACACACAAACAAACACACACACAAAAACACACAAAACTCTTATCTAAGAGACAAATGCGAATGTGGTCTTGCTGACATACCACATCCCACAGGGGCACTATATGTAAAAAGGGGAACATTGAAGTGGTGCAACGTAAATAATCAGTTGCGCTCAGTCTCTTGGCTCGGGGGAAGCTGTGCCACTGAGATGAATATATCCCATCTTCAGGGGGGACTTCCTGCATGGTCTTTAATGGGCGTATGTGGCTAACTGCACCTGGACGGCCTGTAGCACCAAACAGAGCCACTTATTGATAGACACACACATCACTTGGGGAATGTAGCTATGCAGAAACACTAGGCTTTAAGGTCAGTTGACCCCCCTGGCAAGTCAAACACGTTATAACAAGCCATAATTCAGACTTTGAAGGTCTCTAAATAATACTGGCCCCGAGTCATTCTCCTGCACCGAACCAAAAACGAAATGACACGTAGCTTTGGATGGCTAGGCGCACAGCTATGCGTCATTGCTTAGACATTGTCTAGCCGAGGTATGACTAACGAAAGCGTCAAAGACCAGATTTAATGAAAAAGTAGACAGAGGTGACTATCCTGCCTAAAAACAATAATTGAAACAAGAAAAATCTTAATGAAATATTTTGCCCTGAAAATTATTTCAAGAGATGGGTATTTTACATCTTTGAAGAGTTTATGTGTGATTTGAAAGACAGGAAGGTTACAAGCTACACGTTTCTTTGTCCTTTGGTCGCATGTGCCGTATTAGATAATGTTACAGACGTAATAGACAGGGTTGGACTCCATGAAGTTGTGTTTCAGGGTTATTCTCTTGCTCTACAGGTCTTGGCCTGCTGCTTGCTAACCTTAAAATGTCACCAAGACAGTCAGGGTGGATAACGTCAAAGCTTCCTTGATTGTCAAAGGCAGAGAAATGTAGTGAAAGACAAAATCAAACATCAGCTAGGTCAAAACGAGGAAATTACAAGACAAAGACCAGCCACAGCTACTTTTGAAGCCAAGTTACAGTAAGTTTTATACAGGAAATATAATAATAATATAGATAATCATGTCACAGTAACAGATCGCAGAGTTTAGGTTCACCATATAAATATAATGAATAGATGGTACAACACCAGTGGAAGTGGTGTAAACCAAACAACCATCTTTGATGGGCCAGGATGACTACAAAGATCATCCAAATTAAATGTTGCTTATCACATCTCTGTGTATTATATGTGCAACAATGAATTCAATTGGCTCTCCATTTTGAATGAGCCAACTTGTTCAAGGAGTAAAGATGGAGACGAGTTCTATGCATTGTATTTCTATGATGTCATATATGTTGAGGTTCATTGACCACAGTTTTATATATGAAGAGGGAAACATTGGGCAGCGTACCTTCTACCAGTGCAGTTAGCAGGGTGACATTAGCAGCCTTCCTCCTTCCAGCGGGCAGATTGAGCCCAATCTTGTCCAGCTTCTCTCTCAATGACCGGCCACCATTTTTAGACTTGGCTCTGTAGGAGAAATAAGGGCAAAGATAGTTAGTGTCATCATCGTTACTTGACAAATGTCCCCTTTCATATAAACAAGGCCACAATGGGGTAATTTATAGTGAAGAAATTGTGGTGTCTGAATTCAAAACGGTCCCTCTAACTAAAGAATATAGCATATTCTATAGGCTATTTGTGATGGAATGGTTTTTCTATGAAGCGAAGAGTAAGCATCAATAAGTGATGTTGTAAGGGCTACTGTCACCGTAACTTCAGACTTCCTACCACTTTGAGAAAACCTAGCAGCAAAAGGCTCATCATACATTTTTGAAAACAAATCAAATCAAATGAAAAAGAGCCTCCGATACCCATCCTAACCTAAAAAGAAAATACACAATGACACAAATGATGCTTCTCCCGCCCTAAGAACATAGCAGGGAAATCACACACACTCACTCACTCACTTAAACACACACACAAACACTAACATTCTCCACTCGCTGTAGCCAATTCAGTTTTCCGCATGACTGAGTGGCAGGCTTCGCTCCCTCCGTGGCGGGTGAGAGAGACAGCGTCTTTGGGGAGGCGTGTGTGACTGCCTCCCTCCCTCCACACCCCCTCCTATCGCTTCATGACCTACTTAACAGTGCCTCAGATTGTGTTTATGTGTGTGTGTGTGTGTGTGTGTGTGTGTGTGTGTGTGTGTGTGTCTGTGCGTGTGTGTGTGTGTGTGTATGCGTGTGTGTGTGTGTGTGCGTGTGTGTGTGTGTGTGCGTGTGTAAGCGGCATTCATGCGTGTGGCACTAGCCGGGGCACAGGGGAAGTAAAAAACTTGCATTCCCAGCAAAAATAGGCAGGAGCCCTGGTCAGGGGCGAACCCCCTAGTCCCTCAACAGACTGCCTGCTGACATATGGGTCAGAAGGTCAACTGCTCAGCAGCAATTAAAACAGCCCTGTAGCCCCCCCCTGAACTCATAGATACACACACACACACACAAACACACTCTAACATACTGGTGCTAGCTACTCTGATGTAACATATCCCCAAAGCGAAGAACCCGGAATTGCAGAGCACACACAAAGGTAGTCACGGTGCATCCACACAAACACTGAAGAGGAACAGCAACAAAGCCAAAGCTGCTTTTAGAGAAACACTTTGCTAAATGTTCCTAAACTAATGTCTGTCCATGAACCAGGTATGAACTTTCACAGTATAGACCTGCACTCTTATTAAAAAAGGTTCCAAAAGGGTTATTCGGCTGTCCCCATTGGAGGACCCTTTTTGGTTCCAGGTAAAACCGTTTTAGGTTCCAAGTAGAATCAAAACAGTTCTACTTGGAACCAAAAGTGTTCTTCCTGGAACGAACAAGGGTTCTTCAAGGGGCAGCCGAAGAACCCTTTTAGGTTCTAGATAGCACCTTTTTTTCTAAGAGTGTACAACTGAGTATAGACCTACAATCTTTTACTAGCTTAGTGTCCAGCAACCGGAAGTAGCTCACTAACAATAGCTGTAAAACAGCAGCAATATCAGACTAAACTGAGACATATATTGTATGCACATCTCACCGTGATCTCCTAACTACACCACATCACATCAGCTGTACCACAATCACTGATCCTTTGAGCTGCTGTGAACCAAATTTTAACGAACTAGATGTTGGCCATTGTTCACAATTGCACCCAATAAAAAACAGTAACACCTGCCGGTATAATACATTACGATGCAGTTATGATGCATTTGTTTATTTAAATGTTCAGGCGAAAACTAAACTTAAAGCCGACAGGTATAGCGTATTATGATGATGTTAAAATGCTTTGCAATACATGTTTCACACCCCTTATAATGTCTTAGAACCATCTCATAATGGATTCACATTGTGTGGATACTGACCTGCGCAGGACTCCCCCCAGCAGGGAGGCGTTGAGGCATTCGGGAGGGGACAGACGCCGCTGCACCTCTGCCACTGTCACCTTGTACTTGGAGGTGGAGCTGAGAAGCGAGAGTCGTCCGGGCACCGAGCAGAACACCTCGGTGGGGTTGGACACCATGCCTAGCAGGGACTCCTTCTGGAAGGGCAGGCCCAATGAGTTGCCCTTGGGGAGAGACATGGGGCCTGGGAAAGGGGTGGAGAGAGAGGAGAGGTTCGTATGGGTGTAGGTTAATATAGATGTGAAGAGAAATGGTAGGATTAGTAAAAGTAAGAGTAAAAGTTGGAGTATCAAGGTAAATGTATTTGTATTGTCCCATTGGGAATTTTTGTTTAAAGGGAGGACAGACGGACATTATACAACATTATTGGACTTTCTGGAGGTTGTGCTACATTGTAAAAATGTTCCGGGAGAAGACACTGTTTCTTTGACAAATTCTGGTTTTGAGTCATCAAGGCTGGCTGCGTTTGCTGACAGTTGTAAATGTCATTCACACTTTTTGTAACCTCCAAACACTGCAGCTTGGATTCCAACTTTAACATGCTTTTCCTTATAATAAACTGTGACATTTAACACCATCATAATGATTTGTAAAAAATCTGGGTGACTGAACTGTTACACGTAAACAACAAACATGTTTCCTTTGTGGAAGCCAAAATGTACACTAAAAATAATATCTGCGGTGTCACAGCTAAAAGTCCCCTCATTCCTACCACCCACTGACATGACATCCGCACACATCCACAACTGCTCCATGCTTCTTCACAGAGGGAAGATCTCAATTGCTTACTCCTCGCGTCCTCTCTCCTCTCTCCTCATCTCCTTCTCAAAACCCATTGGATGAGAAAGCCAGAGGTCCCTCCCCTCTGACCTTCTCCTCCAATGGGTTTTGAGAAGGAGACAAGGAGAGAGGACGTGAGGAGTATGCAATTGCAATCTTCCCAATTAATCCCTTATCCCTGCCTTGCCTATCTGAAGAAACAGGGCCCAAATTGGACGGCCATTTTGGATTAAACGTTCAAAGGTCTGTAGCTACTTCTAATTGAGTGACTAAAAATAACCTAATTAAAGACTTGCCCAACTGGCAAACTGGGTGGCCATTTTGGGTCAAAAGTTCAAGGGTCAAACCAAACAAGTCACACCCAGACAAACATAGACGTACACTACATATACCTTCGTCCTCACCAGCAAGAATGCCCCCCTCATAATAAGTCCTCTGTAAGTGATCAAAGTTCCTGCCCCCTCGTAGTCCTAGTACTGAGAGAAGAATCACAAAAGGGGGGCAAAATTATGATTTAGAGCTCATCTATTGGCTAAATGGCTACGAGGGAAGTTTTGCTGTCACCGTTTAGAATGTACAGTAGGCTGTAGGCTACCCACAGTCTGCCATTGAGGGTAAGACCAATAAAGTCAGCCATCGCACATTTTAACGACAACTATTTGTTTATCGTACAACTTGCTACCTCCTTAATACTGTATGTTTGATCAGATTATCGTATTGATTCCAATCTGAAAATCAACAATGTCCACCAATGTTATGAGTGTCTGAAATCCAAAATGCCTGCAATTGAGAAAAATATGTATGCAAAACGAGGCATTAGGAGCATTTAGGTAGCTTTAACACAAATGGTTATAGCTGGATTAAATATAATATTCAAACCTTCTACTGCCTAAATGGCCATCAAAATCTTTTGGCTAAAAACATAAATAGGTACTTGAGCATGCACATTAGGCTATTCTATATCATGTTAACTATACATTTGTTCACATGCTTCATCGTGTTGCGCAGTTTAGCATTATACATGTAGGCTTTACTACAGAAAAGACAACATCAACTACTCTTTACCATTCTTGCCAATGTTGCTAAGGACATGTCATTCACACTACTATCTGTAGTCACCCACCATTCCACAACAATGTTATCTATCATTACAGTTCTTTAACCTATATGTCTACAGTGATGTTGTTTTAACAAACCTTACAACATCTATAATACATATACTACTAATATGATCAATCCAATACCTACATAAATCTATAAATTCATTGAGTTACAAAAGTGGTGCAGAATTTCAAATCAATGCACAACATGACCTTCTTCTGAGTGAAAGACTGTTGAAGGAATGGCGTAATAGATAATACTCTGAATCCTCCTCACGCAAAACATTTCATGCCCCAACAAATTACTGAATTGCAAGCAGGACGCCACACCCCACCAGTGAGTCTCGAGAAATTACAGTCCATTGGACTGCTTTTAACTGGAATTCAAAAAGACTCGAATGCACCAGCTTAGACCTCTAAAGACTATCCAAAGCTCTCGCTCTCTCTCTCTCTCTCTCTCTCTCTCTCTCTCTCTCTCTCTCTCTCTCTCTCTCTCTCTCTCTCACTCTCTCTCTCACTCTCTCTCTCTCTCTCTCTCACTCTCTCTCTCACTCTCTCTCTCACTCTCTCTCACTCACTCTCGTCAATGCAGGATTTCAAGGATTGCACAATGTCCTCACAGTTACATCTTGTCAGCTATAGCCTGCCATTTTGAAAAGGTTATTTTTCTGGTGCTCTATTCAAACGACCTCAGCACGAGAATACATACAGGGTCAAACTAGGCTTAGTTAAGTGCACCTCATGACTATGGGGATTATCGATGTATGTACGAACAAGTACAACGAAAAGCCTTTCCCATTCCGAATTTTTATAATGAAATCAAAGGACATCACTGTGCAAAATATTTGTAGAAGTCGATTTTCCCAGGTATGTACTTAGTAACAAGCAATCTCAGAGATGGAGTTGATGGAAATAGCACTTAATGTTTCTCTATTGCATCCTTGTTCCCTGTTGCACACCAATGGCTGACTGCACAAGCAGTGCCTTATACACCAAGCATGTCTACCTCACAAACCAGTAAGTGAATATTGTCTTGAAGTGGTAAAAGCATTTCTCAATTTGTCAATATACAGTAGGAAAGTACCTATGTGGAAAGTAAAATAAACTCACCTTTTTTGATGACCGTCTGATCTGCCATTATAATACTGTGATCATCTACATGCTGAAAAAATAAGTTTTAAATAAGTGATGTTTTACTTAATCTTACACAAGGGGGTTTATTATGAAATATGACATTTACATTACATCCATTACATGAAACCATAATAAAATGTTGCATGCCTATTTACTTTTAGTGGAACCATTGTTTTAGATGTCATGCTTCGTTCAATTTCATTCAGCAACAAAATCACAATGAAATCACTCACTTGAACATCGTCCAGGCCATGGCCCATTTCGTGTAGTCCTATATTATCACCAATGACGGATGACTCGATGCTATGGGCGTGAGGCGATAGCAGCTCCGGCCGGCGGAAACCTTCTCTCCTCAAGGCGGACGAGCCGCCTTCCAGGCCCAGAATCTGACTAGCGAGTCCGCTTCGAGAATGAGGTCCGAGTCCTTCTTGACCCTGTCTCCCCGGCCATGATTGCTGCTGGTTCGACGACTGGTGTATGGAGTTGATGTTGAAAGGGTCGCCGAGGTGCGAGTAGGGGTCACTGGACTGGGGGTATGATATAGGCTGGTAGGGAGGCGGAAAATACGGAGGTTGGAATTCTGAGCTGGCCGAGTGGGAGAGGGATGGCGACGGGCTATAAAGGTGCTGGCTCACCGCGGGGAGGTGAGGTAACCGGGGGTTCCCATTGCTACTCCCGTCGTGCCTTTCCTGCGGACAGAGAGACCTTCGTTAAGGTTGACAATGATATTAAGATAAATTATAATATTTTGTGCCCCTTGTCAATCAAACAAATTCGTAGTTAATCAACAATCGTCGACAAAATTGGAAATAACAACTGTGTTGACAGCTAGGCCTGACATCGAGATTTATTTTTCACCATTGTTTAAGAAAGCATGGCCTACATTGTGAACTGTTTTACACATTCATGCCTAGGCTCACATTTAGTGGGCAAAATAAGGCAATTTATTTTATTGCAGTACTCAATTTCTGGAGGTTAACCTATTTTTCAGAAAAACGCTGTTCATCCCAGCCAAACCAATACATGGTTTCAGTATTCAAAGTAGCCTAATAATGCATAATTTGTTAAACTGAAAAGGAAAGGAACGAACAGCATTTCTCCTTTCTGCAATCTCTGTGGACTGTTGAGATATTGCTGTCACCACGATTGGCTCTCATAAAACAGTCAGGAGGGGACTATTTTACTACACATGTGGGCCTATAATAATAATAATAATTTTGTAATTGTAATTATTTACTATAACCTGACTTTGGCCTAGCTCAGAGAAATAAGCCTAAGTAAATCAAAAAGCTTTCCACTATCATTATAATCCAACTCATGTAACAAATTTACTTTACAATCCATATAGCTTAATCTAAAAGTTATTTACTGAAATCAAAACTACATGGCGTCAGTCTACAATGCATTAGTCGAGGAGATGCTGCGGATAGAGTCAAAGCCCATCGAGATTAGCCTATAGACATCTAATAATGTATCATATCTAGAAACATATTGACAATGCAAAGAAACCAGAAAACCAAACATGGGTGCCCTAATGCCTTGAAGTTTCACCAGCTGAATTCCATAAAAGCAAATAGTGACAACGGAAAATAGCATAAACCGACCACTGATCTGTCTTATTCAAAATGATTTATCATTTTAAAAATGTTGCATTAAAGTCGTTTTCATTCCGTCAAGCTTTTATCAAGTAGTCTGCCTAAAAGCTATTGTCGCACGAAAAATATCGATAAAATAGGCTACCAATTTCAGATGCGATGGTGCGCATGAGGGCCAGAACATTTTCATGAAATAGTTTTTTCATAAATCCTAGCCTTGTTGAAACTTAGGCCCAATGTCGTGCGGTTTGTCTCTGTGTATAGTTAGAATTTACCTCGCAGTCGTCCTCGTACTTCACGTTATCTGCTAGTTTCCACAGCATAGTTTCTGACAGGCAAAATGTTACACCAAGAAGGGTGACCAGGAAAATTGGTGGTATTCTACGAGTTAATCCAGGTAGTAAATGAAGTAATACTGTACTTCCTAGAAATCATGAATCAACTTCTTCAACCCGAGTGGAGGCGGCGGTTCCTTGAAGCGCACTGACGTTTGAGCGTGATTCGGGCGGCTATCAACATAGGTCTCAACAGCAACTGAGTGAAAACAGTTGTCAAGCAAGATCCCTTTCCAGCCCGACGACGCAGTAAGCAGTACTTCAGTGAATATGGGAAGAAGCGCTGAATAAGAAACTTGACTCCCTCTGACGGACAAAGTGATGATGTTCAAACCTTTTCTCCTTACTGAACACGCTTGGAAGCATGTGTACTATATTTGCATAGGTTATATATTTTTAGTGGGCGTGCCTTTGTCATGATGTCATCTTGAATATGGCAGAAGAAAAGTTTGCTGATTGGTTATTATTGGAATAACGAGCCAATCATATTGCTGTCCGTCTGCAGTTGCTCGCATGACACAAATATGATAGGATTAGGCCTAAACTTCCGATAACCTTACTATAGCTTAATAAAATAATAATAACAGGCCTACTTTATTATTATTGGTAATTGTGGCTGAATAACTGAATGTATTAATATTATAGTTGGAAAACTTGTTTTACAAAGTGATGACAATTATAGCCTATGAATGTAATTGAGAAAATCTATATATTTTTTTGCCATGTTAAGCAATACGATAATCAATGCAATGAGTACATTTGCAAAACAATAGCCTATATGCAAATCAATGTAAACCATTATGCGCGTATCCTCCAATGCGATCCACGCCAATAACATTGCAGGGCTGTCAAAATGTTGTTTCTTTTCTCACTTTTTATTGACTCCATCAAATCATTCGATTAGAACAGGCGTTGGGTTCACTGGCAAAGCACTCCACCCATTGCTTGCCAACAGTCTGAAAAACGAATTAGCATATTTCGCTTAATACATCAAGCATCAAGGCGCTCATATCAAATATTCCGATTTCCATGCTAAACCTTTTTTATTTATTTGATTTGATTTTTTATAATTTACAATTACTTAACCTACTTACACTTACTTATGAATAATTACTTTACGGAGCTTCACGTTGCAGTTTGGTGCCTTCACAAACCTCAAAAACCCAAGGCTTAAAAGCATCTTCCTTCTCGGAACCACTAAGCACCAGGGATCTCAACGAAAATCTTCCTCAAAATGTAATTAACATTTATGGTGGAACACTGCAATATCCAAAATAAAGGTTCCCTTTGATGTGTTGATATGCATAACTTCAAGCAAAAGGGAGTATTTTAAAGACAATAGGCCTACACTTATGCTTGGGCTTTTATTTTTATTGTTAAGTTTCCAATATTATTGTGAAAGATAATTAGTCCTAGAGATAGGCTACAGTAGTAAATGAAAGGTGTGAATAATTTTCTGTCCGATAATCATTTATATCCATGGGAGAACAATACAGGTGTCTAAATTTATCATGAAGGTTTTGGGAATGGGATTATATGCCTGTTGCGTCTCTGGGAAACAATACAAATTGGTTAACGAAGATCAACTCATCCATGAACGACGCGGTGGCTTTAAGCTGCGTGTGGTTCTTCTGTGGGTGAAGTGATGTGAACCAGAAATTAATGCTCACTAATTAAGGGATCTTTACATCTCCCTGGAACAGAGTAAACGAGGTTAGACACGCAAGAGGAGCCTTGCCGTTCTGTTGTGAACAGTTTTTGTTTTTTATAATTTCAATCGCCTATCATGTCAAGGCCGATTTGTTTAAACAAGGACTAATGACAGAATAGACAACTGTAAAGTAAATCGTTATCCATAAAAGCAATTAGCAACAAATGTTAGTCGTCACATGGGCCATGTGGTTTAAGGTGAATATGAAATGCTCATTCGAAATAGAAAAATAAAGAGGTGAATTATGCTAATATTATCTGTCACACTGAGGAATTTTGATGCACATGCGCAATCTCAAAGTAGCCTAACAAATGTGTATTTATAGTACTTTATTATTGAACCATTTATCTAGTGTAGCCTATAGTATATGTTATAATATGGTGCAAATTTGGTCTACTGAGTATTGTGAAAACCAGGAGACATAATGTTCTTGAAATGAATAGCACAAGCAAAGTTATCAGAAAACCAGTTGCCAATATGAACTATGAAGCTATGTCGCCTTTGGTCACGTATTTTTAAGTCACACGAGTAATAAGTGTATAGTGATCTAACCAGGTGTAAGGCAAATTCAGACCTATACTATTTATCTTCTGCAGGGTTTCAACTTCCTAAGTCGTGAGCACCCGAGGACCATCTTATTTCAATGGATCAACATTATATGGTCTATTATCATAATTATTGCCTTTAATAATTAATTCAAATAGCATATTTAGCAGCCACTATCAAATACTGCTGCGTAGCCTAGTCCAAAGGTCCTAAAAAAACTATAACCTACAATTAATGTAACGTGCTGACTTAGGTCGAAAGATAGACAAGTAATAAGCCTTTAATATTTTCAAAAAACACAATAAAGCAAAACATGCATTAACTTACCCGCCAATCTAGCCTCTCCAGTAAAGACATCTGTAAGGAACGCAGTATAATTCCAGTGGTGTGGCTACGAATGAGTGAATTCGCAAGTGGTCTATATTGCTGATTTCACCTGGTTCTCTTGGAATGCGCATGCGCCCTGCATGGTAATACACCTGAGTGAAGGCCTATGCAAATTCCAGTTGTAAGCTACTCTGATGCTGTTAGACTTTCCTACATCTCTCTGAAATTGTATTGCTGTTGAATCTACACATTCCAGAGTAAAATCTTACTAAAGTGTATCTTCATCGAATAAAGAATTTTGTAAACCATGGGAGGAGCTGCCAATACAGGCTTAGGCCTATTTATTTTCGTTTCTTTCCATTTCGATCAACTACAGCTCAATTTTCTTATACAATTTATTCTGGGAATTCTTTGGGCATAAACCACTAGACTAATTTCATCCCGTCTCATATAAACGTTAAACTTATTTAGACTATCGTAAACTTGTGTAGGGTACATAGATTAAAATATGTATCCTGAAATAGTGCAACTTCAAAGCCAAATGCCAGAGGATAAGAATAGCCTACAGCGAAATACCTGTCAACTAAGCTACTTACTAAGGCCTACTACAAAATCAACACATTATTGACGCATTCCAATTTTCGTTCAATGAACGGCTGAAGGCTAACAAAAATCCATAGCCTGGCTATACTTTAAGGTTTCATTCAAATTGATAATGAATCACAATGCACATTATTATGCAATGACTAATCATATGCCTATATCGTTTTTGGTATTTATTTGTGCATAATTGCGTTGAAAGAAAATTATTGTTCTCTTGACTCTCAATTTATACGCGATGTACTGTGAAAATGTAATGTGAATGAATTCATGAGAATGCTCGCACCATTTGCTTCAGTTTGATCCATCTTTGAGGACTACATGAAGGTTATAAATATATCTGTAAAATGCCTAATAATTAAGAAAAAAATACAATACACTTTTTTTTTTACAAGGGCATGGGATTTGGGAAAAATGAAAATTACAGCTCAGAGTATGTAGACAGGCCTATAGGGCATAGGCTACAGGAAATTGAAACGTTGAGGGGCTTTCCTCAGTCTTTCATTGAAAGAGTAGGCCTACACACATACTGTATTTAATTTATTTACTTGCATGAGAAACAGAATTCCCCAATGCGCCTTTTTCCAGAGGTCATATCCTTAGTTAGTAGAGTCTAGTTATCCGCAGAGAAGAATTCCAGAGGTCTACTCTGCTAAGTAGAATCTAAGGCAAAGTTAAATCTCTGCTGCCATCGTGTGACAGGAATTATTAAAGCCTTGACACCTTTCTGTGAATTCATATTTGCACTTTGAGCTCTTTTGGGTTCATTCACACTTTCATGGTAATGTATTAGAAGTAGGCTAATGTAATTTAAATCCAAATATACCTTAAATGCTATAAACCCACCCTCAAACCTGAAAAACACCTGAAGTGTCATGAAAAGGTGAGGTACACTAGTTACAATAAATATACTGTAAATGTTTTTGTTTTTTTAAAGCAGTAGTTTGGTGATACACCCAAAATACCATCTGAAAGGGACAAAAAAAATATACCGGATTTATTCGACCTAATGCACCTTTACTTGTACACACTACTATAATGTTGTTCCATATAAAAAATTACTACATTTTTAAAGTAAAAGGACAGTCTTTATTTTGATATTGTTTGGGTTGAGGGGTGAACAAACATAAGTGGAAAAATGTATTTAAAAGGTAACCATTTAAATAAAAATGAAATATGCACGTTTTTTTCCCCCCATCTATATTTTGATGGGTGGTGGTGGGTGACAAGCTATTTGGAGGAAACATCAACATTAAGTATAGACAATGTTTATGGAAGTAATGAGCTTATTGAATACACATTTTGAATGAACACTACAAAAATTCACTATTCCACTTCCTATAGCAAAAAGATAAACTACGACCTTGAAATATAATTTCAAAACATTTGTATGTCATATTGCATAGGAAACCATAATCAAAAGATTAATCATAATGACTTGCCAAATCCACATCTATACATAGAAACCTAGATAGATACCTAGATAAGACCAATATATAATACAGCCATTCCTAGCCTGAGCCAAGAATACCTATAAGAAAAAGTAATCTGTCAAATTCCTTAACACTTTACTTGAAGGATACCGACATAAGGGCTTCATAACCCACATATCACATTCATAAGCAGTAGCATGTTGATATTGCCTTTATGTCACAGAAATGTGAACTTTGAACTTGCAGTTGTTGACATAAGCATTTATGAAATGCTCACGTACTGCTTATGAATGTATTAAGTATGGGTTATGAATGTGTTATGAATAACTTTTTATAGATACCCTTCAAATACACAACCTGGTTGTGTGTGATGCCTGCCATGACCACTTGGGGGTGATATAGGGGAGGTTAAGTAATTTAGAAATGGTAGGGGGTGTGGGTGACCCAGTTGGAGGTCTGGGCTTTGGTGCGTTTGGCTGAACTGTGGCTGGTGAAGAGAGATTTGTAGGTCTCCGACTTCTCTTCCATGGTCTGGATGGACCGCTTGCTCCCGGTTGCCGCCAAGGGTGTAACCACCTTGGAGGAGCTGGAAGAACCAGGGGGTCCAGGGAGTGCTAGGGGGAGAAGACATCATTACCATTAATGACGATTGTGTAGGATAAAATAAAATATACTTTTTTTGTGCCAAACGGAAATTGGTCTTCTGCCTATCTCAATCCCCCCAAATACACACACACACACACACACACACAGGGGTTTAGTGCCTTGTTCAATGGAACAATAGCAGTTATAGGGTTAGAAACATCATGCTGCTGAGTTATGAACTATAAGGTGAGGTTATAGTGTCTGAAAGGCAATATCTAAGAAAGGGTGTTGAAAATTAGCGCAAGCAACACACTATGGTGCACTGATTCAGATGACTTTGTTCAAAGTGTTAAAGGGATGCTTCAGGATTTTGGCAATAAAGCCCTTTATCTACTTCCCCAGAGTCCGATGAACTCATGCATACCATTTTTATGTCTGCGTGCAGTAAGAAGGAATATGCTAACTAGCGTTAGCGCAACTGCTAACTAGCATTAGCGCAATGACTGGTAGTCTATGGTAACTGCTAGCAAGCTAGTAGATACCATAGACTTCGTCATTGTGCTAACGCTAGTTAGCATTGGCTGGTGAAACTACCTCTAACTTCCTTCATACTGGATGCAGAGACATAAATGGTATCCATGAGTTCATCTGACTCTGGCGAAGTAGATAAAGGGCCTCAAAATCCCCAAGTATCCATTTCATGTGTTTGTATCTCTCCCTACTAAAATAAACCACAAATACCTGGCTGGCTGCTGTCTCCACCATTTTGTGTTGAAGTTTTGCCCTCTGCAGAAACGGTTTCAGTGGACTCTGGATTTTCTATATAGGAACAAAGAAAGTTTTAACAAACATCCAAAACACTGGCATTTTTGGGAGAAAAACAGAATGTTTCCGAAACATTTCATGAAGCTCCCGTCTGTGTATGAAAAGAGAGGTACAATCTTTGACAATAGTGTGAATATGAATACATTGAACATTGGCATCATATGTTCCAAAAGCTAATCAAAGTAGGTTGGAGTGGGTCTTTAACCATTACAAAAACTCAGTTTGACCTGATGAACATCTACCTAGTCCCGTGTAGCTCATTTGGTAGAGCATGGCGTTTGCAACGCCAGGGTTGTGGGTTCATTTCCCACGGGGGACCAGTATGAAAAAAATATATTTAAAAAATGTATGCACTCACTCTGGATAAGAGCGTCTGCTAAATGACTAAAATGTAAATCAATAAATGTTTTCATTGAAGTTATAGGTTAGTTTGAGAGCAATATTTAAGTGACAATGCCCGAGAAGCCGGTGTTTGGAGGATGGTAACTTGTGGAATAGACACCGGCTGGAATGCGGTTTTAACCAATCAGCATTAGACCCACCCGTTGTATAAAGGCTAACATGGACCTTTGTGCTGACACTGTGCTAAAACCGCATTCCAGCAGGTGTCTATTCCACAAGTTACCACCGGCTAAATCTGACGTTAAAATGCCTATTTACTCGGTTCCATCTGACTGCGCAATCCACTGTCTCATCAGCCCAGCCAGGCAATTTATAAACTTGATGTCCACTATAAAAAGCATCTAGACATTATCTCACATTTCTTTTAGACTAACATTTAGTTTTCAACAGCGGAGATTTGTATAAACTTTGCTGTCTGTCTCTATGACATTTGCAACATTGTTTCAATATTCAAATTCGATCTCCAGCTGTCCCATAGTAATGAACGTGTCGGGAGTCGGGATGAGACAGACCGGCAGGCAGCTTTTCTTAGCCAATCGAAATCATGAATCAGCATAATTTTTATGGATATATACAAATAACTATCAATAGAAAACAGGTCAAACGAAACGAAGTGCAGCTAGTTTGCTGTCATTCCAGCTTCAGTTTGAAGTGATTGTGGTAGCTGTGTTGTTGGCTAGCTCCTCTGAACAACAGTGTCCTGACGAGAGCACATTTTCTACGCCAGGCGAAATCGTGCATCATTAGCTCATTGTTATGGATGTATCTAAATAAATGTCACTAGAAAACAGCTTCCATTGAAAGTCCAAATTATTTTAAGTGGGTGGCAACTGAGCTAGGCAGGGGGCAATATCAATGTGGAAAAGCAAAACTGTAATTCATTCTGCAAACCAGTTGTACTAATTTCTGCCTGTGTGTATACAAAACCCAAATATGATATTTATCAACCATCATTGTCACTTCCTACCTTTTGAGTCAGACTGCTTGGCAACAGTCTCAGCAACTTTGCTCTTCGTTGATTTCTACAAAAACAAAGATCAATAGCTAGGTTTCCATCCAATTGGCGACAGACTTTCATGCAAATATTCTTGAATGCGTCAGGTAATTCATCCCCATGAAATGGTTGGATGGAAACGTGGTAAATGTTACAGAATTTCCAGGTAACTGACATAACCAGTAAGGGGCGAATCCTTACTTCCACTTACAGTAAATACAATTTTCACTTTGACATCAACGCATCATGCATGTTTAAAAATGTTATTAGAAAACTCTACGAATGTGTACCTTTGTTGCCTTGGCCTTGGCTCTCTTCTCCTCCATTTTCTCCCTCAGTTTCTCCACCTCTTCCTTGGTCCCGTTGAGGACTACAAGGTTTTCTTCTTTGAACGGGTCACCACACTGCAACCAAGAGAAGGTTAAGTTAAGCCCCGACATTCTTATACATTACTTTCATGACATATGTTATGCTTTTGAGTATCTTATTTTAATCGATTAATTTAACATTACGGGGATGGTTTATGAAAGGAAAAGACATTTAGGGCTTCTCACCTCACCTACGGGTATGTAGTCTTGTTCAATGCAAATATAGAAGTTAAACAAACATTTATTTGGTGTAC
The DNA here is from genome assembly GCF_964263955.1 of Coregonus lavaretus. Classification (NCBI taxonomy): domain Eukaryota; kingdom Metazoa; phylum Chordata; class Actinopteri; order Salmoniformes; family Salmonidae; genus Coregonus; species Coregonus lavaretus. The sequence goes on along the minus strand of NC_139999.1, from coordinate 53,435,377 downwards.
TTTAGAGCCACAACAACAAAGACATGAAGCAAGAAGGGTCATGGTTGAGCGAGTGTAATTCGGGTCAAAAATAGTGATGGAAGAAAAAAAATAGATAGTTACATATCGGGATATTATTTTTGACAATATATCGTATAGTATCATTTTCACAATATCGCAATATTATTTTTGTGCTAGTTGGCTGTACCTGCACCAAAACTTGAGTATTTTTCCTTTATAGCTTAGCTTGTTCTCCATCTTCTTTTTAAATAAGGAGGCAATTTGTTTTATAACTTTTATTTCCATGACTGATCAAAACTCATTTTCTCGTGGCTCTCTTGTCGCTCTGCAGCAGACATATAGTGAGCAATATGTTTGGACCATGGAATCGCAATAAAATCATAGTATTGAATCGCAATACATATAGCATCGTGAAAATCGCCATACATAACTATAAATCGGCACCTAAGTATCGTGATAATATCGTATCGTGAGGTGACTGGCAATTCCCAGCCCTAGTCAATAATACAATCCAAATCTCAATGGAACATAGTTACAATCTTAAAACAATAAATAACCTAAGCCTAGTACTAAGATAGTGGTGGCCAAATATATTGGCACCTTTCTTAAATAATTCCCCATTTCCTATAAAATAAGTTGAGATTGAAAAAAAACATTTAGCCTCCACATGTTATTGCACTGTCAACATTTCAGAACCCTCTTTTGGGGGGGAAATGTACGTTTACAATTTTAGCCTAATTAAGCTAACTAAAGCAAATGGCAAGGACAACATTGTTGGCACCCAGGAACAAATACTTGAGATAAAAAAGTCGCTTATTGTAGCCATTAAAAGAGCTTGCTGCAATCTTCTTTGGCCCACTCTTGAGTGGTGCCTTCCAACAACTGCTGTTTTCACGTCTCGCTATAGGTTTGATGGGACTCGAATTTGGAGTCATCGCTGGACACCTCCAGAACAGTTGTTTTTATTCTTGAACCGTTCCTGGGTGCTTTTTGATGTGTGTTTGGGTGGGTGTCCTGCTGGAAGACCCACAACCTTCAACAGAGACCCAGTTTTTGGACACTGGGTTGCACATTGCACTCCAAAACACATTGATAATCTGCTGATTTCATGATTTCTTGCACACTTTCAAGACCCCCAGTACCAGAGGCAACAAAGCGACCCCACAGCATTAGCAAACCTCCATGTTTGATTGTAGGGAGGGTGTTCTTTTCTTTGAATGCTTCAATTGGTCATCCGATCAGTAAACATAACACTGATTTGTATTGCCTAAGAGCTCAAATTTTGTTTCATTGGTCGACAGAACATTTCCCCAGGATTTAGGCTCGTTTAGGTGGGGTTTTGCTAAGTTCAATGGAGCTTGCTTGTGTCTCTTTCAGCAGTGGGCTATTCCTATGTTTACCAACAACCAAATGAAGCATTCAAAGAAAATAACACCTTCCCGTTCCTTTTTACAATCAAACATGGGGGAGGTTCAATAATGCTGTGGGGTTGCTTTTGCAGCTGAAGAGTGGGCTAAATTGCCAGTAGAAAGGTGCAGCATGCTCATTGACGGCTACAAGAAGCGTTTTTTCCCCCCTCAGTCATCTTTGCCTAAGGCTGTTTAACCAAGTATTAGCTAATGGGTGCCATTTGTTTTCATTTTCTTAATTAACATTGTAAATGTACGTTTCCCTAAAGAAAATTGGTTCTGCAATGTTGACAATCCAATAACGTGTGGAGACCAACATTGTTTTTCAACTTCAACTTATTTGAGAAGAAATCAGAATTATCTAAGAAAAGTACAAGGGTGCCAAATATATTTGGCTGCCACTGTATTACAATCCATGTCACACAAAGCTGACAGACATAAACAGCATACACTGCACTCGGAAAGTATTCAGACCCCTTGACTTTTTCCACATTTTGTTACGTTACAGCCTTATTCTAAAATTGATGAATTTTTGATATTTATCAATCTACACAGAATAACCAATAAAGCAAAAACAGATTTGTAGATTTTTTTCCAAATAACAAAATAAACAAAAACTGAAACATCACATTTACATAAGTATTCAGACCCTTTACTCAGTACTTTGTTGAAGCACCTTGGGCAGCGATTACAGCCTCGAGTCTTCTTGGGTATGACACTACAAGCTTGGCACACCTGTATTTGGGGAGTTTCTCCCATTCTTCTCTGCAGATCCTCTCAAGCTCTGTCAGGTTGGATGGGGAGCGTCGCTGCACAGCTATTTTCAGGTCTCTTCAGAGATGTTCGACAGGTTCAAGTCGGGGCTCTGGCTGGGCCACTCAAGGACATTGAGACTTGTCCCGAACCTACTCCTGCATTGTCTTGGCTGTGTGGTTAGGGTCGTTGCCCTGTTGAAAGGTGAACCTTCGCCCAAGGCTGAGGTCCTGATTAGTCCCCCAGCCACTGAAAAACATCCCCACAGCATGATGCTGCCACCACCAGGCTTCACCGTAGGGATGGTGCCATGTTTCCTCCAGACGTGAACCTTGGCATTCAGGACAAAGAGTTCAATCTTGGTTTCATCAGACCAGAGAATCTTGTTTCTCATTGTCCGAGAGTCCTTTAGGTGCCTTTTGGCAAACTCCAAGTGGGCCTTTTATTGAGGAGTGGCTTCCGTCTGGCCACTCTAGAGAGATGGTTGTCCTTCTAGAAGGTTCTCCCATCTCCACAGAGGAACTCTGGAGCTCTGTCAGAGTGACCATCGGGTTCTTTGTCACCTCCCTGAACAAGGCTCTTCTCCCCCGATTGCTCAGTTTGGTCGGGCAGCCAGCTCTAGGAAGAGTCTTGGTGGTTCCAAACGTCTTCCATTTAAGAATGACGGAGTCCACTGTGTTCTTGGGGACATTCAATGATGCAGACATTTTTTGGTACCCTTCCCCAGATCTGTGCCTCGACACAATGCTGTCTCGGAGCTCTACGGACAATTCCTTCCACTTCATGGCTTGGTTTTTGCTCTGAAATGCACTGTCAACTGTGGGACCTTATATAGACAAGTGTGCGCCTTTCCATAGGTGGACTCCAATCAAGTTGTAGAAACATCAAGGATGATCAATGGAAACAGGATGCACCTGAGCTCGAGTCTCATAGCAAAGGGTCTGAATACTTATGTAAATAAGGTATTCCTGTTTTTTGTGTGTTTTTTTAAATGATACATTTCCAAACATTTATGAAAACCTGTTTTTGCTTTGTCATTATGGGGTAGTGTGTGTAGATGAGGGAAAAAACTATTAATAATCCATTTTAGAATAAGGCTGTAACGTAACAAAATGTGGAAAAAGTCAAGGGGTCTGAATACTTTCCGAATGCACTGTATGCAGCCAATTGAAGTGGTTTCACGCAGTGTGCATGCAAACAGTTGTAGAAAAGGAATATGCAGTTTGACTACCACACATGATGAGAGGGGAGGCCATTATATCCCTAATTTGGCAGGCTAAAAGCAAATTGTGGGCGGGCGGCAGGTAGCTTAGTGGGTAAGAGCGTTGTGCCAGTAACCGAAAGGTCGCTGGTTCTAATCCCCGAGCCGACTAGGTGAAAAATCTGTCGATGTGCCCTTGAGCAAGGCACTTAACCCTAATTGCTCCTGTAAGTCGCTCTGGATAAGAGCGTCTGCTAAATGACCAAAAAAAATAAAAAAAAAAAAAAATAAAAATAAAAAATAAAAAAAATAAAAGAAAATCACTATTCCACTCAAATCAACACAGCTTCTGTTTTTAGTGTTCTTTTTCCCGCTCTTCCATAAAAACGGACCTATGTGGATCACTACTGAATGTTTATTTTCATTACTGAGTGACACACATGTACACACACACACACACACACACACACACACACACACACACATAACGTCACACTCAGCCACACAAAGACAAAAGCCCACCAGCAGGGGGGACCTATTGTGTCCTGGTGGCAGCTCAATGTGACCTCTGGCCATGTGGCCCTGTTAACACAACAATAACTAATCTCAGTCGCTGACCAGGCAGCAAACAAAACACTGGCTGAGGCTGTCTGCACAGTACTAAACCAGCCACAGCAGCAGAACCACTTAAGAACTCTCACAGGAGAGAGAGGGAGAGAGAGAGAGAGAGAGGCGAGGCAAGGATAAGATCCATAATCCATGCCGCAACTGCTGCAAATCTGACATTGGAAGGAAGAAGATTGTGGTTGCTTTGTTTTTTTTGTGTTAAATCAGAAATAGGGGAAGGAGAGGGGAAGGGTGGGGGGAGGAGAGAGAGAGTGATAGAGATACGGGGTGAGAGATGAAGCGAGAAAAAAATAGAGGTAGTTGAAGATCAATTTAAGGGTGCTAGGAGACTGTTGGGAAAGGTTGCCGGTGCTTGTGTATGGGTGTGTGTGTGCGCCAAATGAGAGAATCCGCCTGTTACCAGGCAGGGCCGGCCCTCATCTCAGGTGGGATGCAGAGGGAGCGCCTCAGCCACAGCCGTGAGGGCAAGAAATGACACACGCAGGCACACACACACACTCACAACAGAGATGCATGCGGAGTACAACGACCTCGCGAGCCACCCGCCGCCCTGAGACAACCACAACAAAGGCAGCGCACAGCCGACTGCAGCAGCATCAGCTCCACCTGCCCATCCCTTGCCAACCCATGGCTCCAGCTCCCTGCGTGCGCCTGGCTTGACTCCCTGCTGGTTCCGGCTCGCCATTTCTTGGGCAGGGGCTTAATGTTTAACCTCTTCTTCAGTGAAAGGACCCCGGGCTCAACTGCAATTAAGGTAACTGGCTAGCCTTATCCTCTGTGTGCGTGTAACACTAGGAGGTAACGGAAGATTGTATTTGCTCTGAGTCAAAATGTTGCTGAGGGGAGTATGCTATGCTGTGTGTGGTATTAAACATTCCCACGATGAGCTTTCAATTAATAATGCCTAAGAGTGTTTGAATATCTGGTTTATTAGTCAATCCATTAACGGGTGATAAAAATAAAAGCATGGCTCCATGAGAACTAGCAGTGTTTAATCCAACTAATAAATGGCAACAGGTGGTTCACATTCAACAAATTAGACCTACAGTGACACATTTGTACAAATAAATATAAAAATCTTGCACATACTGGATAATACACTGCTACCCACACGTAGTTTGCTTAGTTTCTAAATAAACGACGCCAGTTGACGGTTTCATTTCCTGTGAAAAAGTCTCCCATTAACTACAAACATGAAATCAATGGAAGTTCAATCATTTGCCATAAACAAACAAGACGGCTCTCTCTACTTCATGAATCAGTACGCCAAGAATGAGATAAATCCCTGGGGGTTCTATTCAACATTATCTGTCTGTTAACGGAATTACTGCAGAGACCAATCTTCTTTGTTCTTTCCTTAATGTCACAATGGCCTGTGTCGTGGATGTGGGAGACCCTTGGGATTTCATTACACATTTGCATAACAAGCCCAATGTCCAAATCTCTGCAACGGACTGCCACTGATTACAGGGTTCTAGCAAGTCTCAGGTGAATAAGTCGCACAAGTGGGCTATTAGGCAACTGCAGAGGGTGTTATAAGAGCAAAAGGTCTCCCTTTTCTACTGGATTCTTATTGATTCTCCACCAGTGGTAGCGCAGTGAACGAGCGAAGCAGTGTAGCTCACTTCTTACAAAGATAATCTGTTAGCAGGAACAACAGGTAGACCTACTTTGATTTACAAATGATTAAGAAAATGTATGAAGGTAATTATGGCTATGTGATCTTATTTATTTAGAGCCAGGGTATTGTGTATCTAGGAGCTAGAGAATTTCCATATTTCAAAACCTGTACACTGCACAAATACAAACCTTGTTTGCATGGCTAGGTTCAAAATTCAAATGTGCATATCTATTTTGACGTCTATGAGTCCATCTCTTGCATTGCTTAATGATGCATTTCTTCAACTTCCTGAGTCAGCTTCCTCAGTCTATTTAGGAGCATTATCTATGCATTTCCTCTCTACTCACTTTTATCATGTGTCATCTGTTGTGATCGGATTAATAAGAGCTCCATAAAAAGCTACTAATCTTTGCTGTGTGCTGGATCGTTAAACACCTCTAGAAAGAACCCCCGTATGAATTGCAACGAGGAAACACAGATTATTCTGAGATTGTAAAACATTGCCAATAATTGTGGTTCTTGTCCGATAATCTTCCATAAAACGTATGGAAGGGTTTGACTCTTTAAAAGACTTAATGTCTCAAGTCTGGCTTTGTTGTTTTAAAGTACAGCCTAACCCTGGTCTTTTGTTGCAGGTGGTTGCGTGGTGTCCGTCCAGTGCTGGACTACTATGCTCCAGCTGGAAGGTGCAAAGTGCAGTTTCCTGTTCTGCCTGGGAATCTGCATGCTCATCTGCTCGGTCATCTACCTGTGGGCCAAGGATGGCACGGATCCCCAGGGTCAGAGCGGGCCCCTGGGCTGCAGGCCCTTCTCTCAGTACTGCCGAGCTTTCCTCCCCAGCACCAAGGGCTCACCAGCATGGCAACGCCGCGACTGCCAGGTGGAGAGCTATCTTCTGGGTATGGGGAGTCGAGGTGGGGACCTGGACTGCTCCCACCTGGTGAGGGAGCTTCACTTCATCACCAGCCCGCTGAGCCGCGAGGAGGAAGACTACCCTCTGGCCTTCATCCTCACTGTCCACAAGGAGCTGGAGCTGCTGGTGCGCCTGCTGCGGGCCATCTACACACCGCAGAATGTCTACTGTGTCCATGTGGACGCCAAGGCTCCGCGGGAGTACAGGGAAGCCGTGGCGAGCCTTGTGGGCTGCTTCCCCAATGTGTTCCTGGCCAGCCACAGCGAGATGGTGACCTACGCCGGCTTCTCACGGCTGCAGGCCGACATCAACTGCATGAGGGACCTGGCGGCATCGCCTGTGCCCTGGAGGAAGGTGCTAAACCTGTGCGGCCAGGACTTCCCTGTCAAGAGCAACCTGGAGCTGGTGCGCTACATGCAGAGCAAGGAGTGGAGGGACAGGAACATGACCCCGGGCATCAAGCAGCCTGCGGCCATGAGGCACCGGACTCAGCTGCAGCACAGGGAGGTCAGGGGCTCCCACGTGGCCCCCAAGCGTGGAGGCCCAAAGAAGGGTGCTCCGCCCCATGGGGTGCAGATTTACTTTGGCACAGCCTACTACGCGCTAACCAGGACCTTTGTGGAGTTTGTACTGAAGAGTCACGTGTCCAGGGACCTGCTGGAGTGGTCCAAAGACTCATTCAGCCCAGATGAGCACTACTGGGTGACGCTCAATCACATTAAAGGTAAAGCCCAAGTTTATAAACCGCACATAAAAAGCACCTTGTAATCTCTGTAACACAATTGGTTCTGAGCTTATGTCAAAGCATAGGGATATTTCTAACTGTTAAATCCGTGAGGAAAACAGATAAGACTTCTACAACCTTTCCATGAATGCATAGCTATGCCACGCACAACCTTTCCAATTTGTAATGCATCGAAAAGCAAAAACATAGGAGGTGAAATAGCTGTGCTTAGTCAATAAATCCTGGTGGCCTAGTAACGGAGTTCATGTAAGTTCATGAAAGGCTGACTTACAGTACATTTGTGGTGTTCGAAGATTAGTTCTAGCCTTGAAACTTAAAGGAATGGGTTCAACATACCCACATTGTTTGAAGTACAGTAGACCAGCGTAGCTACATCAGCAGTTGTCAAAGTGCTTTACAGAACCATCCTAAAACCCAATAAGAGCAAGCAATGCAGAAGCACAGTGGCTAGGAAAAATAAGTCAATAAGTATTCCACGCCTTTGTTATGGCAAGCCTAAATACATTCAGGAGTACAAATTTGTTAACAACTCACATAATAAGTTGCATGGACTCACTCTGTGTGCATTAATAGTGTTTAACAGAACTTTTGAATGACTACCTTCTCTGTACCCCACACATACAATTAAAATCGGTAAGGTCCCTCAGTCGAGCAATTACTTTCAAACACAGATTCAACCCCACCCAAAAAAAGAGATGTTCCAATGACTCACAAAGAAGGGCACCTATTGGGAGATGGGTCAAAAGAAAAAGCAGACATTGAATATCCCTTTGAGCATGGTGAAGTTATTAATTACACTTTGGATGGTGTATCAATACACCCAGTCACTACAAAGATACAGGCGGCCTTCCTAACTCAGTTGCCGGAGAGGAAGGAAACCGCTCAGGGATTTTAAAACAGTTACATAGTTTAATGGCTGTGACAGGAGAAAACTGAGGACGGATCAACAACATTGTAGTTATTCCACAATACTAACCTAATTGATAGAGTGAATAGATGGAAGCCTGTACACAAACATATTTCAAAACATTCATCTTGTTTGCAACAAGGCACTAAAGTAATACTGCAAGAAATGTGGCAAAGCAATTCACTTTTTGTCCTGAATACAAAGTGTTGTGTTTGGGGCAAATCCAATACAGCACATTACTGAGTATCACTTTCCATATTTTCAAGCATAGTAGTGGCTGCATCATGTTATAGGTATGCTTGAAATCGTTAAGGACTATGGGGTTTTCATGATAAAAAATAAACTGAATGGAGCTAAGCACAGGCAAAATCCTACAGGAAAACCTGGTTCAGTCTGCTTTCCACCAGACACTGGGAGATGAATTCACCTTTCAGCAGGACAATAACCTAACACACAAGGCCAAATCTACACTGGCGTTGCTTTCCAGGAAGACAGTGAATGTTCCAGAGTGGCCGAGTAATTTTTTTGGACTTAAACCCACTTGAAAATCTATGGCAAGATCTGAAAATGGTTTAGCAATTATCAACAACCAATTTGACGAGCTTGAATATTGAAAAGAATAATGGGCAAATGTTGTACAATCCAGGTGTGGAAAGCTCTTTGAGACTTATCCAGAAAGACTCACAGCTGTAATCGCTGCCAAAGGTGCTTCTACAAAGTATTGACTTATGTAAATTATATATTTCTGTATTTCATTTTCAATACATTTGCAAAACAATCAGAATATACGTTTTCACTTGTCATTATGGGATATTGTGTGTAGATCGGTGGTTAAAAAATATTTTAATACATTTTGAATTCAGGGTGTAACAACGGAATGTGGAATAAGGGGTATGAATACTTTGAAGGCACTGCGTGTCACGTGAGAGGCTATAATGAAACGTGAGAATGAGATTTAATCTGTTTTGGATCAATTATCTGCTCCTAGAAGCACCAGGAAGTCATGTAGGAGGAGGCTGGGGTGGCGAGATCCGGACAATCAAATGGAGGGACCAAGAGGGAACTGCACACAACGGATGCAAAGGTACAACAATTCCCTATCCCAGCCAAAGTAGGTTTCTACACTTGACCTCACTTGTCTAGGGCATGTTTTGCTCCTTGATTCCAGATTAGATTAGCCTTCTGATTAGGAAGCAAACTGTTTCCTCAATCAAATCAAATCGTATGTCACATGCGCCGAATACAATAGGTGTAGACCTTCCCGTGAAATGCTTACTTACAAGCCCTTTCCCAGCAATGCAGTTAAGAAAATATTTACTAAGTAAACTAAAAGTAAAAAAAGCAACAATAAAATAACAATAGCGGTTATATACAGGGGGCACCGGTACCAAGCCAATGTGTGGGGCTACAGGTTAGTCGAGGTAACTGAGTTAATATGTACATGTAGGTAGGGGTAAAGTGACTATGAATAGATAATAAACAGTTAGTAGCAGCAGCATAAAAAAGGGTGTCAATGCAAATAGTCCAGGTAGCCATTTGATTAACTGTTCAGCAGTCTTATGGCTTGGGGGTAGAAGCTGTTAAGGAGCCTTTGGGACCTAGACTTGGTGCTCCGGTACCGCTTTCCGTGCGTTAGCCGAGAGAACAGTCTATAGCTGTGTTCGAATACCCATACTAACATACAGTATGCTACATACTTAATGAGTATATACTATTAGCTCATTTTAGTACACTGTAAACAAACGGTATCCTTTCAGTTGAGCATACTAGTGCTTCGCCTGTCTACCAGATGTTGATGCTGTTGCTATGCAACCTCTTGGTAGCTTCTTAGCATAACAAATGACTAACGACATTTTACGACTTCGGGTGTGTTCTTAAATTCAATCTGGAGTGCCAGAGTGCGCTCTGAGCGTTTGTAAATTCAGAGCGCTGTCAGATTGTCTGTTTGTATCTGCAGAACGCACAATGGACACTCTGGCCGAGGAGTAGGGTTTACCCAAGCGTTCTGGCCTCATAACGGCAGATAAGCAGCCAAGCTAACTGGCTAACGTTGGCTAGCTTGCTAACTTCTCCCAGACACAAATGAGAGAACACCTCACTCTGACCATTTTACTCACCCTAGCAGAGCTGGTTAGGCAGTTTTCATGTTATCCAGAGCGTTGGTGACAGTAACTGTGCTGCTGGCAACAATTGAATGACGCTTTTTTGCCGACGTTTACTGACACCGGCCATATTCAACGGGTGTTGAGCGTTCGTAAATTCATCAGTTATTCTGCGCTCTGGCACACTCAGACGAAAGTTCTCTGAAAACAGAGATTTACGAAAGCACCCGAATGTCCATTGAGAACGCACAACGACTATACCACTTAGCTAAACTAAGAATGACGGGAATAATCAAGTCAATAAACATTGGGTAGTTAAGTTAGATAGCACATAGTTAATATACTGGCAAGTGTTATGTATTAGTAGCCAACTAACATTAGGTAGCTAGCTAACATACTGGTACATACTGCTGTAATAATATGCTATGTGGTTCGTAAGGATAGAGTAGCTAACAAATTGTCAGCCAACATAACGTGTAAGGTAACTTATTTGAAAAGTCATTACTTTATTACATTGATCAACATTTTCTGAACATTTGCCATAATTAGTTAAAGCAATGAATTTGTCTCCGCTCTCGTTGGACTTCGGCTGCATATTTTCCACCCTTTCTTCAAATTTGAAAACGATATGAAGCCATGCCCATATTCTGAATAATTGCAATATGGGCCCTAAAAGCACGAAAATAGTGTCCACTGCTGGTATACTTCATATTTTAGCAAATGTAGTACGACATTCCGGAAACTTTAGGCATAATACCTATATGCATACTATGACCAATAAGCATACTATACACTCAATTTACATCACAAATAGTACAGTTAGTGAGGTTAGTATGAGTATTCGAACACAGCTTATGACTTGGGTGGCTGGAGCCTGACAATTTTTCAGGCCTTACTCTAACACCACCTGTTATAGAGGTCCTGGATGGCAGGAAGCTTGGCCCCAGTGATACACTGGGCTGTACATACTACCCTCTGTAGCGTCTTACGGTCGGATGCCGAGCAGTTGCCATACCAGGCGTGCTGCAACCAGTTACGATGCTCTCAATGGTGCAGCTGTAGAACTTTGAGGATCTGGGGACCCATGCCAAATCATTTCAGTCTCCCTTGTCGTGCCCTCTTGACGACTGCCTTGGTGTGTTTGGACCATGATAGTTTGTTGGTGATGTGGACACCAAGGAACTTGAAGCTCTCAGCCCGCTCCATTACAGCCCGGTCGATGTGAATGGGGGTGTGCTCGGCCCTCCTGTTCCTGTAGTCCACGATCAACTCCTTTGTCTTGCTCACGTTGAGGATGAGGTTGTAGTCCTGGCACCACACTGCCAGGTCTCTGACCTCCTCCCTATAGGATGTCTCATCGTTGTCGGTGATGAGGCCAACCACTTATGTCGTCGGCAAACTTAATGATGGTGTTGGAGTCGTGCTTGGCCACGCAGTCGTGAGTGAACAGGGAGTACAGGAGGGGACTAAGCACGCACCCCTAAAAGGGGCCCCCGTGTTGAGGATAAGTGTGGCAGATGAGTTGTTGCCTACCCTTACCACCTGGGGGTGGCCCGTCAGGAAGTCCAGGATCCAGTTGCAGAGGTAGGTGTTTAGTCCCAGGGTCCTTAGTTTAGTGATGAGCTTTGAGGGCACTATGGTGTTGAGCGCTGAGCAGTAGTCAATTAACAGCATTCTCACATAGGTGTTCCTTTCGTCCAGGTGGTAAAGGGCAGTGTGGAGTGCAATTGAGATTGCGTCATCTGTGGATCTGTTGGGGAGGTATGTGAATTGGAATGGGTCTAGTTTGGTGTTGAAGTGAGCCATGACCAGTCTTTCAAAGCACTCCATGGCTACAGATGTGCTACGGGGCGGTAGTCATTTAGGCAGGTTACCTTGGCGTTCTTGGGCACAGGGACTATGGTGGTCTGCTTGAAACATGTAGGTATTACAGACTCGGTCAGGGAGAGGTTGAAAATATTAGTGAAGACACGTTTTTGGTGTGGGGGTAGATCAGCTTTAATATTACAGATAGATTGTGGCTTACATCACTGTAATTGTCTGCATCATTTCCAATTCCCCATTTTTTTTTTTTTTGTAAATATACAGTTGAAGTCAGAAGTTTACATACACCTTAGCCAAATACATTTAAACTCAGTTTTTCACAATTCCTGACATTTAATCCTAGTAAAAATTCCCTGTCTTAGGTCAGTTAGGATCACCACTTTATTTTAAGAAATGTGAAATGTCAGAATAATAGTAGAGAGAATTATTTATTTCAGCTTTTATTTGTTTCATCACATTCCCAGTGGGTCAGAAGTTTACATACACTCAATTAGTATTTGGTAGCATTGCCTTTAAATTGTTTAACTTGGGTCAAACATTTCAGGTAGCCTTCCACAAGCTTCCCACAATAAGTTGGTTGAATTTTGGCCTATTCCTCCTGACAGAGCTGGTGTAACTGAATCAAGTTTGTAGGCCTCCTTGCTTGCACACACCTTTTCAGTTCTGCCCACACATTTTCTATAGGATTGAGGTCAGGGCTTTGTGATGGCCACTCCAATACCTTGACTTTGTTGTTCTTAAGCCATTTTACCACAACTTTGGAAGTATGCTTGGGGTATTGTCCATGTGGAAGACCCATTTGAGACCAAGCTTTAACCTCCTGACTGATGTCTTGAGATATTGCTTCAATATATCCACATCATTTTCCTTCCTCATGATGCCATCTATTTTGTAAAGTGCACCAGTCCCTCCTGCAGCAAAGCACCCCCACAGCATGATGCTGCCACCCCGTGCTTCACGGTTGGGATGATGTTCTTCGGCTTGCAAGCAACCCCCTTTTTCCTCTAAACATAACGATGGTCATTATGGCCAAACAGTTCATCAGACCAGAGGACATTTCTCCAAAAAGTAAGATCTTTGTCCCCATGTGCAGTTGCAAACCGTAGTCTGGCTTTTTTAATGGAGGTTTTGGAGCAGTGGCTTCTTCCTTGCTGAGCGGCCTTTCAGGTTATGTCGATATAGGACTCGTTTTACTGTGGATATAGATACTTTTGTACCGGTTTCCTCCAGCATCTTCACAAGGTCCTTTGCTGTTGTTATGGGATTGATTTGCACTTTTCGCACCAAAGTACGGTCATCTCTAGGAGACAGAACGAGTCTCCTTCCTGAGCAGTATGACGGCTGCGTGGTCCCATGGTGTTTATACTTGCGTACTATTGTTTGTACATATGAATGTGGTACCTTCAGGCGTTTGGAAATTGCTCCCAAGGATGAACCTGACTTGGAGGTCTACAATTTATTTTCTGAGGTCTTGGATGATTTCTTTTGATTTACCCATATTGTCTAGCAGAGAGGCACTGAGTTTGAAGGTAGGCCTTGAAATACATCCACAGGTACACCTCCAATTGACTCAAATGATGTCAATTAGCCTATCAGAAGCTTCTAAAGCCATGACATCATTTTCTGGAATTTTCCAAGCTGTTTAAAGGCACAGTCAACTTAGTGTATGTAAACTTCTGACCCTCTGGAATTGTGATACAGTGAATTATAAGTGAAATAATCTGTCTGTAAACAATTGTTGGAAAAAATGACTTGTGTCATGCACAAAGTAGATGTCCTAACCGACTTGCCAAAACTATAGTTTGTTAACAAGACATTTGTGGAGTGATTGAAAAACAAGTTAATGACTCCAACCTAAGTGTATGTAAACTTCCGACTTCAACTGTAACTCCAAGAGTCCTATTTATTATATAATTTACAAGAATTAGATACAGTTAAACATTTTGTCCCAAAATATATATATTTTTTATAAATTAGTATATTTGAGTTTAAACATAATTTTGTTGTAATATTTGTTCTGTCTTTTCTGGAGCATTAAACTGAAATTTTAAAAATAGCATTTTTTTTAATAGATTATTTCATTTTTCAAATAACCGAAAGTTAGAGGTTGTAATCTGAATAAATGGAAAAAGGCCCCTCTTAAACATGGGGTGAGCCATTCTTACTAATCTGCTGGAGAATCAGTTCTGATTTAAGAATAGCTTCCGTATGACTGAATCCTTTAGTGAGAGGTCTAATGCTTTAATATTTAATAATTTCTGCCCTCCGAATTCATATTCATTATATAAATAGGCCTGTTTAATGTTGTCTGCCTTGCCATTCCAAAAACAATTTAATATATTTTGCTCAAAAGTCGCTAGGTGTAGGCAAAGCCATAAGTGAAGACACTTGCCAGCATGCGCTGAGTACACCCGGCCTTGTGAATGTTGACCTGTTTAAAGGTCTTACTCACATCAGCTACGGAGAGTCTGATCACACAGTCGTTCGGAACAGCTGGTGCTCTCATGCATGCTTCAGTGTTGCTTGCCTTGAAGCATTTAGCTCGTCTGGGCAGCTCGCAGCTGGGATTCCCTCTGTAATTCGTAATAATTTGCAAGCCCTACCACATCCGGCGAGTGTCAGAGCAAACTGATATGTGAAACGTATTAATGCCAAAATAACAGGCAAAAAAAGATATACACTACCGTTCAAAAGTTTGGAGTCACTTAAAATATCAAATGGATCAAAAATACAGTATAGACATTGTTAATGTTGTAAATGGCTATTGTAGCTGGAAACAGCTGATTTTTAATGGAATAACTACATCGGCGTACAGAGGCCCATTATCAGTAACCAACAGTCCTGTGTTCCAATGGCACGTTGTGTTTGCTAATCCAAGTTTATCATTTTAAAAGGCTAATTGATCATTAGAAAATCATTTTGCAATTATGTTAGCACAGCTGAAAACTTTTGTGCTGATTAAAGAAGCAATAAAACTGGCCTTCTTGAGACTAGTTGAGTATCTGGAGCATCAGCAATTGTGGGTTCGATTACAGGCTCAAAATGGCCAGAAATGAACTTTTCTGAAACTCGTCAGTCTATTCTTGTTCTGAGAAATGAAGGCTATTCCATGCGAGAAATTGCCAAGAACCTGAAGATCTAGTACAACGCTGTGTACTACTCCCTTCACATAACAGCGCAAACTGGCTCTAACCAGAATAGAAAGAGGAGTGGGAGGCCCCGGTGCACAACTGAGCAAGAGGACAAATACACATTAGTGTCTAGTTTCAACTGGCAGCTTCATTAAATAGTACCCGCAAAACACCAGTTTCAATGTCAACAGTGAAGAGGTGACTCCGGGATGCTGACCATCTAGGCAGAGTTGCAAAGAAAAAGCCATATCTCAGACTGGCCAATAAAAAGAAAAGATTAAGATGGGCAGTCAGATATTCCCAGTCTATGCTACAAAACCAACTGTCTAAGAGGTTTTAAAAATAGGTTATATTTGACTAAATGTTCCATGACATACACTAAGGCATTGTTGGCAGAATAGATGGAATTCAGTTCAATGCATGATTAATATAATTCACCAATACATTTATTGGTAGTCCAAAAAATATTGCTATCAGGTTGTAAAATCACAGCTGGCCTGGTACATTGTTTGCTGCCTCCATTCGGGATGCCAATACAATCAAACTATCAAGGGCAATGATCACAAGTCAGTCATAACTTGGCTAATAGGCTAGCGTATCTATTTATGTAGCAAGCTAAAAACACAGAGCCTAACATTAGCTAGATAGCTAGCTGCTAGGAGGATGTCATGTCATGCCATGCCATTGGAGGAGTAGGTGAGTGAGTGGCTTTTTCCCCTCATATAGTTTTTCAGTGGCTACACACAGCTAGAGATGCAGGTGTCATTTGGTTAGCTAGCAAGAATTTGAACAACTTATCCAGTTAGCATATCTCTTGCGTTTGCAAATTCACTCTGCCTATCTACAGTTCTCTGATTTCAGAGAACTCTCGTCTGAGTGTGCCAGAGCGCAGAACTGATTAATTAAAAAACATGCAACACCTGCTGAATATGACCTCGACAGTAAATGTAGGCAAAAAAAAGTAAGTTAGTCAAGAATGCTCTAGATAACATGTAAACAGCCTAACCAGCTCTGCTACAGCGAATAAAATGGTCAGAGTGAGGGGTTCTCTCATTTGTGTCTGGAAGTAGCTAGCTAGCTAGCAAGCAAGCTAGCCAACGTTAGCCAGTTAGCTTGGACACTAGGTTGGGACAAGCATGCATTGGCAGGCAAGCTGCAGAAGGACGAGGAGGCTACAATTCCCCATCGTTTATCAGTGGAATTTTGAGGGCCAACTAGCTGAAAAAGTTAGAAAGGGTTTATCTAACGTTAATTCGTTAGATTTTAGCTCATCTTGCTCTGGCTACCATTAGCTGCTGATCTTGTTGATGTGCATAACTGAGGGAGAGAGCCCCTACCTTTTCATGGTTGTTTGATCAATAGGACTGAAGTTCCCAAATGTAAGAGGACTCCCATGGTGTTTATATAGTTGCAGAAATCCATTCAGGTGTATTTTGTGGCTTTTGGCAAATGTGTTTTACTGATCTAAAGTTGCGCTTTTGCAACTGCCTGTCAACACAGTCCAGTTAAAAGTGAATGATGGCAAGCCCATGTGGCAAATAGCTTGTTTGTATAAAGGCCTACTGTAGCTCTGATTGGCTATAGCACACCGGTCTGTGTAGACTCCGGTCCTGGACAAGACAGATGTTTTTATTTACTGCAGTGTCTATTAATTGTCCAAATGTAAGGCCGATTTTTCACTCTATAGCGCTAAAGATTTTTCACAAATGCCTTAGTATTTTCATGTAATTCCCAAACATTTTAAGAATTTATGAAAATGTGAAAATGACCATATTTAAGTGGTCGCTTCTCAGAAAATGTTTTAAAAAGTGTCATTCTTCCTATGGGTGTAAATGAACAGTTTTAATAAGATTGCATGTTGCTAAAATGCTGTCGGTTCCACTTTAAATGCAACAATATTTCACATACAGTACCAGTCAAAAGTTTGAACACACCTACTCATTCAAGGGTTTGTCTTTATTTTGACTATTTTATACATTGTAGAATAATAGTGATGACATCAACACTATGAAATAGCACATATGGAATCATGTAGTAACCAAAAAAGTGTCAAACAAATCAAAATATATTTAATAGTAGCCACCCTTTGCATTGATGACAGCTTTGCACACTCTTGGCATGCTCTCAACCAGCTTCATGAGGTAGTCACCTGGAATGCATGAAGGAGTTCCCACATATGCTGAGCTCTTGTTGGCTGCTTTTCCTTCACTCTGCGGTCCAACTCATCCCAAACCATCTCAACTGGTTTGAGGTTGGGTGATTGTGGAGGCCAGGTCATCTGATGCAGCACTCCATCACTCTCCTTTGTCAAATAGCCCTTACAGGTGTGTTTTGGGTCATTGTCCTGTTGAATAACAAATGATAGTCCCACTAAGCGCAAACCAGATGGGTTGGCTTATCGCTGCAGAATGTTGTGGTAACCAGCATGGCTAAGTGTGCCTTGAATTCTAAATAAATCACAGACAGTGTCACCAGCAAAGCACCCACACACCATCACACCTCCATGCTTCGTGGTGGGAACCGCATGTTGAGATCATCTGTTTACCTACTCTGTGTCTCACAAAGACAGCGGTTAGAACCAAAAATCTCAAAATGTTGATTCATCAGACCAAAGGACAGATTTCCACCGGTCTAATGTCCATTGCTCGTGTTCCTTGGCCCAAACAAGTCTCTTCTTCTTCTTATTGGTGTCCTTTAGTAGTGTTTTTTTGCAGCAATTTGACCATGAAGGCCTGATTCACGCAGTCTCTGAACAGTTGATGTTGAGATGTGTGTTACTTGAACTCTGTGAAGCATTTATTTGGGCTGCAATCTGAGGTGCAGTTAACTCTAATGAACTTAACCTCTGCAACAGAGGAAACTCTGGGTCTTCCTTTCCTATGGCGGTCCTCATGAGAGCCAGTTTCATCATAGCGGTTGATAGTTTTTGCGACTGCACTTGAAGAAACTTTCAAAGTTCTTGATATTTTTCATTTTGACCGACCTTCATGTCTTAAAGTAATGATGGACTGTCGCTTCTCTTTGCTTATTTGAGCTGTTCTTGCCATAATATGGACTTGGTCTTTTACCAAATAGGGCTATCTTCTGTATACCACCCTTACCTTGTCACAGCACAACTGATTGGCTCAAACGGATTAAAGGAGGAAAGAAATTCCACAAATTAACTTTTAACAAGGCACACCTGTTAAATCGAAATGCATTCCAGGTGACAACCTCATGAAGCTGGTTGAGAGAATGCCGAGTGTGCAAAGCTGTCATCAATGCAAAAGGTGGCTACTTTGAAGAATCTCAAATAAAATATATTTTGATTTGTTTGACACTTTTTGGTTACTACATGATTCCATGTGTTATTTCATAGTTTTGATGTCTTCACTATTATTCTACAATGCAGAAAATAGTAAAAATAAAGAAAAACCCTAAAATTAGTAAGTGTGTCCAAACTTATGACTGGTACTGTACATAAGTTATTTTCAAAAGAGATGGCTAACAAAAGCAAGCGCTCTGCAATATTTTTTTTTTTTTTAAAACAGTTCCACTCACCAGATGATGATAATTTGAAACGTAACTTCTTGTTGAAAGTTATTCATGAAAAGGTAGACGCTAACAAATTAGCAATAACATCCTCTTTGATAAGACCTGCTGCAGCTGCTGGAAACTAGCCGACAACAAAAGCTAGCTAGCCAGACCGTGGGGAAACTACTGCTTGCTATTGTGCAGTGACCTGTTGGCCTGCAAGAAGGCAGATGTTTCATTACGTTTTTGTAAAAACGGTCCCACCCATTGTCAAAATGTTAAATCGGTTGATTCCACTGTCACTCTAAAATGTTGACCTAATACAGTTGAATGGCAGATGCCTTTATCTAGCTTCTGATGGCCTAGCCAATGGCTGATTTAGCTAGCTAGATTTATCTCCCCAGAGACCAGCAAAGAAAAATCCTGGTTGGAATTTTTTTTTTCTCTTCAGTGTTAACCCTTTCCAACAAAAACTGAAGAGATTAAAATCAGAACATCATTGAAAATAATAATATAATTATTATTATTTTATAAATCCTTAGTCCTTCTCTGAAGGCGTAAAAGGCCCAATGTTCCCCACTGTGTTTGGGTTAGTAATAATTTGTAGAGTGGCTCTATTTTGCCTCAGCTTGCATTTTTTCACTATTCTGAATGTCTAAAGAATCCATATGTTGTGGTGATTTGATAAAATTACAATCATGTCATTAATTGGACTCGCACTTTTCTGTCCTCGGTTTTGATTCAGTCTCGGACCCCTTGTCCCCCCTCCGGTCTTGGTCTTGACTCGGACTCGATTTGCTCCGGTCTTGAACCGGTCTCGCTTTAGGTGGTCTTCGATCATAACATTGGTAGACGGTGTGGTCTACAGCTTTTCATGAGGTACTCTACCTCAGGCGAGCAAAACCTTGACACTTCCTTAATATTAGATATTGCGCACCAGCTGTTATTGACAAATAGACAGACCACCACCCCTAGTCTTACCGGAGGTAGCTGTTCGGTCTTGCCGATGCACGGAAAACCCAGCCAACTGTATATTATTCAGCCACCACTCGGTGAAACATAAGCTATTACAATTTTTAATGTCCCGTTGGTAGGATAGTCTCAAATGGAGCTCATCCAGTTTATTCTCCAGTGATTGCACGTTGGCCAATAGGACAGATGGTAGAGGCAGGTTACCCACTCTCCGACGAATTCTCACAAGGCACCCGGATCTGCGGCCTCTGTATCTCCATCTCCTCTTCATGAGAATGACGGGGATTTGGGCCTGGTCCAGCAGTAAATCCTTCGCATCAGTAAATCCTCACCTCGTCCAGTTCGAGGTGAGTAGTCGCTGTTTTGATATCCAGAAGCTCTTTTCGGTCATAAGAGACTGTAGCAGAAACATTATGTACCAAAAAAGTTACAATGCGAAAAACACAAAAAAATAGCACAATTGGTAAAATGGCAGCCGGCACCATTATTTGAGCAACAGCAGTTGATAGAATTTGACACTGATCTGAATCTCATCTTTATGTCTTTTCTGCTACACGTCTTTCCGCAGGCCGCTATGTTAGGGACATCTGCATCTATGGTCTGGAGGATTTGCAGTGGATCATCGACAGAAACAGCATGTTTGCCAACAAGTTTGAGAGCAAGGCCTTCCCAGAAGCTTTGGACTGCCTGGAGCAGTGGCACAGGGACAAGGTCCTGCAGCAAGCGATGGTTCCCATCCAGTCATGGTGGCAACTTGCCACGCAAGGCAATACCACCTCTCTTTTCAACGCCACGGTAGGACTTTGACGAGGTTGTGGGGTTCGTCCTGACCAAAATGGATGTAGTTCTCCAATAGACTTGTTGGTTATCGTATCACTTCAGAGGGCTGTACTAAAGTGTGCTGCTAGGGCCTTGATGCATTTCAGTTGGTACGTTTAGCTCAAATCTCGAGAATGGATAAGCAATCAAAAGCAAAAAAGCTGAACAACAATTATCTAACATTCTTCTCCATTCGTAGGAAAGTGTTTGCGAGGTAAGCAGGGAAGACTTGTTATTGACATATCTTAGTTGTCCTGAAACGCTTTGCGGTAAAAATAGGCTTGTTGTATCACTAAGAGGCACAGTGGCTGACGCAACCATAATCACTATAGAATTCACAGGTCTCCCCCCGCGTCACACAAGGCCCTTTAATGACCTGTTGTGCACTTTGACAACAGAAACACATAGGCCACTGTCCCAAAGACATTTGTCAACCTTTACAGGCAAAAGCATTAGACAGCTCTGTGGACATGGTTGCTTAGATGTGTGGTAACTTGAATATTGCCATTTCAAAAACTATGTTAAGAATAATGTATTTAAAGTAAACTATTATATTGTGTGACTGCCTATTGCAAATAAAGTGGCACTCATTTTATGACAGCTCTGTTATGTTGTAAATGTGCAAGTCGCTCTGGATAAGAGCGTCTGCTAAATGATGTAAATGTAAACATGAGTTAATGCTGCCACTTCAGATTACTCTGACGTTTTTTTTCTTGTACTGTACTCAATGATTTATGAAAACTTGCCTGATGGGTCGATGTTCTCACTGTGGTTTCAGTATTGTTTAATACGTTTTATATACACACTTTATTATAATTATTAGAATACTTATGAAATGCAATGGTAAGCTCGTTTTCCTTATCCTCCAACCCCATTCGATGAGGAAATGAAAAACACACAAAAGCTCTGACCAAGGCCTTGAGGCCGATACGTAAAGCTAAATAAAGAGCAGTGATACTAGCAAGAGCAGTGTGCGGGTTTCTTCTTTTTTTTTTCTCTTGTCTGTGATTGTTAAAAGATAAAAATGTGCATGTGCTAATCATGACTCGTTAACATTGTTTCCTATTTGTTTTGCAACTATTACAAAAATAGATTACTAATGATTTAAAAAAAGGTGCATCTGAAAATGTCCTACTGTTCTTTGATAATTTAAACTACTGCTAAACGATACCCTCTGAGCTTAGTACTGGCAAAGTACAACCGTATAATAAGCCAAATAGGCCTAAACATTTGCACTGACATTAAATACTGTTACATCGTGTATGTTGTCAATTTAAGAGAGCAGGGTCCAATAAATGTGGATTAGGAAGAGGCAGTTAAGGTCTTCAAACTGCCACTTTGACATCTAACCATATTTCAATTGATTTCAAGAGATTTAACATATTAAATTATTAAGGGCTTGAAAGTGGACATCGTACAGCATGCACTTTTTACCCAAAACATGTTTGTTGTTGGTTCACTGTAAAGGAAATGTAGCTATTCACTGAAATTCCCAAATGCTTTGAATACATTGAACATTTGTTATACATTCACTTGGTCTTAAGTTAGCTTGATCTTTGCTTCGCTTCATGAGCAAAGGGTTGTTGATACGATTTGCACAAACAAATCGTACCATCACATGCAGTGCAAATGGACAAGGCACTTGGATCTGTTCCCCCTTGAGAGGTAGCAAGGGAGATTCCCACGAGCGGACAACCACAACAATGCTGCTCTCACGCTCTGCTGGAGTCAGAGGTGACCTTTTGTGCTGCTTGCTCTCCCGATACCACAGTAGTCTCGAAAACTCGACCTTAGGCAACACAGTGACTAGGGTCTGGTTTCAATAATGTACTCTTTTGACATTGAAGAACTATGCCACTGCCTACGTCTCTACTTTATCCGCTTGAATAAAATACAAAATAGAAGCTAGCAAGATGGAGATCACATAGGCAGTGATGTAGTTTCTCTACGCCAAACGAGTCCATAATTGAAAATCAGACCCTAGTCACTGTGTGGCCTAGGGTCGGGTTTGAGACTAATACCACAGCAGCACCTGTTTCCCATCATCTGGCAGCTTCCTCATATAGCCTGGCTCAGCTTCTGGTCAGCTGGCAGGAGGCATCATGGGATTGAGAATAATGACAGGCACAGAGCTGGGGGTTATCTGGTTTCCATGACACCGAGGAGGGCTTTTACTGTCGTACAGTTACAGCTCATCGATTTTTCGGAGGCCATCTGCTGTTTCGCAATAGGATTTTGTGTCCTACTTTTCCTATCACTTTCTTACCTAAAAATAGAACATGTAACCAATAAAATGCGACAACAAAGTGCGGCAGGCATGGTGAATGGGGCACCATGGTACTTTTCTATGTGCACGATGGCAAACAGATACGGAAGCTCCCACCTTTTATTTACTTTCCTTTGCTAAACCACACATGCTGTATCGTTTAGTAATTTAAAAACAGGGAAATTCGTATCTCCATATCAAGGCAAATTATTGATGCAATAACAGAGATGGACCTGTGGCCAACTCCATGAAACTCAAAGGAACCAAACAAGTCAAAAACAGCAGACCAGAGGGTTAATCATTCACACGAGCACAAACAGCCAACTGGTTCACAGTTAGCACATTAAGAACCCCCCCCCCCCACCCCCACCTCTATCTACCTGTCTGACAACAGTCCAGGGACACACTGTCCTAAAGGTTGATTAATCTACAGTAGAAGAGACAGCACCACCCTCCATTAGCAAACTATCTAAAGTGCCTCAAATGTTACCTCCCTAATGTCAAAATACAAATGACTGACTATAATAGCAGGTTGTGTGTAACAAAGGAAAACGTGGGGACAGGGTAGTTACTGATTCAATAATAAGAGGGTAGGTTTGCATACAGAACATTCCAATATCTTCTTTTAGTACACAGAAACACACACTGAAGGAGGCTTGGACTGAAACACCTGTGAAAACGCTTTTCCCACTGCTGCTGCTAGAGGAGGAAAACAAAGATATTGGAGTCCATCTACTTTATGAGAGCATATCCTCTTTTCTTTCAACTGTTTATTGGTTTTACCAACCAAAAAAAAAGTTGAGACCGGGGTGGTACCTTGTTTCATTACAAGGTTACTAATTTGACAAATGTAGCACACAGCGTGTTGAATGGATGTTGTGTGTGTTTTACAGTGCATTTTTCCACATTGTTACGTTACAGCCATATTTTTTTAATGTTCCTCAATCTACACAAAATACCCCATAATGACAAAGCGAAAACAGGTTGTTAAACATTTTTGCAAATGTGTCCAAAATAAAACAGAAATACCTTATTTACATAAGAATTCAGACCCTTTGCTATGAGACTCAAAATTGAGCTCAGGTGCACCCTGTTTCCATTGATCATCCTTGACATGTTTCTACAACTTGATTGGAGTTCACCTGTGGTAAATTCAATTGATTGGACATGATTTGGAAAGGCACACACCGGTCTATATAAGGTCCCACCGTTGACAGTGCATGTCAAGAGCAAAAACCAGGCCATGAGGTCAAAGGAATTGTCCGTAGATCTCCGAGACAGGATTGTGTCGAGGAACAGATCTGGGGAAGGGTACCAAAACATTTCTGCAGCATTGAAAGTCCCCAAGAACACAGTGGCCTCCATCATTCTTAAATGGAAGAAGTTTGGAACCACTAAGACTCTTACTAGAGCTGGCCGCCCGGCCAAACTGAGCAATCGGGGGAGAAGGGCCTTGTTCAGGGAGGTGACCAAGAACCTGTCGGTCAATCTGACAGAGCTCCAGAGTTCCTCTGTGGAGATGGGAGAACCTTCCAGAAGGACAACCATCTCTGCAGCACTCCACCAATCAGGCCTTTATGGTAGAGTGGCCAGACTGAAGCCACTCCTCAGTAAAAGGCACATGACAACCCCCTTGGAGTTTGCCAAAAGGCACCTAAAGGACTCTCAGACCATGAGAAACAACATTCTCTGGTCTGATGAAACCAAGATTGAAATCTGAATGTCAAGTTTCACGTCTGGAGGAAACATGGCACCATCCCTACGGTGAAGCATGGTGGTGGCAGCATCATGCTGTGGGGATGTTTTTCAGCAACAGGGACTGGGAGATAAGTCAGGATCGAGCGAAAGATGAATGGAGCAAAGTACAGAGAGATCCTTGATAAAAACCTGCTCCAGAGCGCTCAGGACTTCAGACTGGGTCGACGGTTCACCTTCCAACAGAACAACGGTCCTAAGCTCACAGCCAAGCCAACGCAGGAGTGGCTTCGGGACAAGTCTCTGAATGTCATTGAGTGGCCCAGACAGAGCCCAGACTTGAACCCGATCTCTGGAGAGACCTGAAAATAGCCGTGCAGCGATGCTCCACATCCATTCTGACAGAGCTTGAGAGGATCTGCCGAGAAAAATGGGAGAAACTCCCCAAATACAGGTGTGCCAAGCTTGTAACGTCATACCCAATCGAGGCTGTAATCTCTGTCAAAGGTGCTTCAACAGATTACTGAGTAAAGGGTCTGAATACTTATCTAAATGTGATTTAAGCAAACATTTCAAAAAAATTATAAAGTGCTTTGTCATTATGGGATATTGTGTGTAGATTGATGAGGGGGAAAAAACAATTTAATCAATTTTAGAATAAGGCTGTAATGTAACAAAATCTGGGAAAAGGGAAGGGGACTGAATACTTTCAGAATGCACTTTATATATGCATGTCCTACCTTGTGGCAGATCTCAGTCTTGACTTCTTTCATGGCCCGGTCTGAAAACACACAGCCACAGGTCTGCAGGAAACAGAACCTGAGAGAAACAAGATCACATAAGGTTTAGGTTTAAAGTTGTGATGGAACACCTCTATTGTAAGGACAAATATAGGGCTAACACCAGTACATGAAAAAACCCTACCATAGGAATTATTACCCTCGTTTATCACAACTTTTGTATTTAGCAATGGTGATATTTTAGCAAATTGGGATAGGACAGGGTATCATTATCAAGCCAAGCTGCCACTATGGTTCATAGGCTGCGTTAACACAGGCAGTCCAATTCTGATATTTTGCCCAATTATTGGCAAAAGAGCTGATCTGATTGGTCAAAAGAACAGAATTGCCTGTGTAAATGCAGCCATAGTGTTATTGTAGTCAAATGGGATCTGGTGCCAGAAAATCCCCCCCCCCCCAGTGACTTTCAACGTGGCACCGCCATAGAATGCCACCTTTCCAACAAGTCTGTTCGTAAATTTCTGCCCTGCTAGAGCTGCCCCAGTCCTCAGTTGCAACACTCACTACAGAGTTCCAAACTGCCTCTGGAAGCAACGTCAGCACAAGAACTGTTCGTCAGGAGCTTCATGAAATGGGTTTCCATGGCCGAGCAGCCGCACACAAGCCTAAGATCACCATGCACAATGTCAAGCGTTGGCTGGAGTGGTGTAAAGCTTGCCGCCATTGGACTCTGGAGCAGTGGAAAATAGTTATCTGGAGAACGCTACCTGCCCCAATGCATAGTGCCAACTGTAAAGCTTGGTGGAGGAGGAATAATGGTCTGGGTCTGTTTTTCTAGGCCCCTTAGTTCCAGTGAAGGGAAATCTTAACCCTATAGCATACAATGACATTCTAGACAATTCTGTGCTTCCAACTTTGTGGAACGCCCTTTCCTGTTTCAGCATGACAATGCCCCCGTGCACAAAGCGAGGTCCATACAGAAATGGTTTGTTGAGATGGGTGTGGAAGAACTTGACTGTCCTGCACAGAGCCCTGATCTCAACCCCATCAAACACCTTTGGGATGAATTGGAACGCAGACTGCGAGCCAGGCCTAATCGACTATCAGTTCCCGACCTCACTAATGCTTGTGGCTCAATGGAAGCAACTCCCCAGAGCAATGTTCCAACATCTAGTGGAAAGCCTTCCCAGGAGAGTGGAGGCTGTTGTAGCAGCAGATGGGGGACCAACTCCATATTAATGCCCATGTACACATGCTAGCAAATCCAAAGTAACCTACTACTGATGGTTTTCATGTCAAGCTCACCACCCTGCGCCAGTAGATGACGAGTGCAGCAGCGTACTAGCGCTCATTGTGGCACAACGGCAGGGGAGGGGACTTTTTTCAAGATTCATTAAATTTTGCATTGTAAGACAGAAAATAAAATAAAACTTACTATATTTATTTTTACCAATCAAAGGGGCAAAATGCGATACGGACAAAATATCATATCACTATATTTTTCACATTCTTGAAGGTATATGTTTTTTAATAATAAAAGGTTCTAAATATGCTTTATGAGTAGTTCATGATCCTAGGGTGGCAACACAAATTAGAAGTGATTTCAAATGGGCTTTCTCCATTCTGATTGTTTTATACTTTTGAATCCAACTTCAAACTAAAATTATTTTCAGCATTTTCATCCATTTCTGCACATGTATTATCATTTCCACACCATGCCACGCAGGGCTGCATGATATGCAAGAGTTGGAACCGTTTCAGGGAACAGAACCAAAAGCCATAAAAGACGAAATTGAGGACAGAACAGAACCCGAACCGGAAATGAAAGTGATCTATGCTGTTCCGGAACAGAACCGTTATTTTAAAAGCATGTGAACCAGTTAACCTTTTATGTTCCAGGCATTTTTTTCCAATCCCACAAACATCGCAACGAAGTGTCTATGCAAAGCCCTCTGTCACTTAGAAACTGTCTGCCTGCCAGCTGGAAATCTTTGCCAGTGGATGTGTGTATGTAGGCTACCTGCCCCTCCCCTCTGAATCATAGGTTACTGTAGCCTACTGATGACGTTACAAACATGATTCAGAAATTAGGGAGAGACGTTTAAAAGAATGAATTAACTTTTTCAATGCTAGTTAAGGATACTATAGTTATCACATTTCACGTTGGATTTATTAACTACAGAAAGGTAAGACGTGTTTTTAATTCTAGCGCTGCTCTGTACACACAAGCTTGTTAGCTAGCTAGCTAACGTTTGCTCTGGTCCAACGTTAAACGAACTCGGAAGTTCATAGAAGCAACTCCTCCGTAGGTATAATTCTGTGGGCCTAATTCAGATAATGCATGTCATAAGATGCCCAGCGCTTCAAGGCAAGCTTCCTCCATCCACTCTCGCTCTCTCCTCACCTGCAAAATGTCAGTTGCATGTCGGACCCTACACTCTGACTGGCAGCACAATGTTGTGTTTGTCTTTCATTATGATTAAACCATGCAGTTACGACAAAATACAATTAGCTCTTAACAACTTTCCTATACAGATTAAAAATAAATGGATTTCAGAGGTTTAAAAAGGAACATTATAAACTGGGTGGTTTGAGCCATGAATGCTGATTGGCTGACAGCCGTGGTAGATCAGACCATATACCACAGGTATGACAAAGCATGTATTTTTACTGCTCTAATTACGTTGGTAACTAGTTTATAATAGCAATAAGGCACCTTGGGGGTTTGTGGTATATGGCCAATATCCCACGGCTAATGGCTGTATCCAGGCACTCCCTGTTGTGTTGTGCGTAAGAACAGCCCTTTGCCATGGTATATTGGCCATATACCACACCCCCTCGTGCCTTATTGATGAAATATAAACCGTTACTTTCTTGGGGTTCAAACCGGTTCAGAACTTTATTTTGCTGGTCGAAAGAGTGGAACGGAATGAGGGAAAGAATTGTTGTTTAGAACTAAACTTTTGGAAAATAATTTTGGTTCCAACCCCTGATGATATGGGCAAAGAAAATCTAGGCCTAACTCATTTGTGAACCGTAGGAATCATGGAAATATAATGATTATTCTAATTCTATAGCTGGAATATAGTGGGCAGCACCTTGAATACATTTTTGTTTGACATGACAAGAAAATAATAAGCCAGGGAGGAATTACTGACAGGGTAGAAGCCAAAGTGTTGGTCAGTGTTTCCAGGTGACCCTAATTAGATGATATTATATTAAATGTTTCTTACCTCATGTAGCTAGCTAGCAAGCTAACATATTCATGCTTTACCTATTCCTCTATGATCTACATTTTACATTTTAGTAATTTAGCAGACGCTCTTATCCAGAGCGACTTACAGGAGCAATTAGGGTTAAGTGCCTTGCTCAAGGGCACATCGACAGACTTTTCACCTAGTCGGCTCGGGGATTAGAACCAGCGACCTTTCGGTTACTGGCACAACGCTCTTAACCACTAAGCTATCTGCCGCCCCATCTAGATGATACTGTTGCACAAACAGCATGCTTATCAAGGCCTAGACCAGCACTGGTACCAGGCTGTATTAACCTAGCTACTTTTGCGCTGACTCTTAGTACATTAAGCTAGCCAGTTGGGATGGGCACGGTTATACGAATATCCGAACGGACGTTAGTATTCGATTACTTGGGAAACTATAATTTTTCTCAGCTGGCTACTGCTTCTTTACAATGATTTGATGCAGTCAAGACAGGTACTACCAGATGGTATGATAGATAAACAAACTTGCAGTTTGGCTACTTTGCGTCTCCCCCTCCGTGCCTTCAGAAAGTTTTCATACCCCTTGACTTATTCCACATTTTGTTGTGTTACATCCTGAATTCAAAATTGATTAAATATATTTTGTTGTCACCCATCTACATACAATACCCCATAATGACAAAATGAATACATGTTTTTAGAATTTTTTACAAATCTATTGAAAAATATATCTATCCACACCCGAGTCAGAATCACCGTTGGCAGTGATTACAGCTGTGTCTTTATGTCCCTAAGAGCTTGGCACACCTGGATTGTATAATACTTGCACAATATTATTTTTAAAACTCTGACAAGTTTGAGCTTGACTCAAATAGGTTGTTGATCATTGCTAGACAGCCACTTTCAAGTCTTGTCATAGATTTACAAGCCAATTTAAGTCAAAGCTGTAACTAGGCCACTCAGGAACATTTGATGTCTTCTTGGTAAGCAACTCCAGTGTATATTTGGCCTTGTGTTTTAGGTTATTGTCCTGCTGAAACCACAATAAATACTATTATTGCACCCAGAGTGAGTCCATGCAACTTTGACATTATAGGGTATTGTATGTAGGCCAGATACACAAAATCTCAATTTATTCCATTTTAAATTCAGGCTGTAACACAACAAAATGTGGAAAAAGTAAAGGGGCGTGAATACATTAAGGTACTGTAGACTGTCACACACACCGGTCCCTGCTCCTCGATCCCCCCCACCCATCCAAGAAACTCTGTGGCGCAGCGCACCAGCTTTCTCTCGAGTCGCGCAAACAAGTCTCCATTGAATAAAACAAAACATGTATTTCGACTATCCGGATATCCAAACAAATATAATATATTTGAATAGTGAAATCATTTCAAATGCCCATCCCTACTAGCCAGCTAACTAGCGTTTAGCATTAGCGGAAAACACAAATTATTTTAGCAACAACTTGCTAAGAGACAAACTAACAAATAGTAGTTTGCAGACAGTAAGATACACAAACTAAGTGTAATTATAGAATGCTTGTGGAAAGCAGCATGTTACCAACATCTTGTTGCATCGATCTGACCATGCAGAATGCAGAGTGAATGGCAATAAATGACCCTGTGGTAGAGCAACTGTGCTCTCTGAGTGACAGGGGGCAGTACTTGGTGTTGTTAGCTGCATGAGGAAAGGGAGAAAGATGACTTGAGTATCAAACAGAGTAAACTATAAAACCTGTCCGTGCATCAATACCGGTATATAGTAGAATGCAGTATATCGCCCAGCCCTACCTAGGGCTCGATCTGTGCACCTGTCTGCATGTGACACCCATATCAGATTTGCGCATTCACACTGATGTAGCGGTAAATGAAGATGGCTGCCATCTTGCGAGCTTCGACCCAACTTCGCTATTTTGTGATTATTTTGGTGTTTATCTTTACTTTTTTAGCATGAAATGTATCCCCTATCATTTCTTATGATCGACAAGAACTTTTGAACATCAGATCGGCAGTTATTAACCTCAATTCCGGCTTCAATTCTGGGCTCCCAATTGTCGAGCTACACAAGAGGAAATGCCAGCGAAAAAGAGGCAGGTGAGGGGGAGTCCTGGTGAGATTAAGGCAAAGGGAAAACCGGCCACCTCTTCCCTCCATTCTATTGGCCAGTCACTTGATAATAAGATGGGTGACCTCTGATCGCAGATTTGCCATCAACGGGACTCTCGTAACTGCAGTATTCTCTGCTTTACTGAAACATGGCTATCCAACTCAATGGATTCTCCATTCACCGAGCAGACAGGACATTGGATTCAGGGAAATCGAGGAGGGGTTTGACTCTATATCAACAGAGAATGGTGTGTTAACTCCAGCGTAGTGGAAGTCTCTAACCATTGTTCACCCGTCTTGGAATACCTGATGATCAAATGCCGACCCTTCTACCACCTACATCAACTCATCATCCCAGACACCCTAGACTTAGGGCTGGGCGATATACAGTTGAAGTCGGAAGTTTACATACACCTTAGCCAAATACATTTAAACTCAGTTTTTCACAATTCCTGACATTTAATCCTAGTAAAAATTCCATGTCTTAGGTCAGTTAGGATCACCACTTTATTTTAAGAATGTGAAATGTCAGAATAATAGTAGAGAATTATTTATTTCAGCTTTTATTTATTTCAGCTTTTATTTATTTCATCACATTCCCAGTGGGTCAGAAGTTTACATACACTCAATTAGTATGTGGTAGCGTTGCCTTTAAATTGTTTGGGTCAAACATGTTGGGTAGCCTTCCACAAGCTTCCCACAATAAGTTGGGTGAATTTTGGCCCATTCCTCCTGACAGAGGTGGTGTAACTGAGTCAGGTTTGTAGGCCTCCTTGCTCGCACACGCTTTTTCAGTTCTGCCCACACATTTTCTATAGGATTGAGGTCAGGGTTTTGTGATGGCCACTCCAATACATTGACTTTGTTGTCCTTAAGGCATTTTGCCACAACTTTGGAAGTATGTTTGGGGTCATTGTCCATTTGGAAGACCCATTTGCAACCAAGCTTTAACCTCCTGACTGATGTCTTGAGATGTTGCTTCAATATATCCACATAATTTTCCTTCCTCATGATGCCATCTATTTTGTGAAGTGCACCAGTCCCTCCTGCAGCAAAGCACCCCCACAGCATGATGCTGCCACCCCCGTGCTTCACGGTTGGGATAGTGTTCTTCGGCTTGCAAGCACCCCCTTTTTCCTCTAAACATAACGATGGTCATTATGGCCAAACAGTTCATCAGACTAGAGGACATTTCTCCAAAAAGTACGATCTTTGTCCCCATGTGCAGTTGCAAACCGTAGTCTGGCTTTTTTTAATGGAGGATTTGGAGCAGTGGCTTCTTCCTTGCTGAGCGGCCTTTCAGGTTATGTCGATATGCAGTATGTTATGTCGATATGTGGATATAGATACTTTTGTACCTGTTTCCTCCAGCATCTTCACAAGGTCCTTTGCTGTTATGGGATTGATTTGCACTTTTCGCACCAAAGTACGTTCATCTCTAGGAGACAGAACGCGTCTCCTTCCTGAGCGGTATGATGGCTGCGTGGTCCCATAGTGTTTACACTTGCGTACTATTGTTTGTACAGATGAACGTAGTACCTTCAGGCATTTGGAAATTGCTCCCTAGGATGAACCAGACATGTGAAGGTCCACAATTTTTTTCTGGAGGTCTTGGCTGATTTCTTTGGATTTTCCCATTTTGTCTAGCAAAGAGGCACTGAGTTTGAAGGTAGGCCTTGAAATACATCCACAGGTACACCTCCAATTGACTCAAAATTATGTCAATTAGCCTATCAGAAGCTTCTAAAGCCATGACATCATTTTCTGGAATTTTCCAAGCCGTTTAAAAGGCACAGTCAACTTAGTGTATGTAAACTTCTGACCCACTGGAATTGTGATACAGTGAATTATAAGTGAAATAATCTGTCTGTAAACAATTGTTGGAAAAATTACTTGTGTCATGCACAAAGTAGATGTCCTATCCGACTTGCCAAAACTATAGTTTGTTAACAATACATTTGTGGAGTGGTTGAAAAACAAGTTTTAATGACTCCAACCTAAGTGTATGTAAACTTCCGACTATCTTTATCAGCTGGATTGGCTGTCGTTGCAATTCGTTGGAAATCGCTATTATTTGTATTCTGGTAATAGATGGCCAATGGGATTTGTTGCGTTTTTGGCGCCCCCTTGTTTACTAAGTCTGTAATACCATAAATCCCGGTGTGGGAGAAGGGCGGTATGAGGATATGAAAATCTGGATACTGCCCAACCCTAACTAAAACCAAACCAAACTGTGTAGAAATTATAATAGACCTACTGTATATATACAGTTTCTTGACTGTCCAGCTCGTTAATAATCACTGCACACAATCAATGGACATACATTCATAGCATTTCATGACTGTCCAGCTTGCTAATAATCACTAGACAGTCAGGGAGCATCGGAAATTCCCAAAAACGATGGATAGAAGTCTATTTTTAGCACATTTTGACATTAAGGAAATATAACACATTTTCAGTGCGGCACTCCAGATCTCGCTGAAGACCGAATCCGGCCCCCGGAGCAAGATTAGTTCAGCACCCCTGCTTTACACACACACACAAAATCGTCATATACTCTGCTGCCACTCCGTTTATCATACATCCTGATGCCTAGTCACCTTACCCCTATACATAAACAGTAATCCTTCTACCCCCCAATAAAAAAAAAAAAAGGGTGGTTGTCCCACTGGCTATCCTAAGTTGAATGCATCAATTTGTAAGTCGCTCTGGATAAGAGCGTCTGCTAAATTACTTAAATGTAAATGTATGTGCCACACCCGTTGCTGACAGGTGTATAAAATCGAGCACACAGCCATGCAATCTCTAGACAAACATTGGCAGTAGAATGGCCTTACTGAAGAGCTCAGTGACTTTCAACGTGGCACCGTCATAGGATGCCACCTTTCCATTAAGTCTGTTTGTCAAATGTCTGCCCTGCTAGAGCTGCCCCGGTCAACTGTAAGTGCTGTTATTGTGAAGTGGAAACGTCTAGGAGCAACAACGAGAAGTGGTAGGCCACACAAGCTCACAGAACGGGACCGCCAAGTAATGACGCGCGTAACAATCGTCTGTCCTTGGTTGCAACACTCACTACCGAGTTCCAAACTGCCTCTAGAAGCAACGTCAGCACAAGAACTGTTCGTCGGGAGCTTCATGAAATGGGTTTCCATTGCCAAGCAGCCACACACTAGCCTAAGATCACCATGCGCAATGCCAAGCGTCGGCTGGAGTGGTGTAAAGCTCGCCGCCATTGGACTCTAGAGCAGTGGAAACGCGTTCTCTGGAGTGATCACGCTTCACCATCTGGCAGTCCGACAGACAAATCTGGGTTTGGAGGATGCCAGGTGAACGCTACCTGCCCGAATGAATAGTGGGAACTGTAAAGTTTGGTGGATGAGGAATAATGGTCTGGGGCTGTTTTTCACGGTTCGGGTTAGGCCCCTCAGTTCCAGTGAAGGGAAATCTTAACGCTACAGCATACAATGACAGTCTAGACCATTCTGTGCTTCCAACTTTGTGGCAACAGTTTGGGGAAGGCCCTTTCCTGTTTCAGCATGACAATGCCTCCGTGCATAAAGCGAGGTCCATACAGAATTGTTTTTTCAAGATCAATGTGTAAGAACTTGACTGGCCTAATCGCCCAACATCAGTGCCCGACCTCACTAATGTTCTTGTGGCTGAATGGAAGCAAGTCCCCGCAGCAATCTTCCAACATCTAGTGGAAAGCCTTCCCAGAAGAGTGGAGGCTGTTATAGCAGCAAGGGGGGGGACCAACTCCATATTAATGCGCATGATTTTGGAATTAAATGTTCGACGAGCAGGTGTCCACATAATTTTGGTCATTTTGTGCATCTCCAGTATCCCGGCACACTATAAATATGGTATTGGCACTGACCTGTATACAGTGGGGAAAAAAAGTATTTAGTCAGCCACCAATTGTGCAAGTTCTCCCACTTAAAAAGATGAGAGAGGCCTGTAATTTTCATCATAGGTACACGTCAACTATGACAGACAAAATGAGAAAAAAAAATCCAGAAAGTTACATTGTAGGATTTTTAATGAATTTATTTGCAAATTATGGTGGAAAATAAGTATTTGGTCAATAACAAAAGTTTCTCAATACTTTGTTATATACCCTTTGTTGGCAATGACACAGGTCAAACGTTTTCTGTAAGTCTTCACAAGGTTTTCACACACTGTTGCTGGTATTTTGGCCCATTCCTCCATGCAGATCTCCTCTAGAGCAGTGATGTTTTGGGGCTGTCTCTAGGTAACACAGACTTTCAACTTCCTCCAAAGATTTTCTATGGGGTTGAGATCTGGAGACTGGCTAGGCCACTCCAGGACCTTGAAATGCTTCTTACGAAGCCACTCCTTCGTTGCCCGGGCGGTGTGTTTGGGATCATTGTCATGCTGAAAGACCCAGCCACGTTTCATCTTCAATGCCCTTGCTGATGGAAGGAGGTTTTCACTCAAAATCTCACGGTACATGGCCCCATCCATTCTTTCCTTTACACGGATCAGTCGTCCTGGTCCCTTTGCAGAAAAACAGCCCCAAAGCATGATGTTTCCACCCCCATGCTTCACAGTAGGTATGGTGTTCTTTGGATGCAACTCAGTTTTTACTAAAAAAGTTCTATTTTGGTTTCATCTGACCATATGACATTCTCCCAATCCTCTTCTGGATCATCCAAATGCACTCTAGCAAACTTCAGACGGGCCTGGACATGTACTGGCTTAAGCAGGGGGACACGTCTGGCACTGCAGGATTTGAGTCCCTGGCAGCGTAGTGTGTTACTGATGGTAGGCTTTGTTACTTTGTTCCAGCTCTCTGCAGGTCATTCACTAGGTCCCCCTGTGTGGTTCTGGGATTTTTGCTCACCGTTCTTGTGATCATTTTGACCCCACGGGGTGAGATCTTGCATGGAGCCCCAAATCGAGGGAGATTATCAGTGGTCTTGTATGTCTTCCATTTCCTAATAATTGCTCCCACAGTTGATTTCTTCAAACCAAGCTGCTTACCTATTGCAGATTCAGTCTTCCCAGCCTGGTGCAGGTCTACAATTTTGTTTCTGGTGTCCTTTGACAGCTCTTTGGTCTTGGCCATAGTGGAGTTTGGAGTGTGACTGTTTGAGGTTGTGGACAGGTGTCTTTTATACTGATAACAAGTTCAAACAGGTGCCATTAATACAGGTAACGAGTGGAGGACAGAGGAGCCTCTTAAAGAAGAAGTTACAGGTCTGTGAGAGCCAGAAACCTTGCTTGTTTGTAGGTGACCAAATACTTATTTTCCACCATAATTTGCAAATAAATTCATTAAAAATCCTACAATGTGATTTTCTTGATTTTTTTTCTTCTCAATTTGTCTGTCATAGTTGACGTGTACCTATGATGAAAATTACAGGCCTCTCTCGTCTTTTGAAGTGGGAGAACTTGCACAATTGGTGGCTGACTAAATACTTTTTTTCCCCACTGTATAGCTTACTTACTTTCTCGTGTTCTTCTTATTTCTATTTCTTGTGTGGTTTTTTTTCTACATTACTTTATAGTACTATAGATATTGATTACTGAATTGTTGGAAAAGAGCTTGCAAGAAAAGCATTTCACTGTACTTGTGCACAGTACTTGAAACTTGAAATGAGTTAACAGACCAATAAGAGAGTTCCAAACCTCTCAGCCAATAACAGCTCGTTTACATTTTCCCCCTCCCCACTCAGACCACCCCCAGACAGTCCTAGTAAAATTATTGCTTGAGAAATGTATATTTTCTAACAAGCTACTTTTGTTTCTTTTTGACCATTTTAATTGAAAACATTTACAGTAAGGTTCTTAAATTGTTATCAAGAAGGGATTTAAATATTGAGATAAAAAAAAAAAAGGCTGCACTGGACAACAACAACTAACATTGGGGCAATGCACAAATACTGTAGTGGCTCACATCAACACTCAGAATCTCATCGCTATAGTTTATCACTGAGGCCTACTGCACATACCCTGGTCCCAGATCTGTTTGTGAAAGGGAGTTAAAATTATAGCACAAACATGCTGGCACTCAGGCTATAGGCTAATGCACATGATTCAGTGCCAGAACTCAGCATGATGCAGACATTGTGAGATGATACTGCCGGGTCTAAATGCAACACTCTACGCTTGTCATTGAAAGGCATTGATAAGATGCCGAGACATTGATGAGATGCATATATATAGGGCCATATTCATTAGTGCACATTTAGCAAAGGAAACAAGCCTTTCAAATTCAGGTAGGTCCCTCACACATTAGTGATGAAGAGATCCATGTGGAATGACATGCACGCACACACACCCCGTACCTATGTTTGCCATTCATCTCCAGGCCCACCACAGGACAGATGAACATGGCACAGTGCATGTCCTCATAGCGGTCCCCTTTGGTGTTCCTCCTCTCGCCCTCCCAGGCTGGGTTGTCAGTCAGGTTCAGCTCCTTTATATCCTGTGGAATGACACACACAACTTTGAGTCACTTTAGATAATGCAATGATATGTGGCCTCAGCTGAAATCATGGAGAATTACCATACCTTAATGCCACGAAGGTGTGATACAACCTCGCTGTTGGGTCTATCGGCAGATTTATCCAGAAGGTACTCAATCACGGCATCTTTGTTATAAAGTCTGTAAGAAAGAATAGCATTTCGATTACAGAATCCATGTGTGATAGAAGTATCTAAAAGTAACTTATACCTAACTACTAGTATTCAGCTCCATTTAATGCTGCACGCAATTTTAATAATATGCTAGATGATATCAAATGATTCAATAGGGCCAGCTAAGAGAATGATAATGCCAACACAAAAGATTGTAGATAGCTAGATACATAATGGTGTCATACTATATGACTAGTTCACAACAACAAACTGATGAAAAAAGTTCTCACCTTCCCAGATCACAAGCAACAATAGGGCGCCTGAGTTTC
The DNA here is from genome assembly GCF_964263955.1 of Coregonus lavaretus. Lineage (NCBI taxonomy): Eukaryota > Metazoa > Chordata > Actinopteri > Salmoniformes > Salmonidae > Coregonus > Coregonus lavaretus. The sequence goes on along the minus strand of NC_139999.1, from coordinate 53,397,879 downwards.
TCTGTACTGAGAGCACAGTACTTCCACTGGGCAGCAAGCGCTGCATTTTTGTCAACCTGTAGTGAAGAAAGATTTACACATTCAATTTAGCTTCTGCCCACCGAACTGTTCCGTTGCATTTGGTTATATCTGAAATACTTCGCTTGCAAGAGTAGTGATAGAGGGGGAACAGCCATGCAGCAACTCTGTGATTGAGATGCAGGTCCACTGCACTAACGTTAGCTACCACCTGTGCCATAAAGCTCCTTGTTAGCTAGCCCAATAATGGCCTAAAAGAGCCTAACGTTACTCCTTAGTCCAAGAACCTTACATGTTCTGTTTCGGTTCTAGAAACATAAATCACGCTGCCTACACACATCACACACACACACACACACACACACTAGCAAAGACTGACAGACAGGCATACACTGGAATACATTTCTGCGTGACAGAGTGAGGGCTTTGACATAGACGCCTTGTTGCGTTTTTTGTGAAAAAATGCCCCAATTGTAAAATAATGTTATTAACCGGTCCCCATGCTTTTAAAATAACGGGTCTTTGTTCCGGAACAGTGTAGATCACTTTCACTCCCGTTTCTGATCTTCAAAAATTGTCGTTATTTTCTGGTTCTGTTCCCAGAACCGGTTCCAACACCTGGTTTAAACACAGTTGCAGCTGACAGTATTTTTCAGTGACAACACCTTTGGCGTCAGTCTTCCTTTTACACACAGGTAAAAGCGGCAGGTAGCTTAAGTGGTTAAGAGCGTAGTGCCAGTAACCGAAAGAAAAAAAAAAAGGTTGTTCGGAGACTCACATCGCTAATTAGCAAAGGTAGCTAGCTAGTCCACTCTGTATCGTCTGTTTTCCGTTACAAAGCGCTGTAACATGGAGATATTGCCGTGTGGGAACACTAACCCTATATAAATGGTGTGTAGTAATTTAACCTTAAGTTTTTTGAAAATGATTTCTCTCTGATATGAAAGGTTGCTCCGTTCCTTCTGTTTCCACGGACCTCAACTATGCGTGTTAACGTTTAGAGCAGGGTTCTTCAATTCCGGTCCTGGAAGGCCGAAACACTTCTGTTTTTTATTTCTCTACCTGGTAGTTATTTGCACTCACCTGGTGTCCCAGGTCTAAATTAGCCCCTGATTAGAAGGAGAGGATGAAAAATAGGTGTTTCGGCCCTCCAGGACCGGAATTGAAGAACCCTGGTTTAGAGCAAGCGTTGGGGCTCTTAACTAAACTCCCTCGGTCAGAATATATCATCGTCATTGACGACGTCAATAGGCGCTAAAGCTAAAGCAGTTCGCGTTTATGAATGGGGTACATGTTAGCTACGTGCCAAAGCATCTCAGCTATGTTTTATGTTGATGGTTTGTTATTGCTGAGACTCGGAGGCTATCTGACATGAAATGCTACCTATTAGCTGATTGTGTGAGCACGGCGTATTAACGAGCTAACGTTAGCTAGTTAATAAACGAAAGCTAGCTAGCTAGCTAAATGTATAAATGTAATGTATCTAACATTAGTTCAGTTTGGGTGGACTCACGCTTCCCTGATTTTAACAAAACACCCCGAACGTTAGCTAGCTAAGCCAGTTAGTTAGCTAAACGTGTAAACACCCGTTAGCAAATAAAATACTAACAAGCTAACGCGTGTTGGACAGACAGTTAGCTCGTTTATTTTACGCCTGCTACGTTAAGGCTAGCTAGCTATAACACTACATACCTTCTCAACTTTCTTTGGGCCTTTTACCAACTCATGCCTTTTAGGAATAGTTCCACCATCACATCCCATTTTGACAAATAGCAGAAAAGTTATTGGCCTGCCCTGTTGGAGAAAACCCGAGCAGCCTGGTTATAAACAAATAATATAATCTTCTTCGTGTGCATTTCCGGCAGACTAGACGCTGTGTTGCACATTGCTGCCTTTCGCAGGTCGGAGTGCGGATTGCACATTTTGGTCACAAGGGGAAGGGACATTTTTTAAAATTGCACCAACATCTAACCCTGCACCTTACGTATACACTATCCCCAAAACCCACCACTCCATCGCACTACTTTGGCCCTAAATGATCCAACACCAGGCCTTCGGCCTGGGAGGATGGAACCCCATCTCTCAAAACTTCCTGTAGATCTTATGCACTAAAATCTCGCACACCCAAATATGTTTCTGCTGCTGCAACTACCACACCTATTTTCTGTGATTTCCGCTCCATCAGTGCAGTTCAGTTGATCACCATGGCTATACACGCAAGAAATCCAACCTTACTAAAACTAATCCTCTCTCGCAGTGGCCATAAGAGGTCATAACTATGTATTTTACTGGTTGAAATCTGGTCGGGACGTCTTATTGACAGATTGACATCTTTTTAATTGTATCTTTGATGTCATGAAAAATACGTCTTATTTTCGTTGATATCAGTTTTTTGGTTTAAATCTGATTGAACTATTGACCAGTTATCTAAATGCTACTAAATTAATTGACACCAATCTAAATAAACATGTGCATAGTGTTTGTGGGCCATGCACCCATTGCATATAAGACACTAGAACCATTACAATGATAGAAATTGGAGTAATGTTATTTTTCAGCAGAGTTTGCATGATTCAGCTTAGCACACTTGGCAAACAACCAGCTGGCAGAGCGCACCAAAGCGGGTTAGGGTCTCGTGGTATACTGCAACATGCTGGGCTCGGGCCTATTTCATTTGAGACTTGGAGGACTCGACTCTGACTTTATGCGGGCCGAGCTCCTCCCGAGTCCGGCAGAATCATATTACTCTGGGCTCCGGCTACTGGTACTCGGGTCGAGTCCTCTTCAGTTTATCCGGCCCGATTAACCTTTTCAGTATTAGGGCCATTCGGCAGATGATGAAAGACCAATTTTAAAAAAACAATACATGGGATCTATTTCACCTCCAAGTCATCGAATTTGCTAGGTCATTAAAAGCTCAAATCTGTGACAGTCTCTGCGGTCCTATAGCTATCAGAGATGGTTTCTAATTTAGAGAATCTCCAATGCTATAAATGCTTTTGCTTTTACTACAGGCGGTGGCAGTGTTTTTCGTAGTTGCAGTCCATCCAATTGAAAAGTGCACATTCACTTCCACACTTCCCATGTGGCTCAGTAAGTGTGGAAATGTATGCACTCATACTGTCCTTGCTACAGGCAGCTAGATTTCGGTATGTAATTTTCGCCTGTAGCTCAGCACCTGAAGCAAGGATATGCATATTCTTGATATAATTTGAATGGAAACACTTTGAAGTTTGTGGAAATTTGAAATTAATGTAGGAGAATATAACACATTAGATCTGGTAAAAGATAATACAAACAAAAAAACATGTGTTTTCTATTTTTTTGTTGTTGCATCATTTTTGAAATGCAAGAGAAAGGCCAGAAAGTGATGTAGAATTCTAGATGTAATTTAGATGTTGTCCACCAGATGGCAGCAGTGTGTGTGCAATGTTTCAGACTGATCCAGTGAAGAATTACATCAAATCAAATCAAATCAAATTGTATTGGTCACATGCGCCGAATACAACAGGTGCAGACATTACAGTGAAATGCTTACTTACAGCCCTTAACCAACAGTGCATTTATTTTAAACAAAAAAAGTAAAAAATAAAACAACAACAACAAAAAAAAGTGTTGAGAAAAAAAAGAGCAGAAGTAAAATAAAGTGACAGTAGGGAGGCTATATATACAGGGGGGTACCGTTGCAGAGTCAATGTGCGGGGGCACCGGCTAGTTGAGGTAGTTGAGGTAATATGTACATGTGGGTAGAGTTAAAGTGACTATCACTACACAATATTTTGTATCAAGTCTGCTAGGAGTTTTCCCAAATGTGCCGAATTGGTTTTCAAGTATATAACTATAGAGAACATACAAAAATGCTATGGTAATACAATATTTAAGTTTGCACACTCCCAGGAATGTCATAAATGATGGATTATTAGCTTCCCTACAGAAAAGACACTAACCTTCACACATCTAGATGGCCGGGCGGGGTGGGTGTGGATTCAGAGGTCAAACTGTAGAACCTAGTTCATACATTTGAATATAAAAATTGATTTTTCAAACAAAACTACACTACATTTTATCTCTGGGTCCCTCAGGATGACAAATCAGAGCAAGATTACTGGTTTGGTACCAGTTGCCGTGATAAAAGTGTTTTGTTGTTGTGCACTATCCTCAAACAATAGCATGGTACTTTTTAGCTGTAATAGCTACTGTAAATTGGACACTGCAGTTAGATTAACAAGAATTTAAGCTTTCTGCCCATATAAGACATGTCGATGTCCTGGAAAGTTGGCTGTTGTTTACAACACCATTCTTGTCACATATCGCATATTGAGCAACAACCGTCCCGTATAAGGGACACCGATCCCGTAGAGGTTAATGAGGTCTGGTCACTTGCTGTGTGTGTTGGTTTCTAATGGTAATCTGTTGTCTGTGTTAGCTAATCGCACTGTTTATTGTGCTGCACATTTTCTTCTGTTCTACTGAATGCTGTTTTGATGTTCTATTATAACAAAAAAAAATATCAGAAGTGAACAAATAACACGTAGGCCTATGTCTTTCATTTCAATACCCTACTACAATTCACCAGGATTGACAAAACCCAATTTTTATCGCATTAATAAAAAAAAAGTAAAAAAAAAAATCCTTCAATAATTATTCCTGAATTATTGCACCTGAATTTGACCCTGAAAATATGGCTATTATATTATCCCATAAAGCTTTTAAGCAATTAACATAATGTATGCAGTCATTTTATTTTAATTTCAGTAGCTAAATAAGGAGGTAGGTATATCGGCTAAAACTTGGTAGCTAGAGATGGGAGAGAGTACCGGGCGACACAGAGCGTAACGAGTGACGGTGGATGGTGGTTAGAAGAGCTTGCTTATTTGAAATGGAAAAGTGTCACGGTACCTATCAATAAAGAAGAACATCAAGACGCGCTCTGTGGGATGCACTGTTGAGCTCTACATCCCGAGGGGTTGGTGCTGATTGTACGGAGATTGTGACAGCCGGTTAAATTGTGTCCCTTGAGAAGGCAAGAACAAGATGTATGTCAGGAGAAGTGCAGTATTATCATAAGGAGACGTATACTTGGAATACGGAGGAGGAATGGATGGTTGGAAAAAGAGAGGCAGAGGAGGTCTAAGAGAGTGAGGGGGGAAGAGGGTGAGATTGAGTCGGTTAAAAATGGCGGGAAAAAGGGAGATGGTTTGTTAAAGAAGAATGGTAGAAAGTGTAAACAGAGTGAGCTGAAGACAGGAGGAGAAATGGAAGTGAATGAGGGCGAAGTATTGGTGGTAGGTGTGGTGAAGTTCTTGGAGCCCGAGGATTGCACCGAGGGTCAGGATAAAGACGATTCTGTGACAGTATGAGTTAAGTTTTTTGGAAAAAGTGGAACCTTGTCTTTTGGCTGATCAATTAGTGGTTTCAGGGCGGGTGAAAACAGAGTTGGGTGCTGTGGAATTGGTGAGGGTAACCAGAAGTGGTCTTGTGATAATTGTTTGTGTTTCTGCTCGTCAGAGGGTGCAGGCACTCCGCATTAAACGGATGGGGGAAAGAGATGTGAATTGTTTTGAAGAAAAGGGCGCCATTGAAAGGAGTGATTACTGGGGTAGCAGGAAATGTAAAAGTTGACTAACTGAAGGGGAAGATTCCCGGTGTTTGTGATGCTCGTCGTTTGGTGTGACGCAGACAGGGTGGTGTGAGTGGTGAAACGTCATTTTCTGTTCTTTTGCCTGACAAAGTGATGTTAGGATATATAAGTTTTCCTGTATGAACTTTTGTGCCGAATACATTACGTTGTTACAGGTGTCAAGCTTATGGGCGTGTGGCAGCAGTGTGTAGGAGGGAGGTTCCTAGGTGTGAGAAGTGTGCAGAAAGGCATGAGACAAAGGAATGTGTAGCATTGGGGAAGTACTGGTATGTGTTAATTGTAGGGGTGCCCATGGGGCTGGGGATCAGAAATGTCCCGTGCGAGAGAGGCAGGTTGGGTTTACAGGGTTAGAGTAATGCAGAAGTTGTCATATGCTGAGGCAGTGAAGAAAGTAGAGGAAGATGGGTCAAGGGGGAGGGATCCTGAGAGGAGTGGTGTGAGTAGTAGATCTGTACCAGTACAGAGGGATAGGCCAAAAAGTGATATATGTTTCAGTAAGATTGGATTTTTGGAATTTATAGCAATGGTTATCAACTGTACTGCAGGGATGGAACGTAAGTCACAGAAAATAGAGCTTGTGGTGGCAGCTGCAGAGAGGTATTTGGGTGTGTGTCACGCCCTGACCCGGAGAGACTGTTATTCTCTAGGTATTTTGGTCAGGGTGTGAAACTCTATGTATTGTATTTCTATGTTTGGCCGGGTGTGGTTCCCAATCAGAGGCAGCTGTCGCTCGTTGTCTCTGATTGGGGATCATACTTAGGCAGCCAGATTTCCTGCCTGGGTTGTGGGTTCTTGTTTGTGTTCCTGTTTGGCTTGTTTCGTGTATAGCCCATAGGGCTTCACGGTTTCATTGCTTTTGTTGTTTTGTCAAGTGTTTCTCTTCACTAATAAACATGTACGCATACCACGCTACACCTTGGTCTGACCCGTCTCTCAACGATCGTGACAGAAGATCCCACCACCAACGGACCAAGCAGCGTGCCCAGGAGCAGCAGACACCCTGGACACAGGTGGAGGAGCAGAGATCATGGACTTGGGGGGAGATAAGAGAGGATCTGGCCAAGCATATGGAGGCCCTGAAAGGGATGAGGGTGGAGAAGGTGAGTGTAGCCGATAAAGGACCCTGGGCGAAGGAGGAGGCCCAGGTAGGAGAGAAACAATGACTTAAAAGGTTGCGATCACGAAGAAAGCCTGAGAAGCAGCCCCAATACAATTTTTTTTGGGGGCACACGGGTTGGTTGGCGGAGCCAGGGTTCAGAGCAGAGCCAACTCCCCGTATTCGCCCTAAGAAGCATGTGACCGTGCAGGCTCTGTGTTGTGCGGAGATATGCACTGTGTCGCCAGTGCGCCGGCACAGTCCAGTGCATCCTGTGCCAATGCCACGCACGTACCGTGCGGAAGTGGGCATCCAGCCAGGACGGGTTGTGCCAGCTCTACGCTCCAGACCTCCAGAATGCCTCCACAGCCCGGTACGGCCTGTGCTAGCTCCTTGCACCAAACCAGTGGTGCCTGTCGCCAGCCCGGTACGCCCCGTACCTGCTCCCCGCACCAAACCAGTGGTGCGCGTATCCAGTCCGGTACGGCCCGTGCCAGCTCCTCGCACCAAACCAGTGGTGCCTGTCACCAGCCCGGTACGCCCCGTACCTGCTCCCCGCACCAAACCAGTGGTGCGCGTCTCCAGTTCGGTACGGCCCGTGCCAGGTCCTCGCACCAAACCAGTGGTGCCTGTCGCCAGCCCGGTACGCCCCGTACCTGCTCCCCGCACCAAACCATCTGGCTGTGTATACGGCGGAGCTGATGGCCATACTGTTGGCCATGCAGTGGGTGGAGGAAGTCAAACAAGACAGAGTAGTTATTTGCTCTGATTCATGTGCAGTGTTAATGAGTCTCCAGTCCTTTAGCTCACGTAGCAGACAAGACCAGCTTTATTTTACATTTACATTTTAGTCATTTAGCAGACGCTCTTATCCAGAGCGACTTACAGGAGCAATTAGGGTTAAGTGCCTTGCTCAAGGGCACATTTACGTCATTTAGCAGACGCTCTTATCCAGAGCGACTTACAAATTGTTGCATTCACCCTATAGCCAGTGGGAAAACCACTTTACACTTTTTTATTTTATTTTTATTTTTATTTTTATTTATTTTTGGGGGGGGTAGAAGGATTACTTTATCCTATCCCAGGTATTCCTTAAAGAGGTGGGGTTTCAAATGTCTCCGGAAGGTGGTGAGTGACTCCGCTGTCCTGGCGTCGTGAGGGAGCTTGTTCCACCATTGGGGTGCCAGAGCAGCGAACAGTTTTGACAGGGCTGAGCGGGAACTATGCTTCCGCAGAGGAAGGGGAGCCAGCAGGCCAGAGGTGGATGAACGCAATGCCCTCGTTTGGGTGTAGGGACTGATCAGAGCCCGAAGGTACGGAGGTGCCGTTCCCCTCACTGCTCCATAGGCAAGCACCATGGTCTTGTAACGGATGCGAGCTTCAACTGGAAGCCAGTGGAGTGTGCGGAGGAGGGGGGTGACGTGAGAGAACTTGGGAAGGTTGAACACCAGACGGGCTGCGGCATTCTGGATGAGTTGTAGGGGTTTAATGGCACAGGCAGGGAGGCCAGCCAACAGCGAGTTGCAGTAATCCAGACGGGAGATGACAAGTGCCTGGATTAGGACCTGTGCCGCTTCCTGTGTAAGGCAGGGTCGTACTCTCCGAATGTTGTAGAGCATGAACCTGCAGGATCGGGTCACCGCCTTGATGTTAGCGGAGAACGACAGGGTGTTGTCCAGGGTCACGCCAAGGCTCTTCGCACTCTGGGAGGAGGACACAACGGAGTTGTCAACCGTGATGGCGAGATCATGGAACGGGCAGTCCTTCCCCGGGAGGAAGAGCAGCTCCGTCTTGCCAGGGTTCAGCTTGAGGTGGTGATCCGTCATCCATACTGATATGTCTGCCAGACATGCAGAGATGCGATTCGCCACCTGGTTATCAGAAGGGGGAAAGGAGAAGATTAGTTGTGTATCGTCAGCGTAGCAATGATAGGAGAGGCCATGTGAGGATATGACAGAGCCAAGTGACTTGGTGTATAGGGAGAATAGGAGAGGGCCTAGAACTGAGCCCTGGGGGACACCAGTGGTGAGAGCACGTGGTGCGGAGACAGCTTCTCGCCACGCCACTTGGTAGGAGCGACCGGTCAGGTAGGACGCAATCCAGGAGTGAGCCGCGCCGGAGATGCCCAGCTCGGAGAGGGTGGAGAGGAGGATCTGATGGTTCACAGTATCAAAGGCAGCAGACAGGTCTAGAAGGACAAGAGCAGAGGAGAGAGAGTTAGCTTTAGCAGTGCGGAGAGCCTCCGTGACACAGAGAAGAGCAGTCTCAGTTGAATGACCAGTCCTGAAACCTGACTGGTTTGGATCAAGAAGGTCATTCTTTATGAGGTGCTACAAACCATGGCAGGATTAAACAGATGGGTATACAGATAAGATTTACTTGGGTCCCAGCCCATGCGGGGGTGGAGGGGAACGAGGCAGTAGATTAACTGGCTAAACAAGCACTTAGTAGTGGGGATGTTGATGTTGAAGTTTCAATGAGCAAGGCAGAGGTAAAAAGACTGATATATACAGTGACGGTGCAGAGATGGCAGGATCAGTGGAATAGGGATAATAAGGGAAGGCATTTATTTCAAGTACAGAGGAAAGTCGGGGAGGGGAGAACGGTAGGAAGGGACAGAAGAGAGGAGGCTATTTTTACAAGATTAAGGGTGGGACACAGACAGTTGAATAAGACATTAAATGTGATAGGAAAGCATCCAACAGGAAAGTGTGATTATTGTCATGAAACAGAGACCGTGGAGCATGTATTGCTACAGTGTGGGCAGTATTACATTTGTCATTTAGCAGACACTCTTATCCAGAGCAACTTACAGTTAGTGAATGCATACATTTCTTTTTTCTTTTCATACTGGCACCCCATGGGAAACAAACCCACATCCCTGCCGGCCAAACCCTCCCCTACCTTGGACGACACTGGACCAATTGTGCGCTGCCCATGGGTCTCCCAGCCGCGGCCAGCTGCGACAGAGCCTGGACGTGAACCAGGATCTCTGCGATGCAGTGCCTTAGACCACTGGGCCACTCGGGAAAGTATCAGAGGGAAAGAGAGAGGATGATATCTAGTGGGAGGGAGGCGGAGGGAGACGGGGATACAGGAAATTTGTTTAAAGAGTATATTGAGTAGGACGTCATTAGATATAGTCTCAAATATGTTATCTTTTTTAAGAGCAACGGGGCTGGCAGGTAGGATTTAGTTTCTCCCTGTCTCTGGCCCACACTCCAGTACAGTAGGTGGCGGTAATGCACAATATCGTTGGATGCCAACCGCCATTAAACTCCACTGAAGAAGAAGAAGAAGAAGAAGACCTCTGCGCAGCCTGCTTTCTCGAACACGTCGGTCAACATTACAGCAGTTGGGACAGAGCGCCCGGTAGGCTACACAACAACACAAAAATAAAGAATTTTGTAAGTAAAGCGGGGGTTTGTTTGATAGAAGAATGTCAAGGAAAGATTTGCTAGCTAATGTTAGCTAACTTAACTAGCTAATTTTAACATTAGCTAACTAACGTTAGCTCTCTGGCTAATCATCCATGGACATGGTAAGTTTTAATTTTTACCTGTTGTAACTAGCTAGCTAACATTTTTGATATCTGTTTAGTTAATGTGTGTGTGTGTGTGTGTGTGTGTGTGTGTGTGTGTGTGTTGTGTGTGTGTGTGTGTGTGTGTGTGTGTGTGTGTGTGTCCCGTGTAGCTCAGTCAGTTGGTAGAGCATGGCGCTTGGCGATTTACTAACTGTAAGTCGCTCTGGATAAGAGCGTCTGCTAAATGACTAAAATGTGTGTGTGAGAGAGAGAGAGAGAGAGAGAGAGAGAGAGAGAGAGAGAGAGAGAGAGAGAGAGAGAGAGAGAGAGAGAGAGAGAGAGAGAGAGAGAGAGAGAGAGAGAGAGAGAGAGAGAGAGAGAGAGAGAGAGAGAGAGAGAGAGAGAGAGAGAGGAGAGAGAGAGAGAGAGAGAGAGAGAGAGAGAGAGAGAGAGAGAGAGAGAGAGAGAGAGAGAGAGACATTGTGAGCTAGCCTAATTCTTGAAACGTGTACCCCCAATATGGATGTGGAGTTTTTTTTAATTAATCAAGGATCCTGTATGTATTTTGTATTTGACAATATAATACATTTAGCCTATCCCTGCTCCCCCTCAACACTTAACTCTCAACTGCCCTTTTTCAATTCTTGATTCTCTTTTTTTGCAGGAATCTTCTAGCTTGGATGGGAGGAGGGAACAAAGGGAAGGGGTACTGAAGTTATCCAGCCTGCTGACTAAGAAATGTAAATAGCCTATGTTTTTTTTCCTCTCTCTCTCTCTCTCTCTCTCTCTCTCTCTCTCTCTCTCTCTCTCTCTCTCTCTCTCTCTCTCTCTCTCCCTCTCTCTCTCTCTCTCTCTCTCTATATATATATATATATATATATATATATATATATATATATATATATATATATATATATACAGTGAGGGGAAAAAGTATTTGATCCCCTGCTGATTTTGTACGTTTGCCCACTGACAAATAAATGATCAGTCTATAATTTTAATGGTAGGTTTATTTGAACAGTGAGAGACAGAATAACAACAAAACAATCCAGAAAAACGCATGTCAAAAATGTTATAAATTGATTTGCATTTTAATGAGGGAAATAAGTATTTGACCCTTCTGCAAAACATGACTTAGTACTTGGTGGCAAAACCCTTGTTGGCAATCACAGAGGTCAGACGTTTCTTGTAGTTGGCCACCAGGTTTGCACACATCTCAGGAGGGATTTTGTCCCACTCCTCTTTGCAGATCTTCTCCAAGTCATTAAGGTATCGAGGCTGACGTTTGGCAACTCGAACCTTCAGCTCCCTCCACAGATTTTCTATGCGATTAAGGTCTGGAGACTGGCTAGGCCACTGTGCTTCTTCTTGAGCCACTCCTTTGTTGCCTTGGCCGTGTGTTTTGGGTCATTGTCATGCTGGAATACCCATCCACGACCCATTTTCAATGCCCTGGCTGAGGGAAGGAGGTTCTCACCCAAGATTTGACGGTACATGGCCCCGTCCATCGTCCATTTGAAGCGGTGAAGTTGTCCTGTCCCCTTAGCAGAAAAACACCCCCAAAGCATAATGTTTCCACCTCCATGTTTGACGGTGGGGATAGTGTTCTTGGGGTCATAGGCAGCATTCCTCCTCCTCCAAACATGCCGAGTTGAGTTGATGCCAAAGAGCTCCATTTTGGTCTCATCTGACCACAACACTTTCGCCCAGTTCTCCTCTGAATCATTCAGACGGGCATGTATATGTGCTTTCTTGAGCAGGGGGACCTTGCGGGCGCTGCAGGATTTCAGTCCTTCACGGCGTAGTGTGTTACCAATTGTTTTCTTGGTGACTATGGTCCCAGCTGCCTTGAGATCATTGACAAGGTCCTCCCGTGTAGTTCTGGGCTGATTCCTCACCGTTCTCATGATCATTGCAACTCCACGAGGTGAGATCTTGCATGGAGCCCCAGGCAGAGGGAGATTGACAGGTCTTTTGTGTTTCTTCCATTTGCGAATAATCGCACCAACTGTTGTCACCTTCTCACCACGCTGCTTGGCGATGGTCTTGTAGCCCATTCCAGCCTTGTGTAGGTCTACAATCTTGTCCCTGACATCCTTGGAGAGCTCTTTGGTCTTGGCCATGGTGGAGAGTCTGTAATCTGATTGATTGCTTCTGTGGACAGGTGTCTTTTATACAGGTAACAAACTGAGATTAGGAGCACTCCCTTTAAGAGTGTGCTCCTAATCTCAGCTCGTAATCTGTATAAAAGACACCTGGGAGCCAGAAATCTTTCTGATTGAGAGGGGGTCAAATACTTATTTCCCTCATTAAAATGCAAATTAATTTATAACATTTTTGACATGTGTTTTTCTGGATTTTTTGTTGTTATTCTGTCTCTCACTGTTCAAATAAATCTACCATTAAAATTATAGACTGATCATTTCTTTGTCAGTGGGCAAACGTACAAAATCAGCAGGGGATCAAATACTTTTTTCCCTCACTATATATATATATATATATATATATATATATATATATATATATATATATATATATATATATATATATACGTATATATATATATATATATATATACGTATATATATATATATATATATATATATATATATATATATATATATATATATACGTATATATATATATATATATATATATATGTATATATATATACATATGTATATATATGTATATGTATATGTATATGTATGTCTGCCTGACCACCAGTTTATTTAGTGAAGACCTTAGGTAAGGGTTAATCATGATTCATCTCTGTCTTTACAGTTCTGGAAACATGTCAGTGACCTGATGCATGGCCTCGACAGCAGTGCTTGTCCACCCACTCAGTTACCAGTGACCTATTCTGCCACATCCCAGGGAAAGTAGAGAGCAGAACCACCTCTCCTTAAATCCATAGTCATTAACCATGCTTCCATCCACAGTTTTTATGCATGTCATACCTTATAAAAAAAAGTCAAGACGCATTTATGCGCAAATATTGATATAAGAACCATCATATCGAAGTAAACTTGGGAGGCACGCAATGATATGGCGGGTGGTCTTCCCACTACGACTCGGGAAAGCATGCAGTTTATTAGGCTACAGATTAAATAAATAATGATGAACTTCACAGGGTGGTGAAAGTGCACGGTGATGCGTTTGATGCTCCTTTCCAATAAATATCGAGGGTCTTATTCTAGTGACATGATGATCAACGCTTGACTGCTGTTTGACAAATAAAAATATTCTCGCTCTTATCCATAATAATCTCATCATGTAGACCAGTGGTCACCAACCTGATCGATCTCCAAGCCATTCCTAGTCGATCGCCAAATATTTATGTAAAAAACCCAACGATAAATCCTTGCGGTCCTATTTTTTATTTTTTTTGCGCTGTTGACAGTCGCTGCACTTGATTCAGCAGCCCTAGCGCCGAGAAGGCAAAGTGTTTCGATCTTGAACCATTTCATGTGTCTGAACTTCAGGTTGAACTCTGTCTACCCGGCAGGCCCAGAGAGCAAATCAAGTGCACCTATAGGTCTACCGCTGGCCAATCACATAGCTCAGATCACTGTGTCTGCGGTTTCATTGCGCCATAGACTGTAAAAAGAAGCCTCGAACGCACAGCAAAGTTGATAATGTGAGATTTCAAAACTTGTAAAACCACGACTAGAGAGAGACTAAACGAATACAGCAAAGAACTGCTGTTTTCATGAGTAAATTCATGTTTAAGTTGTTTAATTTGTTTAATTTAATTTGTTCCACAGATTTATAAGCCATAAAATGAGCGTTTCGACAAGCTTGCGTTGTTGTTATTTGCAGCTTGTGTCTTTTTTAATATCAAGGAATATTTCACTTTCTCTGGTCATAGCAGTAACAACATGAATTGGTGCATGAGGCAGAAGTAATGCAGTGCGACTTAAGTTTCGCCATCAGCTGGAAGACTGTGTCCCCTTTTCTCAGCAGAGGGAGGGAGAGAGGAGGGACGGTGAGTCGGGTGTGAGGCAGCCTCACCGCTGCTCCCTCCCAGTAGACTAACCATCTGATGCCGGCCATCAGTCCAGTAAAACATTTACATTTTAGTCATCTAGCAGACGCTCTTATCCAGAGCGACTTACAGTTAGTGAATACATATATGTTTTTTTGTAAATAATTTTTATTTTTACCAAATGTTTTTTTAATTTTTTTCGTTTTTCTCTTTTGTTTTTCTTGTTTTTCATATATTTTTTGTAATTTTATTTTTATTTTTTTCATACTGGTCCCCCCGTGGGAATCGAACCCACAACCCTGGCGTTGCAAACGCCATGCTCTATCAACTGAGCTACATCCCTGCCGGCCATTCCCTCCCCTACCCTGGACAACGCTAGGCCAATTGTGCGCCGCCCATGAGTCTCCCGGTCGCGGCCGGCTGCGACAGAGCCTGGATTCAAACCAGGATCTCTAGTGGCACAGCTAGCACTGCGATGCAGTGCCTTAGACCACTGCGCCACTCAGGAGGTTTGTACAGGGCTTCTCAACAAAAAGTGAATTATTATGCTCACTCAGCTATGCCTCACAAGTAATACAACAAATGATCTATAACAGTGTGATCATATACCTACAATTTTGAAATATATTTGAAAAATGGTCTGAGAAGAACAACATTGGCAGGGCAATTCAAGTGTAGACAATATCTTTGCTTTATCTTGGCCAGGTCGCAGTTGTAAATGAGAACTTGTTCTCAACTGGCTTACCTGGTTAAATAAAGGTGAAATAAAATAAAAAATATGCAGTGATAATGTATTGGGCCTATAGCACAAACCTCATTGCTACAGAACTGTCTTTAATTGGTTCATGTTGCATAGGCTTATGTTTTTTAAGTTGTTTAAAAAATAAATCTGAGCAGGACAGTGCCTTGCAAAAGTATTCATCCCCCTTGGCGTTTTCCCTATTTTGTTGCATTACAACCTGTAATTTAAATGGGGTTCATGTAATGGACATACAAAATAGTCCAAATTGGTGAAGTGAAATGAAAAAAATAACATGATTGCCTGATGTTACACTCCAGGGGGTCGTGTTAACGCAGAATTCTGGGATTTCACACACAAAAAAATATATAAAAAACATAAGAAATATCTTTCTGTGTTTTGTAAATGAAGATCTAAAATGCTTCTTTATTGTAATTTCTGCTTCTGCTAAATTCGTGCTTCAGTTGCACCTCCACTCAGATGAGAATTCACTAATGGGCATTCTATCAGCAGACAGTCCTCTGACTGATGTGTAGCTACTTTTCTCTGGTAAAATGCTCGATTTAACTTAAAGCAAAACATTAGGAAATGTAGCTGGCTACATTCTTTCTGTGATAATCATTAGACATATTGTTGGCAGGGGGGGTGGAGCATCGCAAGTTTAAGACCATGCTTAGCCATTGTTCTCTCTCTTATGTCTGGTCTTAACAAGAGGTGGTCATGGTTGTTTTATACTGTTATCCATGATTTATTTGGCGTGGGCTATGGCCAACCAGTAGCCTGTGTTGAGTTTGGTTAATAAACCGGGAATTTGTCAACTGAAACCTCTGTCTGGACAATTGTTCATTTACGATCTATCCAGGTCATTACATTGGTGTCAGAAGTGGGATGGGGGTTATAAGGAGCATGCTTTTTGGGCACAGTCGATGGCGCGCTAGAAGGTTGAGGGTTCGAGACCTGCTCCCTGCCCCCTTTTGGGGGGTGGTCGAATGAAGATAGGGCACTGCAGTTGGCTTTGTGCCTCACGGATGATGCTCTGTCCTGTTAGATATTGATTAGCCCCTAGGACAGACGTGATTATGGGGCTTTAGTTGGAGCACCAGTCGTCATGGTTCCTAAGAAGGCGTGCAAGCTGAGGTTCTGTGCGGTCTACAGGCAGCTGAATGAGGTAACCAGGAAGGACTCATAACCCATAACACGCAACGATGAGTCGCTGGATCTGGTTAGGGGGTCCCCTGGTTCTCCTCACTAGACCTCCATAGTGGCTACTGGCAGGTGCCCCTCTCCCCAGAGGCCAGAGCCAAAACTGCGTTCTCCACTAACAGAGGACACTGGCAGTTCAAGGTCCTGTGCAACGCTCCAGCTACTTTTGAGCGTTTGATGGACAGGGTGCTGGATGGCATCCCCCGACAGGAGTGTCTGGTATACCTCGACGACATCCTGGCCCATGGCAGCTCCTTCCAGTCAGCCCTGGGGGCGCAACGGCGTGTGCTGGAGAGGGTGGCTGCCGCAGGCCAGAAGCTCCACCCCGAGCAGTGCCACTTCATGAGGGGAGGAGGGTATCAGCACTATGGAGGACAAAGTGGGGGCTGTCCGAGACTTGAACACCCCCACTGTCCAGCATCAGCTGAAGAGCTTCCTGGACCTGGCCTCGTACTAAAGGAGGTTTGTACAGGGCTTCTCAAGCGTCGCTGCTCCCCTGAACCGCCTGCTGCCGAAGGACAAGGCCTTCACTTGGACAGTGGAGTGCAAGGAGGCCTTCAACACCCTCAAACATGCACTGATCGAGGCCCCCGTGCGCTCCAATTTTTGCAATGTTACGAAGATGGAAAAAAGCTATTCTTGATATGTTCGTCAAAAGAGAGATCAGGGTCCAGAGTAACGCAGAGGTCCTTCACAGTTTTTTTTTGAGACGACTGTACAACCATCAAGATTAATTGTCAGATCCGACAGAAGATCTCTTTGTTTCTTGGGACCTAGAACTAGCATCTCTGTTTTGTCCGAGTTTAAAAGTAAAACATTTGCCGCCATCCACTTCCTTATGTCTGAAACACATGCTTCCAGGGTAGGCAATTTTGGGGCTTCACCATGTTTCATCGAAATGTAGAGCTGTGTGTCGTCCCCATAGCAATGAAAGTTAACATTTTGTTTCCGAATGACATCACCAAGAGGTAAAATATATAGTGAAAACAATAGTGGTCCTTAAACGGAACAGATAAGATCTAAACCAGGCAAGAACTTGTCCGTGTAGACCAATTAAGGTTTCCAATCTCTCCAAAAGAATGTGGTGATCGATGGTATCAAAAGCAGCACTAAGGTCTAGGACAGGGTTCTTCAATTCCGGTCCTGGAGGGCCGAAACACCTCTGTTTTTCATCCTCTCCTTCTAATCAGGGGCTAATTCAGACCTGGGACACCAGGTGAGTGCAATTAACTACCAGGTAGAAATAAAAAACAGAAGTGTTTCGGCCCTCCAGGACCGGAATTGAAGAACCCTGGTCTAGGAGCACGAGGACAGATGCAGAGCCTTGGTCTGATGCCATTAAAAGGTAATTTACCACCTTCACAAGTGCGGTCTCAGTGCTATGATGGTGTCTAAAACCAGACTGAAGTGTTTCGTATAATTTTTTTGTCTTCAGGAAGGCAGTGAGTTGTTGCACAACAGCTTTTTCTAAAATGTTTGAGAGGAATGGGAGATTTGATATAGGCCGATAGTTTTTTACATTTTCTGGGTCAAGGTTAGGCTTTTTCAAGAGAGGCTTTAAATACTGCCACTTTTAGTGAGTTTGGTACACATCCAGTGGATAGGGAGGCATTTATTATGTTTAACATAGGAGGGCCAAGCACAGGAAGTAGCTCTTTCAGTAGTTTAGTTTGAATAGGGTCCAGTATGCAGCTTGACGGTTTAGAGGCCATGACAATTTCATGAATGTGTCAAGAGATACAGGATTTAAAAACTTGAGTGTCTCCATTGTTCTGTGCAGACTGAGGACAACTGAGCTTTGGAGAAATGCACAGATTCAAAGAGGAGTCCGTAATTTGCTTTCTAATGATCATGATCTTTTCGTCGAAGAAGTTCATGAATTCATCACTGCTGAAGTGAAAGGCAGTATCAAATATACATTTTGGATTGTTCTTATTCTCCTCAATTAGGTTGGAAAAATAGGATGATCGAGCAGCAGTGAGGGCTCTTCGATATTGCTCTGTACTTTCTTTCCAAGCTAGTAGGAAGACTTCCAGTTTGGTGGAATGCCATTTCCGTTCCAATTTTCTGGAGGCTTGCTTCAGGGCTCGGGTATTTTCATTACTAGAAGCTCAAAAGACGAAAACGTCGTAATTTTTTGGGGGGTAAATTTACATTTGCTATCATAAATGTTAGCAACACCTCCGCCTTTGTGGGATGTGCGGGGGATATGGTCACTAGTGTAACCAAGAGGAGAGGCCTCATTTAACACAGTAAATTCATCAGGCTTAAGCCATGTTTCAGTCAGGCTAATCACATCAACATTATGATCATTGATTAGTTCATTGAACATAACTGCCTTGGAGGTGAGGGATCTAACATTAAGTAGCCCTATTTTGAGATGTGAGATATCTCAATCCCTTTCAATAATGACAGGAATGGAGGAGGTTTTTATTCCAGTGAGATTGCTAAAGCGAACACCGCCATGCTTAGTTTTTCTCAACCTAGATCGAGGCACAGACACGGTCTCAATGGGGATAGATGAGTTGACTACACTGACTGTGCTAGCGGCAGACTCCACTAAGCTGGCAAGATGGCTAAAGGCCTGCTGCCTGGCCTACACCCTATCTCATTGTGGAGCTAGAGGAGTTAGAGCCCTGTCTGTTGGTAGATAAGATGAGAGCACCCCTCCAGCTAGGATGGAGTCCGTCACTCCTCAGCAGGCCAGGCTTGGTCCTGTTTGTGGGCGAGTCCCAGAAAGAGGGACAATTATCTACTAATTCTATCTTTTGGGAGGGGCAGAAAACATTTTTCAACCAGCGATTGAGTTGTGAGACTGTTGTAGAGCTCATCACTCGCCCTAACTGGGAGGGGGCCAGAGACAATTACTCGATGCCGACACATCTTTCTAGCTAATTTACACGCTGAAGCTATGTTGCTCTTGGTGACCTCTGACTGTTTCATCCTAACATCGTTGGTGCTGACGTGGATAACAATATCCCTATACTCTCTACACTCGCCTGTTTTTGCCTTAGCCAGCACCATCTTCAGATTAGCCTTTACCTCGGTAGCCCTGCCCCCTGGTAAACAGTGTATGATCGCTGGATGATTCTTTTAAAGTCTAATATTGTGGGTAATGGAGTCGCCAATGACTAGGGTTTTCAATTTGTCAGAGCTTAATGGGGAGAACCGGTTGAAAGTTTCTGTCGGCTGAATGAGTGACGCCGGTTGAGCGTGCCGACAGCATTTATTTTCAGAAGCCTTGAGAAAATTGTCCGGCTGCGGGGTCTGTGCGAGGGGATTTATACTACTATCTGTACTTACTGGTGGCACAGACGCTGTTTCATCCTTTCCTACACTTACATTGCCTTGCCTAACGATTGCGTCTGAAGCTGTGCTTGCAGCACGGCTATCCTCACCATAAGGCGATAGTTCTCCTGTATATTATGAGTACAGCGACTGCAATTAGATGGCATAGTGTTAATGTTACTACTTAGCTTCGGCTGGTGGAGGTCCTGTAGAACCATGTCCAGATAAAGCGTCCAGGGTGAAAAAGTTGAATGAAAAAATTAGAGTGAATAAAAATAAGATGTTGGTAAAATGTGTTAAATAAAGATAGATTAAATGGTTTAAAAAACGTAAAAAAAGTCAAGCTTGGCAGGTAGCCAAGCAGCAACAAAAAGCGTAGCACGGAGCAAGTGACGCACTCAAAACGGAAGTGTGGGCATGGGTGGGGTGCTGGCCAGGTGGGGCCAGGGGGTGGGGGGAGTGGTGGTGTACTTCAGCAAAACATTCAACAAACATGAGCGCTGCTACTGTGTCACCCGGCGGGAGCTCCTCGCTGTTGTGGCTTCCATCAAACACTTCAAGTACTACCTGGGTGGCCTGCCGTTTACTGTAAGGACTGACCACTTTGCTCTCCAGTGGCTCATGTCTTTCAAAGAGCCAGAGGGGCAGGTTTCACGCTGGTTAGAGGAGCTTCAGCCATACGACTTCAAAGTGGTGCACAGGGCAGGGGCACGCCACTCTAACGCCGACGTCATGTCCCATCGGCCCTGTACTGCAGACAGGTGCCTCCACTGTGAGCGGAGAGAAGGCCGTGAGAGAGAGCTGTGTGCGGTGGAGGGGGTCTGTGCCACAGTGTGTTGGGCGAACGGGCCTGTCTGCTGTGAGCAGACTGTCGACGTGGCTGAATGGGGGCAGCAGCAGGGACGGGACACAGACCTACAGCCATTGCTACAGTGGGTAGAGGCGCAGCTGAGGCCACCGTGGGAAGAGGTGGCAGCGCTCTCATTCGCGACCAAAGGGTTGTGGTCAAAGTTTGAGAGACTGCGGCTGGATGATGGCGTGCTACAGCGGGCATGGAAGGAGCCAGCTACAGGAGAGGAGAGGTGGCAGGTGGTGGTCTTAAAAGCACTGCGGGAGGCTGTGCTCCAGAGCACTCATGGGGGGGGGGGTGGGGACTGGACACTTTGGGGTCACAAAAACCCTTTGCCGCCTCCGTCAGGGCTTTTACTGGGGGCAGCACAAGAGGGATGTGGAGGACTTTTGCCGCCACTGTGACAACTGCACAGCGAGAAAGGGCCCTCCAGGCATTCTCATGCTCAGCTCCAAAAGTTCCCAGTTGGGGCTCCCATGGAGAGGGTAGGAGTGGATGTAGTTGGGCCATTCCCCACCACAGACAGTGGAAACCGCTAGGTGCTCACGGCCATGGACTGTTTCACAAAATGGCCCGAGGCCTATGCTCTGCCTGACCAGGAGGCAGAGACCATCGTCGACGCCCTGACAGCGGGTATGTTCAGCAGGTTTGGAGCTGCGGAGTCCATCCACAGTGACCAAGGCAGAAACTTTGAGTCCCGTGTGTTCACCACCATGTATGAGAGGCTGGGTATGCACAAGACCCGCACTACTCCTCTCCATCCTCAAAGTGATGGCCTTGTGGAGCGCTTCAACGAAACGCTTAGACAGCAGCTGGCCATCGTCTCTGCCAAACACCAGCGTGACTGGGACAAGCACCTGCCCATGGTCCTCATGGGATGCTGCTCCACTGTCCAAGACTCCACCTCCTGCACGCCTGCCCTCCTCATGCTGGGGAGAGAGATCCGCACCCCTGCAGAGATTGCGTTTGGTCAGCCCCCGGATAGCCTCCTGTTCCCCTGGGGCCGGAGTATGCCCGGAGACTCCAGAACCGCCTGGAGACAGCCCACAACTTCGCCAGAGAGCAGCTGGTGAATGCAGGTGTGAGGCAGAAGAGGAACTATGACGTGCACACCCGGGGAAGGCACTTTGTGGCTGGGGAGCTGGTCTGGGTCTACAGCCTCCTGAGAAAGAAAGGCAGATGCCCCAAGTTGGACAGCCACTGGGTGGGGCCCTGCAGCGTCCTGGAGAGGGTAGTGGAGGTTGTGTACCGGGTTGGCCCCATACAGAGGAGCCTCTTCTCCCCAAACCCCGGGAACCCCCATAATTCCCCTCTCTGGCAATGACATTCCCCAAGCACTCACCCCCAGGCACCGCAGAAAAGGCTACAGACAGCCCACTACAGACAGCCCACTCACCCAGTCTCCCTCCCTGTGTCACCGCGTGGTTCCCCGGCGCCACGGACTGTATTCCCCGTTCCCTCATCCTTGTCCCCCATGTCCCTGCCTTCATCCCCTGGGCCCCAGAGGGGCAGCCCCCTGCCGCGGACTGAGCCCCCTGTTCCACATCTGGACACTCTGCGACCATCACAGCCACGCAGGCAAAGGAGACCTCTGGGTCGCTTCAGAGACTTTGTTTGTTCCCTCTGGGACGAGGGACTTTGTGGTGGGGGGGCTGTGTAGCGACCCGCACAGACAGATGTGTGTTATGTGTTATGCTGTTCATTGGTTGTGTTGTACTTACCAGTACCCAGTGTTCGCGGGGTCCGACATGCCAGTCAACCTGCTATCTACCAAACAGTAGCTTGTGTTGGTTAATAAATCAGGAATTCGTAAACTCAAACCTCTGACTGGACAATTGTTCATTTATGATCTAGCCAGGTCATTACAATATGATTGCCATGCATCGTTTTTACAAAAGAATACCTTGCTTTTTCATTGTAAGCTCATTGATGCTAATTAAGTTATTTTCAGCCGAATGTGTTGCACTAATGTATTTTCTGTGAAGAAAAACTATAGTTGCATGCCCCTGATCACTCTATTGAAAAACCACTGTTTACTTTTAATGTAAAACGCAGGTGAAATGGTTTAAAACACAGATTTTTTGGATGGTCTGTGTTTAGAACGCAAACCCTGCATTCTTAGGAAATAAAGGTGCTATCTAGAACCTAAAATGGTTAATCAGTTGTCCCCATAGGAGAACCCTTGGAGAACCCTTTTTGGTTCCAGGTAGAACTCTTTTTGGTTCCATGTAGAATCCTTTTGGTACCAGGTAGAACTATTTTGTGTTCCACTGAGGGTTCTACCTGGAACCAAAAAGGGTTCTCTTATGGGGACAGCCTAAGAACATTTTTGGAACCCTTTTTTTCTAAGAGTGTAGTGTAAGTTGATCCAATTGAAATAGCACTGCTTCTAATAATATACATTTGTAAAGGAAATAAAATCCTATTTTAACTCACCTTTTTTTTTTTTTTATAACTTTTGAAAAATATAAGATTTTGTCTCTTTATTGCCTCTTTACACTCTAAAGATAAAAGGTTCCTGGAGGATCCTTTAGGATAATATAAGGTAAAAAAAACTATACTCTGCAATCAGTTAATTTTTTGACCTTTGTAGACTTTTTTTATTTTTTTATTTTACCTTTATTTAACTTAAGGGGAGCTTTGAAGAACCCTTTTCAAAAGAGTGGTTTGTTTTTGAACCAGCAGTGCGCTCTTGAGTAAAGGGTGCTCGTGCGTATAATTCAAATTGAGAATGTTGATCAAAAGACAACTGGAAGCGTGCGGATGGTTGGAGAGACATGACAGATAAGAGATGACTTGCAACGGATGAACGTGAAAGGTGATTGAACCTTAGCCATTCGCTAGCTAAGATAATTCACCAAACTACTATCAAATAACTAAAAAACAATACATCATGTAATGTACTCTTCGTTTTTTATCAGCTAGCCAAGCTACATAGCCTGTAATGTTAGCTGGTAATTGTTGTATAAGTGTTGGTACGTTTTGGCTAAGGTTAGCTATCTAGCTAGTTAAAGTTACTGTAACGTTAGCTAACTTTAGCTAGCTAGATTCAATATTGAGACAGCTTTGTCCTCATTTCAACCCATGATACACTCTCTCACCATCTCCATCCATCCTCCTTCCTGTAGTCCCTCCCTTTAGTACCTGGCTTATCCTGCCCCTGTCCAGTTAAGTGGTGGAGAGTTTGGGAGCGGTGAGCTCTGATAGAGAAATGTATCATTCTCCACAAACAGGTAAGACACACACACACACACGACCCAATGTAGGTTATGTTAAACTTGACAAAAAGAAAAATACATAAAACTGATCAGATTAGTTAGATGCATTTGATATTGAATACTCATGTTGTTTACAGTATGTTGTGTTTGTCTAATTGATGTCTTTCAGGTTGGTGTATTGGGGCGGCTTGTTCTGTCCTCTGTATTTCAGACCAAAGCAAGACAATGTTTAAAGCTCACTATGGATCTACAAACAGGTTAGCCTCTATAAAGTATTTGGATGTATTTGCAGTGTGATTATAGTGTGTTCTGTGTTATTTCTTTGTCTTTTCAAATGCTAACTGAATGGTGAATATCTGGTGTCATTATCTTCTTTTTGTATGTGAGAATATAAGTTGTTTCTTAGGGGAAAGGGAAGGGAAATGTTTATTTTCCATTCTGTATATTTGAACAAAATTCAACTCCAGTTTATGAACTGGGATAAGCTACAAATCTCATTGTGGGGTAGGCCACATGTTATAAAGATGGTTAAAGCTCCTAAACTGAATTACCTCATCAGCATGTTTCCACTGTCCATACTGTACCTGCATACACCTTTAACACCAAAGACAAAGTGATTACTCAGTTTATTTGGACTATTAAAAGGGCAAGGATTAACCTAGCTAGATTACAGGCAAATACTTAGAAGGGAGGATTAAAGCTCCCTAACATGTAATTATATCAAGAAGCCTTTTATAACTGCCCAAATATGCTCTCTTTGTTGAGAACTAATAGGTCAATTTGGGTTGACATGGAAGAAGAACTTAATGCCCCATTTGGAGCATCATATTATCTGAGTCAACACTCTAATGTGGGACTGCAGAATCCCATAATGTCCCATACTAAGAAATATGGCGTCAGATAAATAAGAGAGAGACATCTTCACCTTTCCTGACAAGCTCTGCTTCGTTATGGAACAACCATAAATACAAATTAGGAGGACAGGTGGTTGTCTGGAAAGAGTGGGATAGGTTTTGTTTTAGCCTCAACACTAATAAATGTAACTTTTTTATTTTAGTGTCAACTTGAATTTGATTGTGGCTGTGGAAGACTGGTCCCTTGATGATGTCTGCAAGTGGCTGAATACCAATGATCTCCATGATTCCATCCCATCATTCCAAGGTTCACAATCTGTCTGAAGAATGCCAACTCTATTCAATTGTCCACTTTGCAACAAACATACTTTCTGTGTCCAGACTATTCACACATATTGGCCTCTATCACCAGCATGAACCACATTTTCTAATTACCTGTGGACCTAATGGGTGTGGGAAAACAAATAGATGTTTCAGCGCCTATCGGTCACACATCTACCGAAACCACAGAGAGCTTTTAAGCGCCAATTTAGATGAGAATTGCCCTCATGATGAATTTGAGACTGGGACTGATCCCATTGAAGATGACGTGAGTGATGTAGAGAGTCTGCCAGAGGCTGAACATGTTCAAGCCACAGAGATCAACACTGAGCAGCTAATTGAACATCTAAAAAATAATCTGTATTTTTATTTTGAAAATCAGGGAAGAACACTGCATCCCAGCTACGGTACAGAATAGCATTGTTGATGACCTCAGAACCATTTTTGATGCATTTATGACACACCACAGTGATGACCTCAGGTTTCACCTCACAAATAAGCAGATAAATGTGGATGAAGATGACGAACTCAGGGACTTGCCTAACAACTCTGCAGTATTTGAGGAATGTATTAGATGCATGAGCTCTGAGTGGATGCTGGAGCATTACTGTTTGAAAGAATTGGGCATGGTCAGGCCAATTGAAATACCCCTGAGCAACAAAGAAGGTTATTAAACAACGTCATTTCAATACATCCCACTGGTCAGAATACTGCAAAAAATAGCAAGTAATGAAGAGGTCTGGGCCACCTTGAATCAAGACCAAAATGATATAATTCTGGAAGACTTTACTGACGGTGAATTGTTCAAATCAGATCCCAACCTAACAAAGCAGAGCCTCCATCTGCAGTTCTATGTAGATTAATTTGAAGTTGTCAATCCACTGGGTTGTAAAAAAGGCACACACAAAATTGACCACAGTGTACTTCCCAACTCCAAAATATATACCTCTCAACACTGGTTCATCCCTGCATCATTTAAAAACAAGTCACCACTTACGAAGAAGTATTCAGGCCTTTGATACGTGACATCCAGGAATTGGAAACACAGGGTGTGAAGTTATCATGCAATGGTGAAAACAAAACCTTCCGAGGCACAATCACAACAATCTCCTCAGATAATCTCTCCGCACATGCAGTTGCAGGGTTTAGCAAAAAATTTTCCTCTGGTCGCATTTGTCGTTTCTGCTTCGCTACGAAGAGGGACATTTGCTCAAAAATCACTGAAGAGGAATTCACCCAGAAAACTACAAGTGCCATCTGCAGGCTGTGGAAGAAAATCCAGACAATGCATCGATGTATGGCATCAAAAAAGCCTGTTGCTTCTCTCAGCTGAATCATGTGCCATTTCCAATTACCTATCTGTTTCCACCAGATGTCATGCATGACCTTCATTTAGGCGCAACAGAGCCTCTTCAACCTCAGGAGGCTGAAAACCTAAAACCCTCACAAACCTTTACAGATGAGCCTCTTAAAGAAGAAGTTACAGGTCTGTGAGAGCCAAAAATCTTGCTTGTTTGTAGGTGACCAAATACTTATTTTCCACCATAATTTGCAAATAAATTCATAAAAAATCCTACAATGTGATTTTCTGGATTTTTTAAAATCAGTTTGTCTGTCATAGTTGATGTGTACCTATGATGAAAATTACAGGCCTCTCTCATCTTTTTAAGTGGGAGAACTTGCACAATTGGTGGCTGACTAAATACTTTTTTCCCCCACTGTATGTATGTATACTTAATTCCATTCCTTACTTAGATGTGTGTGTATTGGGTATATGTTGTGAAATTGTTAGATATTACTGTACTGTCGGAGCTAGAAGCACAAGCATTTCGCTACACCCGCAATAACATCTGCTAAACACGTGTAAGTGACAAATACAATTTGATTTGATTTGAGGGCATCATACCCACAGTGCTCAGACTAGTGCTGCAACAACTGGTTCAAGAGAGGCAAATTACTCTTGCCCAGATTAACTATGAGGTTGAGAACTTGTCTTATGGCAAACAAGATATGTCTTCTAAACCTGTGCCACTATTCGAGAGAGTCCTAAGAAAGAATGGCCATCTATCCGGAAGTGCATCAGAAAAATTTACACTTTTCCGTTTACTCCCCCAAATGATTGGTAGTCAAATACAAAATGCCAGTGCTTGGGATCTCTACCTCCTGCTTCAAGAGATATCTGACATCATCTTGGCCCAGTTTTTTTAAGAAGGTCCTAGATTCCATATCTGTCAGAAAAGATCACTGATTTTCAAGCTCTCTTCCAGGAGCTGTTTCCAGGGAAGACAATTCCAAAGATGCACTACCTCATCCATTACCATAGCCTGCTACTTGCCTATGGACCTTTGATCCACCATGCGATTTGAAAAGAAACACCAATATTTCAAGAGGCTCTCAGCAGTTGTGAGAAACAACATAACGAAGACCTTGGCAAAAAGACATCAGCTCAGAAAATGCTGGAAGCAAACCAACAACTGCCTTGACAACACAACAACACACTGTGAGGACAAGAGACGTTCTACTGCATGCACTTTCAAACTCTGCCCGTGCAGTATTAAGTGCCAGATTCAGAGACTTTTTTTGTCACCAAGACAAAGTCAATTGCAGTGAACAACGCACAATACAATGTAGGAGACTATCTGGTCATCGACACTGCTCATCCAGAAGAGATCCCTGTGTTCATGGAAGTGTGTGGAATTTACAGTTTCCTTGGTGCTTGTGTGGTAAAGTAGGACTAGCAGCCCGTTTCAACAGCCATCAACACGCATACATGGTTCAACACAGTCAACAGTGGATTGCTATAAGGCCTTTTGAGGAGATTGATTCCCATGGTTAGATGGATACAGGGATCCAGAGGGAAGAGTGTCCATTCCACTCTGCCACTAGATTGCAATTAGTGAAAATCCATTGATTTATTAACTTAGAAATCACAACACACTTTTGTTTTCACATTTTCATATGCGTTTCCTATTCTGATATGCACTGACCAGAACACTGACATTTTCTTTTTCTTTAGTATCTTTTCCCCCACAGAACACCTAATTGATGGAGAGACATTGATGTCATTGGAACAAAGAATGGTGGAGTAACTCGTTCCAATAATCAAAGATCGAATCAAATTCACAAATTTAATGGAGAATCTAAAAGCTGTATGACTGTGTATGACTTACCTGCATCATTGATTCTATAACATTGATCCTATTCCAATTATTATTGTTAGTTCCCAGCAGCAGCAAACAGCCCAGCAAAATTACCCAGCATCTGTCCAGCAAAATGACTCAGCAATTGGCCTTCAGCATGACATATCAACTGGCCAGCAACAGGACACATCAATCAGCCAAAGAGTCTGGCCATCTGTGTTTAGACTTCCAGAATTTCCAGTTGTATTAAAAGAAAATCTGATCTCCGTCACCCTACTGTGCACTTGAAGTGGAAGTCTCAGATTGTGCAGGTGTTGGTCGACTTCATGTGTACCTACACTTGGTGAGTATAGTTATGTAGTATACTGATCTTAGCTTAATGTTAATGATATAAGTTCCTCAATTATGAATCATAATGTGTGTGTGTGTGTGTGTGTGTGTGTCACCCTGAGCCCTTCTCCTGTCTCTGTCCTCCATATTCTCCTCCATACTGTTGTCATAATCACTACAGCTGATAGCAGAGCACATACTCAACTTTTACATGATGATAATCGACGCCATCAATCAATGTCATTTGTATTACAAACAAAATTGTTAGTCTAAATGTAATGTTGTATGTTTCTCGTTTGCTTTACGTATCCTACTATCCGGCAATACATGGATGTGTGCACAGCGCTCATTCAAAAGTACCCCTCATTGAGAGACCAGACAGGGAAGGGATATGTAAGAATTCCTCAGTTGTCCTACTCACATTAATTCACACTAATAAACTTTTGACACCATTGTGCCTACCCAGACCATAATGTGCTGGCTTGGATATGTTCTTCTCACATTGTTAAGCCATCACATTTCCAGCAGCATAACAAGACCATCGCTAGTCTGCTCCTCTGACCTCAGTCCCAATAATCCATCATAACATTTCTCCACTCCATTTTGAATTTTTTAAGGAGTGATCAATAATAAATACAAAAAATTTCAGCAGCCGCTTGCTCACGTTGCACAAGTACAGGAAATGCAAAAACCAAACAGATGACACCAAAAATGAAGACCCGACCAAAATAGCCAAGGTAACTGCATACAAATAATGGCCCATATTCAGTTTGTCAAAGTCGAACCGCTGATCCCGAATCAATTTGTAAGATCATAAGATTGTATGGACAGGTGGGGACCTGATCCTAGATCAGCACTCTGAGATACTTTGTGAATACGGGACATTTTGCCCTTTTCTATAGATCGTGTTTGATCGTGTTTGATGCTGTATGTATCAGTATTTGAGAATATTTATATATTTGATTTTCAGATTGAGACTGGTGAGGATTCCTTCAGTCAGAAGTTACATGTTGAAAAGATGTAGGTGGAGTGCCAAAAAAAGAGACAGAACATAAGTTCCCTACAAGACAAAATGAAAAGGACTGAAAAATAGAGAACTTTTTATGAAACAACAAGGCACCAAGGACATCTTAAAACAGTACCCAGCACTCCATTTGTCAGCCATTGTGAGTAGACAAAAAGTCTGATAGAAAGAAATGGTAAAAAGCACAACTAATGGAACATAGCCAAGTACTGTCATCTGAATCTAAGATATATTGATGATGCATTATAAACAAATTGACTTTCAGATTTTCTCCGAGATGAGAAGCAAATTCGGTATGGATGTGGACAGAAACGTAATTTCTGGATTTGCCACAATGGCCGACAAAATCAATGCAGAAACGGAGAGGAAGGGTATGGCCATGGAGTTGCTGAATCTCTGGCACTTCTTTCACACACGGAGGTGGCTCACCAAGGTAATTCTTATCCAGCCTTTTTATTACACACCCTCCAAGTTAAGGTCTGAAGATCACGGCAGCCATTTTGCTCCTCCACTACCTCTTCAAAGAATATCCAAGTGGGCTGTATGTCACAGACAGGGTATGTATTTCCCAGCAGACAAATAAATAAATGCAAAGTTAGTAGTACTGTGTAAGGTGTACTGTGCTCAGTTGTTAACTTACTGTTTGAAATATGACTTAAGTAACCTTATTTGTAATTTTTTTCCCCCTTCTTACAGTGTGTAAAGTTCCTGTCACCTACCATAAGACTAGAGGGGAATCCCTTTGCGGATGAGAGCCACATCCAACTCTTCCTGGATGGAGAGGAGCTACTCACTGAAGAGCCGGAGGACATCTCCATGGGATTGAGAGTGGCAATGGGGGTCCATTTCCTTTTTAATATTGGGTATGCAGCATCAGGGAAAAGCACTATGCTGTTCATTCAGAAATGTGTTCTGGGAATTGATGAGGGGGGTAAATTACCAACAAATGTTGTACGAATGGCAAACTTTTTGATGTAGAGATGGATAAGGGAGACCAGATATTTCTGTGATTTCTGCAAGTGAGATTTCTGTGACTTTTAAAGTCAATAAAATGAATTTGTGATTTTACAAGTTTGCCACTCAATGTTATTTGTAATATTATTATTCATAATAGACTACATGGGACATAAAAGGTTCCTACAGGAACCTTAACACCCTAAAAGGTTCTTTGAGGAACCTTTTTAAAAGGTTTGTCAGGGAAAAGGTTCCTGGAAGCACCTTTAGGGGTTCTGCCGATGTTGCAATCTGAGGTACCCCTAAAGGTGCCTCCAGGAACCTTTTCTTTTTAGAGTGCATACTTAAATTTTTGCATTTACCTTCCTTTTTTTTTAAGACTGCCAAGCTGTCCTCAATTGGGGGAACCTCTGTCCGGGACAATGTCCTCAGGATTATGGAGCGGTGTGTTTTATAAAAGGTTGTTTTGAATATTACAACATTTATTAGGATTAAGTGAAATATGCCCCTGACTGCCGTGGTGGAGGAGGACACAAAGTATATGAGCAAGTTGCTCTTTTTTGAAGACATCTCTAAGCTATAACTGCCACAAACATCTTCAACTAGTACCATGGAAATACTTTTAGCCAGCTAATTCCAAAGTTTCTTCAGGAATGTCCTTTCCTAGTTTTCTTTGAAAATCTCAAATTGATGTTGTAATGCACTGATTCTCGTCACTGCAGATCTGACCCATCACACCACTCTTACTAATCATTAATAAAATAAAACAATAAGCCTTTATATACTCTGTGTCCCAGTCTGTCTATGCATGTAATGTCTGTGGGTGAATCATGATACAATTACTGTGATGTAGTCCCGTGTAGCTCAGTTGGTAGAGCATGGCGCTTGCAACGCCGGGGTTGTGGGTTTGATTCCCACGGGGGGCCAGTAGGAAAAATGAATGCACTCACTAACTGTAAGTCGCTCTGGATAAGAGCGTCTGCTAAATGACTAAAATGTAAATGTAGAATATGTTGCAGATTTCAACTTTAATTGGTGACTATGGAAATAGAAATGTAATTAACTTGTTTTCAATATCCAACTTTATCCTCTGCAATACAGTAGGTAATAAGCTGTACTCAGGTGGTCATTACCAGGTTATGATGAGGGGGTCAGAAAAATATGTAATATTCTGGTCAGTAATAATAAAAAAGAAAACCCCTTTTCAACCAGTTTGCGACCAGATTAAGACGTCATAAAAAGATACACTTTCCACATCATAGCAGATACCCATAGACTTCCAGTCATTGTGCTAATGCTAGTTAGCAATTGCATTAGCGCTAGTTAGGAACTTCCTTCAAACTGCACACAGAGACATAAAAATGGTATCCACATGTTCATCTGACTCTGGGGAAGTAGATAAAGGGCCTCATTGCCAAAATCCCGAAGTATCCCTTTTACACCACCCCAGTAAGGCGCTCTGGTCCGGAGAGCAAAACAAGTCACAGGTCTTGCGCCCGCTCCCTCTGGATGGAAGAAACACCGAAAATCATCACAAGTCCACTTCGAGCTACCTTCATCGATTTAACAGTACCCAACTTAATTTCCACCAAGTCTGAGACTACATATGGATCAGCCAAAAGGCAGGGATCCACTTTCTCCAGAAATGTCACTCCCAATTGGCCCAAATCATCCTTCGCATGACCATTGGGGCGAGGCTCAGACTCAGAAGTCTTCACCACACCTGCCACCACAGGTAATTCGTCCTCACTCTTGTTAGGTTCAATTTCTGAGCCATCAGAGACAGCAGAATACGGTTTGTTCTTGGCGCTATTCTTCCTCAACACACATATTCCCACTGCACTCGGCTCCTCTCCTTCTGTCTCGCTGTCCATAACCACGTCCATCTGTTGACCACACTCTTGCCGCACCTTCATCCGCTGTATTGCTTTCAGGGCACACACTGATGGCCTTTCTCCAAAACCCAACTTCTGTTCCTTAGCCCAATTTACAAGTATGGCTATCTCTGGCCTCTCCATGCTCCTCTTCTATCAAATTAAACATTTAGCAAAACCATCTAGCAAACACATTCGCAATGCCTCGACTTGAGCTCACAAACTCAACAAAGACTATTCCAAGAGAGTGTCACTGTTCCATTAATCTGGAGGTCGCCCTCTAATGTTCAGAAATAAAGCTTTGCCAGTTAAAATACTGTAGTTACAAGGAGAGCCTCTACATGACTCTGGTTTCGAGTAATTACCACCACAGAGCGGCATAATACGTTTTACTGCAACTTGGACTAATTCAAACACTTTATCAAGAGAAAATTAGGCCAAAATTAGATGAAACTGTGAAGCTGTGCTGTTGTTAAAAAAATAGCATTTTATTTTACATTCTTTTTCAAAGTATGTTGTACAATTTGCACTTGAATAAACTAAAAGACGTGTTCCTAATATAATGTTCAGTTCAATGATCCCAAAGAAACAAATTAATATTAATATTTCATCATGTCACTTCTAACTCTGATGCTAACGGAGAAATGTATTTTCTTGGTGATCTGAACATTGACTGGTTATCATGTAGTTGTCCTCTCAAGAGGAAGCGTCTTACTGTGACCTAATGCCTGTAACATGACCCAGGTTATCACTCAACCAACTAGAGGTTATACCAATAGTGTTGGATCTGTGACATACACTAATGCTGCAGAGCTTTGCTCCAAAGCAATATCAGTTCCCATTGGCTGTAGTGACCATAACATTGTGGCAATAATAAGGAAAACCAAAGGCAAGGGCTTAAAGTTATTTATAAGAGATCATACAAAATGTTTTCTCCGGACTCTTTTGTTGAAGATAAAAAAAAATGTATGTTGGTCTGATGTGTATAAGGAGGAGAATCCAGATGCAGCACTTGGAGTATTTTACAAATTATTTTTGTTAATTGTTGACAAGCATGCACCTGTTAAGAAACTAACTGTGAAAACTGTTAGAGCCTCCTGGATCGATGATGAATTGAACAATTGTATTGTTCAAAGATATTATGCCAAAAAAGGTGGCAAACAAGTCAGGCTGATTGGTTGACATACTGTCAATCCCTACCGTGAAGCATGGTGGTGGCAGCATCATCCTATGGGGATGCTTATCAGCAGCCGGGACTGGGAGAATGGTAAGGATAGAGGGAACAATGAATGGAGCCAAATACAGGCAAATCCTTGATGAGAATCCTTGATGAGAGTGCAAACAACTTTAGACTGGGGCAAATATTTACGTTCCAACAGGAAAATGACCACAAGCATACAGCCAAAGCAACGCTGGAATTGCTTCAGAACAAGAATGTGAAAGTCCTTGAGTGGCCGAGCCAAAGTCGAGGCTTGAATCTCATTGAAAATCTGTGGAAAGACTTGATGATTCCTGTTCACCGCCGCTCCCCTTCTAATTTATCAGAGCTTGAGAAAATCTGCAAGAAAGAGAAATCCCCAAATCCAGATGTGCAAAGCTGATACAGACATACCCAAGACAACTCGAAGCTGTAATCGCCGCCAAAGGTGCTTCTACAAAGTGTTGACTTAGGCGTGTGAATACTTACAGTACCAGTCAAAAGATTGGACATGCCTACTCATTCCAGGGTTTTTCATTAAACAAATCAAAATATATTTTATATTTGAGATTCTTCAAAGTAGCCACCATTTGCCTTGATGGCAGCTTTGCACACTCTTGGCATTCTCTCAACCAGCTTCATGAGGTAGTCACCTGGAATGCATTTCAATTATAAGGTGTGCCTTGTTAAAAGTTAATTTGTTGAATTTCTTTCCTTCTTAATGTGTTTGAGCCAATCAGTTGTGTTGTGACGAGGTAGGGGTGGTATACAGAAGATAGCCCTATTTGGTAAAAGACCAAGTCCATATTATGGCAAGAACAGCTCAAATACGGAAAGAGAAACGACAGTCCATCATTACTTTAAGACATGAAGGTCAGTCAATCCTGAAATCTTCAAGAACTTAGAAAGTTTCTTCAAGTGCAGTCGCAAAAACCATCAAGCGCTATGATGAAACTGGCTCTCATGAGGACCGCCACAGTAAAGGAAGACCCAGAGTTACCTCTGTTGCAGAGGATAAGTTCATTAGAGTTAACTGCACCTCAGATTGCAGCCCAAATAAATGCTTCACAGAGTTCAAGTAACAGACACATCTCAACATCAACTGTTCAGAGGAGACTGCGTGAATCAGGCCTTCATGGTTGAATTGCTTCAAAGAAACCACTACTAAAGGACACCAATAATAAGAAGAGACTCGCTTGGCCCAAGAAACACCAGCAATGGACATTAGACTGGTGGAAATCTGTCCTTTGGTGTGATGAGTCCAGATTTGTGATTTTTGGTTCCAACTGCCGTGTCTTTGTGAGACGCCGAGTAGGTGAACGGATGATCTCCGTGTGTGGTTCCCACTGTGTGTGGTTCCCACTGTGAAGCATGGAGCAGGAGGTGTGATGGTGTGGGGGTGCTTTGCTGGTGACGCTGTCTGTGATTTATATAGAATTCAAGGCACACTTAACCAGCATGGCTACCACAGCATTCTGCAGCGATACGCCATCCATTCTGGTTTGCGCTTAGTGGGGCTATCATTTGTTTTTCAACAGGACAATGACCCAACACACCTTCAGGCTGTGTAAGGGCTATTTGACCAAGAAGGAGAGTGATGGAGTGCTGCATCAGATGACCTGGCCTCCACAATCACCCGACTTCAACCCAAATGAGATGGTTTGGGATGAGTTGGACTGCAGAGTGAAGGAAAAGCAGCCAACAAGTGCTCAACATATGTGGGAACTCCTTCAAGACTGTTGGAAAAGCATTCCTCATTAAGCTGGTTGAGAGAATGCCAAGAGTGTGCAAAGCGGTCCTCAAGGCAAAGGGTGGCTACTTTGAAGAATCTCAAATATACAATAATTTTTTGGTTACTACATGATTCCATATGTGTTATTTCATAGTTTTGATGTCTTCACTATTATTCTACAATGTAGAAAATAGTAAAAATAAAGAAAAGCCCTGGAATGAGTAGGTGTGTGCCCCATGTAGCTCAGTTGGTAGAGCAGGTAGCTTAGTGGGTAAGAGCGTTGTGCCAGTAACCGAAAGGTCGCTGGTTCTAATCCCCGAGCCGACTAGGTGAAAAATCTGTCGATGTGCCCTTGAGCAAGGCACTTAACCCTAATTGCTCCTGTAAGTCGCTCTGGATAAGAGCGTCTGCTAAATGACTAAAATGTAAATGTAAATGTAAGCATGGCGCTTGTGAGTTCCCACGGGGGGCCAGTATGAAAAAAATAAAAATAAATGTATGCACTCACTAACTGTAAGTCGCTCTGGATAAGAGCGTCTGCTGAATGACTAAAATGTAAAAATGTGTGTCCAAACTTTTGACTGGTACTGTAAAACTACTTTAAAATCAATGGCAAGACCTGAAATTGATTGTCAAGCAATGTCAAGCAATGATCAACAACCAATCTGACAGTGCTTGAAGAATTTTGAAAAGACTAATGGGCAAATGTTGCACAATCCAGGTGTGGAATACTCTTAGAGACTTAACCAGAAAGACTCAGCTATAATCACTGCCAAAGGTGCTTCTACAAAGTATTCATTCAGGGGTGTGATACTTATGTAAAAATCTATTTTTTGTATTTCATTTTCAATAAATGTCCATTATGTCATTATGGGGTATTGTGTGTAGATGGGTGAGATAAAAAAATTTAAAAAATTTGAATGCAGGCTGTAACACAACAAAATATGGAATATGTCAAGGGGTATGAATACTTTTTGAAGGCACTGTAGATGTGTGGGAGCCAATCGGAAGTATTGGTTCACCCTCCGCCATACAGTTCCTCCGAAATGATCTGAAAGACGAGGCTGTCAAGCTCAGTGCTGAAACTGCTTAAAGTGTCCTGACTCAGGATCCAAACCTGGGCTGGGATGCCCATAATAACTGCTGTGTTTCTTCCCTGCTCTGTGCTGGTGAGGATTGTGCATCAGTTGATTTTGTGTAGAAAAATATATCTAGGTAGGTCTATGCTAAATCAGGCCTATAGACATAGTCACTGTAGGATGCCATTACTTAGCAATTTAACCATAGGCTGCCAAATACAAATGTCCTACTGTTTGAAAGATTGTTTGTGTTTGAGCTATATAAGGATTGTGCATCTGTTGAGGCTCCATTCATCTCCTCTGCAGATTGGGAGGCCATTGCCACGGTTCTTGGCAGAAGAAACATTGGACGTCTCCTCTACTAGTGATCTGGTCTCTTTCTCTGATCTGTCCTTTGATTTTTATGAGGAATTCAAACCTCCAGGGAAGGATAGTTTGTCCATAGTTTCTGATGGACACCTCACCAGAACCACACAGGCAGGTAAAACAACTGACGCCAGGAACAATGGTTCCTCCATTTATTCTGATGTTCAACTCAACACTACCACACAGAAAGAGAGGAATACAGACAGGCTATCTCCAAGGCCTCTGGATATTATTTGGATGGGAAAAGTATAAGACATCTGTAAGTAATAACACTCTGCTGTGTTGTTATTGACTAGTATTACTCTAGTTCATTTCTCAAATATTGTCAATGAGATTTATATTGGCTAGATCTAAGTTTTTCTCTATTTCCATTAACCCCTTTTAAACAGGAGAAGTACATGTACAGTACCTTCCACCGTACAAAACATTCAAATCCAAGGAGGAGCTGAGCGACGGTACCTGCAAGAGGCAGCCTAAGAAGGCAGAGGGGAATGTAGACTTCCTCAGCCAAGGGGCAAAAACCTACCTTTCAACCTACTGCATCTGATCACCCCTCATGGTCCAGCCCCCTGTTTAGACACCCTCACCTTGCTGGGGAAAAGGACTGATTGATGTTCATTGGAGAGCCCCGTTCTCATTAAACAAAATATGCTTTCTATAACATATTATTTATGTGTATTTATTTTTCATCAGTGAATTTCTCTGTAGTGTGCACAATAGCCTCATAAATAAGAGTTACTACAACCAATAATAATTAGAAATGTTATATAGAAAATACAATACAATCGGCTGGTGTGACTAGATATACATCGCCTTCAGAAAGTATTAATATCCCTCTAAGAGCTTTGCACACCTGGATTGTACAATATTTGCCCATTATTCTTTTTAGAATTCTTCAAGCTCTGTCAAGTTAATTGTTGATCATGGCTAGACAGCAATTTTCAAGTTTTGCCATAGATTCTCATGCCGATGAATGTCAAAACTGTAACTAGGCCACTCAGGAACATTCAATGTCGTCTTGGAAAGCAACTCCAATGTAGATTTGGCCTTGTGTTTTAGTTTATTGTCCTGGTGAAAGTTGAATTAGTCTCCCAGTGTCTGTTGGAAAGCAGACTGAACCAGGTTTTCCTCTAGGATTTTGCCTGTGCTTATAGCTGTATTCCGTTTATTTTTATCCAACAAAACTCAGATGACAAGCATACCCATAACATGATGCAGCCACCACCATGCTTGAAAATATGAAGATTGGTACTCAGTGACGTGTTGTGTTGGATTTGCCCC
This sequence comes from Coregonus lavaretus, assembly GCF_964263955.1. Lineage (NCBI taxonomy): Eukaryota > Metazoa > Chordata > Actinopteri > Salmoniformes > Salmonidae > Coregonus > Coregonus lavaretus. Next base: position 53,360,162 of record NC_139999.1, on the reverse strand, counting down.
AAACACAACGCTGTATATTCAGGACAAAAAGTTCAAAAAGTTGCCTTCTTGCAAACAGGATGCAAGTTTAGAAATATTTTATTCTCTACATGCTTCCTTCTTTTCACTCTGTCATTTAGGTTAGTATTGTGGAGTAACTACAATGTTGTTGATCCATCCTCAGTTTTTTCATATTTACATTTACATTTACGTCGTTTGGCAGACGCTCTTATCCAGAGCATAACATATCACAGCCATTAAACATCTCTAACTGTTTTAAAATCCCCATTGGCCTCATGGTGAAATCCCTGAGCAGTTTCCTTCCTCTCCGGCAACTGGGTTAGGAAGGACGCCTGTATCTTTGTAGTGACTGATTATATTGATAAACCATCAAAAGCCTAATTAATAACTTCACCAAGCTCAAAGGGATATTCAGCGTCGAACAATCGTGCCCTTCTTTACGAGGTATTGGAAAAACCTCCCTGGTCTTTGTGGTTAAATCTGTGCTTGAAATTCACTACTCGATTGATGGACCTTACAGTTAATTGTATGTGTAGGATACAGCGATGGGGTATTCATTCAAAAATCATGTTAACCACTATTATTGAACACGGAATGAGTCCATGCAACTTATTATGCGATTTGTGAAGCACACTTTTGCTCCTGAACTTATTTAGGCTTGCCATAATGAAGGTTTTGAATACTTATTGACTCAAGACATTTTAATACATTTTAAATTCAGTCTGTAACACAACACAATGTGAAAAAGTAAAGGGACGTGAATTCTTTCTGGAGGCACTGTTATACATGTTAGCTGAATTAGTTAAAATGTTGATTGTTTTAATCATACATAAACTACTCTGATGAAAACAGACACTTGATGCTGTAATTAAATCATCTTTGTTTAAAAAAGAGAACATTTGAATTGGACAATCATTAGTCAGGCATGGATAAAAATACATGTTTACAATTTACAGCTAAGCTAAATGCGAGCTCTCAAAATATTATAATTTCAGTGCATCATCATTTAGATGAATATTCTACATTGGCTACTGGGAGATTGAGAAGACAATATTCCTTTCTGTTCTAATTCAATTTTTCAATGTCACCAATCCTTATTGGTCTGCAGATGGCGTTATTATATAGAAATAGAGACCCAAAGACTCCTAAACAGAGACGTACTGGACATGTGATGAGGGATAAACCTAAGACAGAAACCGCTCTGGATAACCTCTTTCCTGATGTGCAAGTTATATTTTCCCTCCCACACAGTGGGCCACACTTAAGTTGATTTTGTGAGCAAAAGTCACCATAATACTTCTAAGACATCAACACCTTATCACAAAATAACTCTTCTTTTTTTTGTTCTGAGGTTCCCAAACTGGTTCCCCACTTTAAAAAAAGGCTTTCCATTTATTTTTTATGAAAATGGTAGGCATATAAGGCAATGATCCACGAAAATCACATAACACACACAAAATTGACATTAGCCTACTTTCCCTTTGCCATGTCACCAACAAACTGGCAATTTCAAACCATCATGTGCAGTCTACTCTCACGTCAATCAATGTTAATATTTTAATGTGCAGTTTTATCTGCTATTAGCTAACCTTTCTGTTTAGGCCTAATATTCTACTGGGGTCTACAGAGACCCTTAATACATGTTTTCTTGTGGGTGAAAACAAAGGGTTTGGAGCCACTGCGCTAGTTGATAATGTCTTCAGCCTGTTACTGACCAACTCATCTGTAAGTAGGGGGAGACCGGGGCACAAAGTAACTTGAGGGACAAAGTAACAACTAAATAACTCAAATTAGTAACCACTTAGAAAGGTGTAATTAAATGTGCTAATGTAGTGTATCTACATGCCTAGGAAGTTTTGCTTAAATCCATAAATGTAGTGTTTCAGGCCGTATTCTTGCCACCACTCTTTTTTTATTTTTTTTTCAGGAAAGGGCCTTCCTCAAACTGTTGCCACAAAGTTGGTAGCACAGAATCATCTAGAATGTCATTGTATGCTGTAGCGTTAAGATTTCCCTTAAATGGAACTAAGGGGCCTAGCCCATTATTCCTCCTCCACCAAACTTTAAAGTTGGCACTATGCATTCGGGCAGGTAGCGTTCTCCTGGCATCCACTAAACCCAGATTCGTCCGTCGTACTGCCAGATGGTGAAGCGTGATTCATCACTCCAGAGAACGCATTTCCACTGCGCCAGAGTCCAATGGCGGCTAACTTTACACCACTCCAGCCGACACTTGGCATTGCTCATGGTGATCTTAGGCTTGTGTGCGGCTGCTCGGCCATGGAAACCCATTTCACGATTAGCAGTTCTTGTTCTGACATTGCTTCCAGAGGCAGTTTGGAATCCGGTAGTGAGTGTTGCAGCCGGGGACAGAGGATTTTTACGTGCTACGGGGCAGCTCTAGCAGGGCAGAAATTTGACAAACTGACTTGTTGGAAAGGTGGCATCCTATGAAGGTGTCATGTTGAAAGTCACTGAGCTCTTCAGTAAGGCCATTCTACTGCCAATGTTTTCATATGGAGATTGCATGGCTGTGTGCTCAATGTTATACACCTGTCAGCAACGGGTGTGGCTGAAATAGCCAAATCCACTAATTTGAAGGGCTGTCCAGATACTTTTGTATACAGTGGCTTGCGAAGGTATTCACCCCCCTTGGCATTTTTCCTATTTTGTTGCCTTACAACCTGGAATTAAAATGGATTTTGTTACCTACCACTTTGAATATGCAAAATATGTTTTATTGTGAAACAAAAAATTATTTTGACAAAAAAACAGAAAACTAGAGCGTGCATAACTATTCACCCCCCCAAAGTAAATACTTTTTAGAGCCACCTTTTGCAGCAATTACAGCTGCAAGTCTCTTGGGGTATGTCTCTATAAGCTTGGCACATCTAGCCACTGGGATTTTTGCCCATTTTTCAAAGCAAAACTGCTCCAGCTCCTTCAAGTTGGATGGGTTCCGCTGGTGTACAGCAATCTTTAAGTCATACCACAGATTCTCAATTGGATTGAGGTCTGGGCTTTGACTAGGCCATTCCAAGACATTTAAATATTTCCCCTTAAACCACTCGAGTGTTGCTTTTACAGAATGCTTAGGGTCATTGTCCTGCTGGAAGGTGAACCTCCGTCCCAGTCTCAAATCTCTGGAAGACTGAAACAGGTTTCCCTCAAGAATTTCCCTGTATTTAGCGCCATCCATCATTCCTTCAATTCTGACCAGTTTTCCAGTCCCTGCTGATGAAAAACATGGGGATGGTGTTCTCGGGGTGATGAGAGGTGTTGGGTTTGCGCCAGACATAGTGTTTTCCTTGATGGCCAAAAAGCTCAATTTGAGTCTCGTCTGACCAGAGTACCTTCTTCCATATGATTGGGGAATCTCCTACATGCCTTTTGGCAAACACCAAACGTGTTTGCTCATTTTTTTCTTTAAGCAATGGCTTTTTTCTGGCCGTTCGTTCACAAAGCCCGGCTATGTGGAGTGTACGGCTTAAAGTGGTCCTATGGACAGATACTCCAATCTCCGCTGTGGAGATTTGCAGCTCATTCAGGGTTATCTTTGGTCTCTTTGTTGCCTCTCTGAATAATGGCCTCCTTGCCTGGTCCGTGAGGTTTTGTGGGCGGCCCTCTCTTGGCAGGTTTGTTGTGGTGCCATATTCATTCCATTTTTTATAATGGATTTAATGGTGCTCCGTGGGATGTTCAAAGTTTCTGATATTTTTTTATAACCCAACCCTGATCTGTACTTCTCCACAACTTTGTCCCTGACCTGTTTGGAGAGCTCCTTGGACTTCATGGTGCCGCTTACTTGCTGGTGCCCCTTGCTTAGTGGTGTTGCAGACTTTGGGGCCTTTCAGAACAGGTGTATATACACTGAGATCATGTGACATATCATGTGACACTTAGATTGCACTCAGGTGGACTTTATTTAACTAATTATGTGACTTCTGAAGGTAATTGGTTGCACCAGATCTTATTTAGGGGCTTCATAGCAAAGGGGGTGAATACATACAGTGGGGAGAACAAGTATTTGATACACTGCCGATTTTGCAGGTTTTCCTACTTACAAAGCATGTAGAGGTCTGTAATATTTATCATAGGTACACTTCAACTGTGAGAGACGGAATCTAAAACAAAAATCCAGAAAATCCATAAGTATTTGATCACCTACCAACCAGTAAGAATTACGGCTCTCACAGACCTGTTAGTTTTTCTTTAAGAAGCCCTCCTGTTCTCCACTCATTACCTGTATTAACTGCACCTGTTTGAACTCGTTACCTGTATAAAAGACACCTGTCCACACACTCAATCAAACAGACTCCAACCTCTCCACAATGGCCAAGACCAGAGAGCTGTGTAAGGACATCAGGGATAAAATTGTAGACCTGCACAAGGCTGGGATGGGCTACAGGACAATAGGCAAGCAGCTTGGTGAGAAGGCAACAACTGTTGGCACAATTAGTAGAAAATGGAAGAAGTTCAAGATGACGGTCAATCACCCTCGGTCTGGGGCTCCATGCAAGATCTCACCTCGTGGGGCATCAATGATCATGAGGAAGGAGAGGGATCAGCCCAGAACTACACGGCAGGACCTGGTCAATGACCTGAAGAGAGCTGGGACCACAGTCTCAAAGAAAACCATTAGTAACACACTACGCCGTCATGGATTAAAATCCTGCAGCGCATGCAAGGTCCCCCTGCTCAAGCCAGCGCATGTCCAGGCCTGTCTGAAGTTTGCCAATGACCATCTGGATGATCCAGAGGAGGAATGGGAGAAGGTCATGTGGTCTGATGAGACAAAAATAGAGCTTTTTGGTCTAAACTCCACTCGCCATGTTTGGAAGAAGAAGAAGGATGAGTACAACCCCAAGAACACCATCCCAACCATGAAGCACATCATTTTTTGGGGATGCTTTTCTGCAAAGGGGACAGGACGACTGCACCGTATTGAGGGGAGGATGGATGGGGCCATGTATCGCGAGATCTTGGCCAACAACCTCCTTCCCTCAGTAAGAGCATTGAAGATGGGTTGTGGCTGGGTCTTCCAGCATGACAACGACCTGAAACACACAGCCAGGGCAACTAAGGAGTGGCTCCGTAAGAAGCATCTCAAGGTCCTGGAGTGGCCTAGCCAGTCTCCAGACCTGAACCCAATAGAAAATCTTTGGAGGGAGCTGATAGTCTGTATTGCCCAGCGACAGCCCCGAAACCTGAAGGATCTGGAGAAGGTCTGTATGGAGCAGTGGGCCAAAATCCCTGCTGCAGTGTGTGCAAACCTGGTCAAGACCTACAGGAAACGTATGATCTCTGTAATTACAAACAAAGGTTTCTGTACCAAATATTAAATTCTGCTTTTCTGATGTATCAAATACTTATGTCATGCAATAAAATGCAAATTAATTACTTAAAAATCATACAATGTGATTTTCTGGATTTTTGTTTTAGATTCCGTCTCTCACAGTTGAAGTGTACATATGATAAAAATTACAGACCTCTACATGCTTTGTAAGTAGGAAAACCTGCAAAATCGGCAGTGTATCAAATACTTGTTCTCCCCACTGTATGCACGCACCACTTTTCCGTCATTTATTTTTTCGAATTTTTTGAAACAAGTTATTTTTTTCATTTCACTTCACCAATTTGGACTATTTTGTGTATGTCCATTACATAAAATCCAAATAAAAATCAATTTCAATTATAGGTTGTAATGCAACAAAATAGGAGAAACGCCAAGGGGGTTGAATACTTTTGCAAGGCACTGTATGTTATTCAAGGATGTCATTAGAATGATGAAGATAAAGACAACGAAACATATTTAATTTAACTGTTGAAAGCGAGGAAGGAATGAAGCAACAATAGAGAGAGAAAGAGGAGGTATGCTAATAACATTAGGGGAAATGTTATGAAAGGTATATACTGTATGCGTCAGCCTACTAATTAAACAAATAGGCCCTAGAATAGTTCAAAATTAAAATAACATTTGCTGGCCTGTACTTGTAGGCCGCATGTGCTGCACCTTAATCGCATGTTCTCTCCTGCTTTATCATGGTTTGAATGATGTGCGTAATTCCAGTCCATATAATACATTATAATACAATGCAGTAAAGTAATACTCAAATATTCACACTCAAAAAGATTAGCCTACTGGAGCTAGTTTAATTTATTTACCCAAGAGAGCATAGGCTATAGATAGCTACATCTATGGGCATTTATGTTTTTCTATCGTGCGTAATGTGCAGTAACCTATATCATATATAGTATGTTTTGGATAATGGCACAATCATTTGGGCTTTTTGGGGCTTGGGCTCATTAAATGTCGTGTATTTAAGTATTTAATATATGGCTCATCAGGCTCAGGTAGCATCAGTTTAGAATGTTCATGCTGATCAAAGCTCTAATCAAATCCAGACATATTTATATGCTTTATAATGCTTTTGAATGACACTTCCGGTTTTGCCGGGAAATACTGAGTTTCTCGGGAGAAAAGTCATTTATTCTCGGGATGGAACATTTGTAAAATACCAGGAAAATATTAAACCCAAGTGTGAGTGCAGTTTTGTTCTCCAACCATGTATTGTCTTATCACATTTATTTGATCTTATCCAGGAAATGCCAACCAGATCTACCAACCAGATACACCAATGACGCAAATAATAAAGGTCATGGGTCAGAATATTATTAATTGAATCAGTGTGACAGTTTTATATATACATTCCTAGATCCACACTGACTCCTTGAATAATGTTTATATATATATATATATATATATATATTACAAAAGCCATGACAAAAGCCCTCTGTGGATGAGATTGCCCACCCCTGTTAAAGACAGCGACATTGTGTGATTAGGGCTTAACAAGTGAACATGACAATTAATTGTGACTCGTTTCAGGAAACTAGGCGTATGTCGCACGTCACTACTTCACAGGAGATGCATTTGAACATAAACATTCGTTTTTAAATTTAAATGCATTTTTTGGCAGAAGTGCCTTCTGGAACATGTGAACTTTCATGTGCCTTAATAACAAACGTGTATGCCATCTGTAAATATGAATAAAATTGTTAAATTACGAGCCTAGTTGGTTTAGCTATGGAAAAAGACAGGAACCTTCCCTCTAGCCATGATTGGCTGAGATAATGTATGGGTCTGCCATGTAGAATGCTTCTGTCTATTACATGAGCTGGTCAGTATGAGGAGATAATCCTTTCTAACACAGCTTTTTTTTAAGATATCACGTAGCTAGTAGAACTGCAAAAGTGTTGCTCTCCACTTTCTGGAGGACCGAGTTTTGAAATCAGTGGAATGCCCGGTGGAAACAGAGTATGATAGCTAAGGAGATGGAGAAAATTCTGGGGTTTGATTGCAAATATGCAGAGGGAGTCGAAAAGAGAACACACACAAGGCTGTTGTTTTTAAAACACCTGTCTCCGGATTACATATTCAAACTAAGGGCAACCATGGCATCCGTGACAGAGAGGGAGAAGCGTTCATCCATGAAGAGATGGCACCGGAGAAGATGGCTGCCGTTTTACAGCCCTCTAACCAATTGTACTATTATATGTGTTTTTTCGCATTATTTGTAATTTATTCTGTACATAATTTTTACATTTTAGTAATTTAGCAGACGCTCTTATCCAGAGCAACTTACAGTTAGTGAGTGCATACATTTTCATACTGGCCCCCCGTGGGAAACGAACCCACAACCCTGGTGTCGCAAGCACCATTCTACCAACTGAGGTACAGGGGATATTTCTGCCATCGTCTCTTATAACCAAAAAGAGCTTCTGGATATCAGGACAGCGATTACTCACCTCGTATTGGACGAAGATTTTTTCTTCAACGAGTCGGACGCAAATGATATCCTACAGACACCCGACAAGGCCCAAATCCCCGTCATTCGTAGGAGAAAGAGACGGAGATATTGTGGACGTAGGTCGAGGTGCCTTGTAAGGATCCGACGGCGAGCGAGTAAACTGCCTCTTCCATCAATCCTATGAAATCCAATCATTTGAAAATAAATTAGATGACCTAAGATTACGGTTATCCTACCAATGGGACATAAAAAACTGTAATATCTTATGTTTCACCGAGTCGTGGCTGAACGACGGCATGGACAACATACAGCTAGCAGGCTATACGCTACATCGGCAGGATAGAACTGCTGACTCCGGTAAGACAAGGGGTGGCAGTCTGTGTATATTTGTAAACAACAGCTGGTGCACAAAATCAAATACTAAAGAAATCTCGAGGTTTTGCTCGCCTGAGGCAGAGTATCTTATGATAAGCTGTAGACCACACTATTTACCAAGAGAGTTTTCATCTATATTTTTCATAGCTGTCTATTTACCACCACAAACCAATGCTGGCATTAAGATTGCACTCAATGAGCTGTATAAGGCCATATCTAAACAGGAAAACGCTCATCCAGAGGCAGCGCTCCTAGTGGCTAAGGACTTTAATGCAGGGAAACTTAAATCTGTTCTACCTAATTTCTACCAGCATGTTAAATGTGCAACCAGAGGGAAAAAAACTCTAGACCACCTTTACTCCACACACAGAGGCGCATACAAAGCTCTCCCTCGCCCTCCATTTGGCAAATCTGACCATAACTCTATCCTCCTGATTCCTGCTTATAAGCAAAAACTAAAGCAGGAAGCACCAGTGACTCGGTTAATAAAAAAGTGGTCAGATGACGCAGATGCTAAGCTACAAGACTGTTTTGCTAGCACAGACTGGAACATTTTCCGAGATTCTTCAGATAGCATTGAGGAGTACACCACATGGCTTCATCAATAAGTGCATTGATGACGGCGTCCCCACAGTGACCGTACGTACATACCCCAACCAGAAGCCATGGATTACAGGCAACATCCGCACTGAGCTAAAGGGTAGAGCTGCCGCTTTCAAGGAGCGGGACTCTAACCCGGACGCTTATAAGAAATCCCGCTATGCCCTCTGACGAAACATCAAACAGGCAAAGAGTCAATAAAGGACTAAGATTGAATCGTACTACACCGGCTCTGACGCTCGTCGGATGTGGCAGGGCTTTAAAACTATTACAGACTACAAAGGGAAGCACAGCCACAAGCTGCCCAGTGACACAAGCCTACCAGACGAGCTAAACCACTTCTATGCACGCTTCGAGGCAAGCAACACTGAAGCATAAATGAGAGCACCAGCTGTTCCGGATGACTATGTGATCACGCTCTCCGTAGCCGATGTGAGTAAGACTTTTAAGCAGGTCAACATACACAAGGCCGCAAGGCCAGACGGATTACCAGGACGTGTACTCCGAGCATGTGCTGACCAACTGGCAAGTGTCTTCACCGACATTTTCAACATGTCCCAGACTGAGTCTGTAATACCAACATGTTTCAAGCAGACCACCATAGTCCCTGTGCCCAAGGACACTACGATAACCTGTCTAAATGACTACCGACCTGTAGAACTGACGTCTGTAGCCATGAAGTGCTTTGAAAGGCTGGTCATGGCTCACATCAACACCATTATCCCAAAAACCCTAGACCCACTCCAATTTGCATACCGCCCCAACAGATCCACAGATGATGCAATCTCTATTGCACTCCAGACTGTCCTTTCCCAACTGGACAAGAGGAACACCTACGTGAGAATGCTATTCATTGACTACAGCTCAGCGTTCAACACCATAGTGCCCTCAAAGCTCATCACTAAGCTAAGGATCCTGGGACTAAACACCTCCCTCTGCAACTGGATCCTGGACTTCCTGACGGGCCGCCCCCAGGTGGTAAGGGTAGGTAACAACACATCTGCCACGCTGATCCTCAACACGGGGGACCCTCAGGGGTGCGTGCTCAGTTCCCTCCTGTACTCCCTGTTCACCCATGACTGCATGGCCAGGCACGACTCCAACACCATTTCTCGACGACACATCAGTGGTAGGCCTGATCACAGACAACGATGAGACAGCCTATAGGGAGGAGGTCAGAGACCTGGCCGTGTGGTGCCAGGATAACAACCTCTCCCTCAACGTGACCAAGACAAAGGAGATGATTGTGGACTACAGGAAAAAGAAGAGGACTGAGCACGCCCCCATTCTCATCAACGGGGCTGTAGTGGAACAGGTTGAGAGCTTCAAGGTCCTTGGTGTCCACATCACCAACGAACTATCATGGTCCAAACACACCAAGACAGTCGTGAAGAGGGCACAACAAAGCCTATTCCCCCTCAGGAGACTGAAAAGATTTGGCATGAGTCCTCAGATCCTCAAAAAGTTATACAGCTGCACCATCGAGAGCATCCTGACTGGTTGCATCACCGCCTGGTATGGCAACTGCTCGGCCTCCGACCGCAAGTCACTACAGGGGGTAGTGTGTACGGCCCAGTACATAACTGGGGCCAAGCTTCCTGCCATCCAGGACCTCTATACCAGGCGGTGTCAGAAGAAGGCCCTCAAAATTGTCAAAGACTCCAGCCACCCAAGTCATAGACTGTTCTCTCTGCTACCACACGGCAAGCGCTACCTGAGCGCCAAGTCTAGGTCCAAAAGGCTTTTCAACAGCTTCTACCCCCAAGCCATAAGACTCCTGAACAGCTAATCATGGCTACCCGGACTATTTGCACTGCCCCCCCACCCCATCTTTTTACGCTGCTGCTACTCTGTTAATTATTTATGCATAGTCACTTTAACTCTTCCCACATGTACATATTACCTCAACTACCTCAACTAGCCGGTGCCCCCGCACATTGACTCTGCACCGGTACCCCCCTGTATATAGCCTCCCTACTGTTATTTTATTTTACTTCTGCTCTTTTTTTCTCAACACTTTTTTGTTTTATTTTACTTTTTTAATTAAAAATAAATGCAGTTTTGGTTAAGGGCTGTAAGTAAGCATTTCACGGTAAGTCTACACCTGTTGTATTCGGCGCATGTGGCAAATACAATTTGATTTGATTTGAATATGGATAAGAATCTAGCTAGATACATTTTCAGACATTATACGTTTCTAATTTTGTCAGAAAGTCATTTTCATTGAAAGTTAAAAACATTGAACCGCTGTAGTTTACAACAATTATAGTTTCTGAGGTGGATGTTGGGAGAGTTATATTTGGGTGTTGTGGTGAGGGAGGCCCCGCTCTCTCCTTTCCCAGATGTTTAGTTCATTTCATTCCGATCTCCTTTGCATTATTGTAGCCATTTTCTGCAGCCTGTCAACTATGCCTCTGTCTATCCCTGTTCTCTCCTCTCCGCACAGGCTATACAAACGCCTCACACCGCATGGCTGCTGCCTCTCTAACCTGGTGGTCCCTGCACGCACCACCCACGTGGAGTTCCAGGTCTCAGGCAGCCTCTGGAACTGCCGTTCTGCTGCCAACAAGGCAGAGTTCATCTCAGCCTACGCTACCCTCCAGTCCCTCGACTTCTTGGCGCTGACGGAAACATGGATTACCACTGAAAACACTGCTACTCCTACTGCTCTCTCCTCGTCTGACCATGTGTTCTCGCATACCCAGAGAGCATCTGGTCAGCGGGGTGGTGGCACAGGAATCCTCATCTTTCCCAAGGAATCCTCATCTTTCCCAAATGGACATTCTCTATTTTTCCCCTGACCCATCTGTCTATCTCCTCATTTGAATTCCATGCTGTCACAGTCACTAGCCCATTTAAGCTTAATATCCTTGTCATCTATCGCCCTCCAGGTTCCCTTGGAGAGTTCATCAATGAGCTTGACGCCTTAATAAGTTCCTTTCCTGAGGATGGCTCACCCCTCACAGTTCTGGGGGACTTCAACCTCCCTACGTCTACCTTTGACTCATTTCTCTCTGCCTCCTTCTTACCACTCCTCTCCTCTTTTGACCTCACCCTCTCACCATCCCCCCCTACTCACAAGGCAGGCAATACGCTTGACCTCATCTTTACTAGATGCTGTTCTTCTACTAATCTCACTGCAACTCCCCTCCATATCTCCGACCACTACTTTGTATCCTTTTCTCTCTCGCTCTCCTCCAACATTACTCACTCTGCCCCTACTCAGATGGTAATGCGCCATCGCAACCTTCGCTCTCTCTCTCCCGCTACTCTCTCCTCTTCCATCCTATCATCTCTTCCCTCTGCTCAATCCTTCTCCCTCCAATCTCCTGATTCTGCCTCCTCAAACCTCCTCTCCTCCCTTTCTGCATCCTTTGACTCTCTATGTCCCCTATCCTCCCGGCCGGCTCGGTCCTCCCCTCCAGCTCCGTGGCTTGATGACTCATTGCGAGCTCACAGAACAGGGCTCCGGGCAGCCGAGCGGAAATGGAGGAAAACTAGACTCCCTGCGGACCTGGCATCTTTTCACTCCCTCCTCTCTACATAATCTTCATCTGTTTCTGCTGCTAAGGCCACTTTCTACCACTCTAAATTCCAAGCATCTGCCTCTAACCCTAGGAAGCTCTTTGCCACCTTCTCCTCCCTGCTGAATCCTCCTCCCCCTCCCCCCCCCCTCCTCCCTCTCTGTGGATGACTTCGTCAACCATTTTGAAAAGAAGGTTGATGACATCCGATCCTCGTTTGTTAAGTCAAATCACACTGCCCTACCCTATGCTTTGACTAATTTCTCCCCTCTCTCTCCAGATTTAAATCTTGCGACTTGTGACAGCCGGCCGCCCAACAACCTGCCCGCTTGACCCTATCCCCTCCTCTCTTCTTCAGACCATCTCTGGTGACCTTCTCCCTTACCTCACCTCGCTGATCAACTCACCCTTGACCGCTGGCAATGTCCCTTCCATCTTCAAGAGAGTGAGAGTTGCACCCCTTCTCAAAAAACCAACACTCGATCCCTCTGATGTCAACAACTACAGACCAGTATCCCTTCTTTCTTTTCTCTCCAAAACTATTGAGCGTGCCGTCTTTAGCCAACTCTCTTGCTATCTCTCTCAGAATTACCTTCTTGATCCAAACCAGTCAGGTTTCAAGACTGGTCATTCAACTGAGACTGCTCTTCTCTGTGTCACGGAGGTTCTCCGCACTGCTAAAGCTAACTCTCTCTCCTCTGCTCTTGTACTTCTAGACCTGTCTGCTGCCTTTGATACTGTGAACCATCAGATCCTCCTCTCCACCCTCTCCGAGCTGGGCATCTCCGGCGCTGCTCACTCTTGGATTGCGTCCTACCTGACCGATCGCTCCTAAGTGGCGTGGCGAGAAGCTGTCTCCGCACCACGTGCTCTCACCACTGGTGTCCCCCAGGGCTCAGTTCTGGGCCCTCTCCTATTTTCGCTATACACCAAGTCACTTGGCTCTGTCATATCCTCACATGGCCTCTCCTATCATTGCTATGCAGACGACACACAACTAATCTTCTCCTTTCCCCCTTCTGATAACCAGGTGGCGAATCGCATCTCTGCATGTCTGGCAGACATATCAGTATGGATGACGGATCACCACCTCAAGCTGAACCTTGGCAAGACGGAGCTGCTCTTCCTCCCGGGGAAGGACTGCCCGTTCCATAACCTCGCCATCACGGTTGACAACTCCATTGTGTCCTCCTCCCAGAGTGCGAAGAGCCTTGGCGTGACCCTGGACAACACCCTGTCGTTCTCCGCTAACATCAAGGCGGTGACCCGATCCTGTAGGTTCATGCTCTACAACATTCGGAGAGTACGACCCTGCCTTACACAGGAAGCGGCACAGGTCCTAATCCAGGCACTTGTCATCTCCCATCTGGATTACTGCAACTCGCTGTTGGCTGGGCTCCCTGCCTGTGCCATTAAACCCCTACAACTCATCCAGAATGGCGCAGCCCGTCTGGTGTTCAACCTTCCCAAGTTCTCTCACGTCACCCCGCTCCTCCGCACACTACACTGGCTTCCAGTTGAAGCTCGCATCTGCTACAAGACCATGGTGCTTGCCTACGGAGCTGTGAGGGGAACGGCACCTCCGTACCTTCAGGCTCTGATCAGTCCCTACACCCAAACGAGGGCATTGCGTTCATCCACCTCTGGCCTGCTGGCTCCCCTACCTCTGCTGAAGCACAGTTCCCGCTCAGCCCAGTCAAAACTGTTCGCTGCTCTGGCACCCCAATGGTGGAACAAGCTCCCTCACGACGCCAGGACAGCAGAGTCACTCACCACCTTCCGGAGACATTTGAAACCCCATCTCTTTAAGGAACACCTGGGATAGGATAAAGTAATCCTTCTAACCCCCCCCCCCCCCCCCCTTACCCCACCACACCCCCCCCCCCCAAAAAAAAATAAAAAATAATTATAATAACAATAATAATAATAATTGTAAAGTGGTTATCCCACTGGCTATAAGGCGAATGCACCAATTTGTAAGTCGCTCTGGATAAGAGCGTCTGCTAAATGACGTAAATGTAAATGTAAATGTACTTTTATCTAGCTAGCTAACGTTAGCTGGTTGACTCGCTAGCTAACGTTACTTGTATGATCTGTGTAGCAATATTATTCGTATCTCAGAGCCATTTGCATTGCTAGTTATAGCCTGCAGATTCATGCAGGGTAGTAACGTTTATAGCGGTGCTATAAATTCTCAGACAACCCAAAGATTCCTAGATGCCCTTCCATACTCCTAATTGAGGAGAATAAAAACAATCCAAAATGTATTTTTGATACTGTCGCAAAGCTAACTAAAAAGCAGCATTCCACAAGAGAGGATAGCATTCACTTCATGAACTTCTTCGATGAAAAGATAATGATCATTAGAAAGAAAATTACGGACTCCACTTTGAATCTGTGTTGTCCTCAGTCTGCACAGAACAATGGAGACACTCAAGTGTTTTAATCCTGTATCTCTTGACACATTCATGAAATTGTCATGGCCTCTAAACCGTCAAGCTGCATACTGGACCCTATTCCAACTAAACTACTGAAAGAGCTACTTCCTGTGCTTGGCCCTCCTATGTTGCACATAATAAATGGCTCCCTATCCACCGGATGTGTACCAAACTCACTAAAAGTGGCAGTAATAAAGCCTCTCTTGAAAAAGCCAAACCTTGACCCGGAAAATGTAAAAAACTATTGGCCTATATCGAATCTCCCATTCCTCTCAAATAATTTTGATAAAGTTGTTGCGCGGCAACTCACTGCCTTTCTGAAGAAAAATGTACACGAAATGCTTCAGTCTGGTTTTAGACCTCATCATAGCACTGGGACTGTACTCGTGAAGGTGGTAAATGACCTTTTCATGGTGTTAGACCAAGGCTCTGCATCTGTTCTCGTGCTCCTAGACCTTAGTGCTGCTTTTGACACCATCAATCACCACATTATTTTGGAGAGATTAGAAACCCTAATTGGTCTACACAGACAATTTCTTGCCTGGTTTAGATCTTATCTGTCGGAAAGATATCAGTTCGTCTCTGTGGATGGTTTGTCCTCTGACAAATCAATTGTATGTTTCGGCGTTCCTCAAGGTTTCGATTTAGGACCACTATTGTTTTCACTATATATTTTACCTCTTGGTGATGTCATTCTTTCACTGCTATGCGGACTACACACAGCTGTACATTTCGATTAAACATGGTGAAGCCCCAAAATTGCCAACCCTGGAATCCTGGGTTTCAGACATAAGGAAGGGGATGGCGGCAAATGTTTTACTTTTAAACTCGGACAAAACAGAGATGCTAGTTCTAGGTCCCAAGAAACAAAGAGATCTGCTGTTGGATCTGACAATTAATCTTGATGGTTGTACAGTCGTCTCAAATAAAACTGTGAAAGACCTCAACGTTACTCTGAACCCTGATCTCTCTTTAGATGAACATATCAAGAATATTCTTTCCATCATCGTAACATTGCAAAAATCTTAAACATTTTGTCCACAAATGATGCAGAAAAGCTCATCCATGCTTTTGTTACTTCTAGATTAGACTACTGCAATGCTCTACTCTCTGGCTACCCGGATAAAGCACTAAATAAACTTAAGTTAGTGCTAAACATGGCTGCTAGAATCCTGACTAGAACCAACACATTTTATCATATTGCTCCAGTGCTATATTTGCTTCCTGTTAAGGCTAAGGCTGATTTAAAGGTTTTACTGCTAACCTACAAAGCATTACATGGGCTTGCTCCTACCTATCTCTCCGATTTGGTCCTGCCGTACATACCTACAAGACACAGGCCTCCTTATTGTCCCTAGAATTTCTAAGCAAACAGCTGGAGGCATGGCTTTCTCCTATCGAGCTCCATTTTTATGGAATGGTCTGCCTATCCATGTGAGAGACGCAGACTAGGTCTCGGTCTTTAAGTCTTTACTGAAGACTCATCTCTTCAGTAGGTCCTATGATTGAGTGTAGTCTGGCCCAGGGGCGCAAAGGTGAATGGCAAGGCACTGGAGTGACAAACTGGCCTTGCTGTCTCTGCCTGGCCGGCTCCCCTCTCTCCACTGGGACTATCTGCCTCTGACCCTATTATGGGGGCTGAGTCACTGGCTTACTAGTGCTCTTCCATGCCGTCCCTAGGAAGGGTGCGTCACTTGAGTGGGTTGTGTCACAGATGTGATCTTCCTGTCCGGTTTTGTGCCCACTCAGGCTCGTGCAGTGGAGGAGACCTTTGTGGGCTATACTCAGCCTTGTCTCAGGGTAGTAAGTTGGTGGTCTGTTGATATCACTTTAGTGGTGTGGGGGCTGTGCTTTGGCAAAGTGGGTGGGGTTATATCCTGCCTGGTTGGCCCTGTCCAGGGGTATCGTCAGACGGGGCTACAGTGTCCTCCGACCCACCCTTGTCTCAGTCTCCATTATCTATGCTGCAATGGTCTATAGCTGTAGCCCCGTCTGTAGCCCCGTCTGTAGCCCCGTCTGTATCTCCCGAGTGGCGCAGTGGTCTAAGGCACTGCATCGCAGTGCTAGCTGTGCCACTAGAGATCCTGGTTCGAATCCAGGCTCTGTCGTAGCAGGCCGTGACCGGGAGACCCATGGGGCGGCGCACAATTGGCCCAGCGTTGTCCAGGGTAGGGGAGGGAATGGCCAGCAGGGATGTAGCTCAGTTGGAGCATGGCGTTTGCAACGCCAGGGTTGTGGGTTCGATTCCCACGGGGGGCCAGTATGAAAAAAAAATAAAAAAAATGTATGCGCTCACTAACTGTAAGTCGCTCTGGATAAGAGCGTCTGCTAAATGACTAAAATGTAAATGTAAAATGTAAATGTCTATGTGCCGGGGGTCTAGGGTCAGTCTGTTATATCTGGTGTAATTCTCCTTTCTTATCTGGTGTCCTGTGTGAATGTAAGTATGCTCCCTCTAATTCTCTCTCGCTCCCTCTCCTCCCGGAGGACATAAGCCCTAGGATCATGCCTCAGGAGTACCTGGCCTGATGACACCTTGCTGTTCCCAGTCCAACTGGTCGTGCTGCTGCTCCAGTTTCAACTGTTCTGCCTGTG
This sequence comes from Coregonus lavaretus, assembly GCF_964263955.1. Lineage (NCBI taxonomy): Eukaryota > Metazoa > Chordata > Actinopteri > Salmoniformes > Salmonidae > Coregonus > Coregonus lavaretus. Next base: position 53,342,819 of record NC_139999.1, on the reverse strand, counting down.
GCTAGGGAACCCTGACCTGTTCACCGGACGTGCTACCTTGTCCCGGACCTGCTGTTTTCCACTCTCTCTCTCTACCGCACCTGCTGTCGCATCCTCTGAATCCTCGGCTATGAAAAGACAACTGACATTTACTCCTGAGGTACTGACCTGTTGCACCCTCTTCAACCACTGTGATTATTATTTGACCCTGCTGGTCATCTAAGAATGTTTGAACATCTTGAAGAACAGTCTGGCCTTTAATGGCCATGTACTCTTATAATCTCCACCCGGCACAGCCAGAAGAGGACTGGCCACCCCTCAGAGCCTGGTTCCTCTCTAGGTTTCTTCCTAGGTTCCTGCCTTTCTAGGGAGTTTTTCATAGCCACCGTGCTTCTACATCTGCATTGCTTGCTGTTTGGGGTTTTAGGCTGGGTTTCTGAATAGCACTTTGTGACATCTGCTGATGTAAAAAGGCTTTATAAATAAATGTGATTGATTGATTATGGTTCATTGTTTAGCTAGCTAGCTAGCTAAGTAGCTAGCTACATGTCTAAACAAAAGACTCCACAATGCAAGTAACCATTTCACTGTACCGTTTACACCTTCTGTATCCTGTGCATGTGAGAAATAAACTTAGATTTTATTTGATATAGTGTGTGTTTACCAGAGACGGTAATGTGAAAAACAACATGACCTGCACAAAAGTCAAATTACGATATAATGTTAGGCCAACGAGACAGTGTCCATGTTCTAAAATTCTCTGGTAGAATGCCCTGCTTTTATATCATCACATTCACAACTGTAAACTATTTTCTTTAATTGGCTTGCAATTAACTTGTAAATAATGATCTTGTTGTGAGTTTATTTTCCTGTAATAATGAATACAAATGAGCTAAAGTGAAAACGTTGTCAGCTATTGTCACGCCCTGGCTCTGGGGACTCTTATATGTTGAGCCAGGGTGTTAGTTTCTATGTTTAGTGTTCTATGTTCATGTTCTAGTTCATGTGTTTCTATGTTGGCCGGGGTGGTTCCCAATCAGAGGCAGCTGTGGCTTGTTGTCTCTGATTGGGAACCATACTTAGGCAGCCTGTTTGGCACTTGTCTTTTGTGGGATCTTGTTCCGGAGAGGTTTGTTTTTTGTTAACCTTAGGACTTCGCGTATCGTTTTGTTGTAGTGTATAAGTACTCATTAAAAGATGTACGCATATCACGCTGCGCCTTGGTCCGGTTCTTACGACGATCGTGACAGCTATATGATATGGTCATTATTTGAGCTGGCTAGCCAGCTGACTTAATGTAACAAGCTAGAAACGAACCAAAACATTGTTTAGAAAGTTGCTTTTAGTTGCCTGGTTTACTTGATTGACATAAACGGGTGGGTTTATTGGTGTTAAAATACACCAGTTATGCTATTTTGGACCACCAGGCTGCTGATGTCATGCAGCCTGTAGTTTTTTCATAACAACAATGACAAGTTTGATGTCGTCGGACGACAATAGAAGGTTCATTATGTCACTGCGACAACTGTCGATAGACATAGTATTAACCAGCCTTTAGTCTTGAAATCTTTGGTTGTTTAGTACAAGGCCTCACATGTGAATCCTTAAAGAGATGGATGGGGCTAAGGCTTAAGAGGGTGTGAACAATGCTGAATGGTGTAGACAAAGAAGAGCTCTCCAGTAGGTTTACCAAAACATTCAAGAGCCATTTTCTCAAAAGTGAGGTTTACAAGTTTATAAACATTCAAAACAGAATTACTTTCTCATTGTTCCTCAACTGTAGTGTATGAGATACCATTTTCTAGCTCGGAGTCTCTACTTTTATCCAATGTAAAAAACACAATTTCAAATTTTGCTACTTAAGACCGATTCGAGCCGGTCGATCACAATTGACATTGAACTGTTTGCCAACCAAGAATGGACCCATGGCGCCTGGGGGTGCAGGGCTCAGGGGTTGCAGGAGAATTGATTGTGTTGATGGACCCCGAGTGTCTGAAGGTGCAGGGCTCTGAGGTTGTGGCTTCAATATTTGAGCACGCAGCTTCCTCTGGTAGGTTAAGGAATGTCCTCTGAAAAGTACAAGTATGTTTGTTTGTAGAAATGTAAAGTTGGATTCTCCGGCTAACATCAAACATGTAGCTAAATCCACAGTGTTGGTCTTCCATGGATGTTTATATGACAAGTTGTTGACCCAGGTTCACGTCTCGCGCAGTATTCACTCTCAAACGCTACAGCTAGCTACGCTAGATAGTAATTTGTCTAAAAACAATGTATTACTGTGCTGATCGTCGCTGCTCTGCTTCAAATATTGCTGTCTTATCCACTTTTTTTCTTGTCTTTTATCTTTTTATATCCTTGCTATTTTTTCCCCTGAACTGTTTTACTGACCAATGGATTCCTATCTTAGCTAATGTATCAAATGTTTGCTCAAAACCGCTTGGACATCTCCAACTGACCAATTTGCTGCTTACATTATTCATTTTTAGCTTTAGAGTTATTTGTTAGTGTAGTTGTATCAAGTTCTATCTATGGCTGTACTGTTCGTAGTCAGATTTACCTTCTCTCATAACAATGGCGGAAGTGACTCGTGCATGAGTATTAACAACATACAGTGCATTCGGAAAGTATTTGGACCCCTTGACTTTTTCCACATTTTGTTACATTAAAGTTACACACCCCCAGCTGAACCATTGAACACCACAACTACTGAATGTCCATGTCAGCTCTGTTTAAAGGTCTACAATCTTCTCTGCACAATCACACCACCACTAGCCTTGAACTGTAACTGTATCCATTTGAACCAGCCAGTGGAGACGAGGGCAACATTAATTGCATGTATCAGACTGGGCATGGCACTGAGTCAAATGCATTTAGCGTTTCTAATTTGTAAGGAATTGCTCTGTTTGGATTGGCAAGGGCTACTAGAACTAGACCCCATTCCAGACACACACATGAACACACACACACACGTTCGCACACACACACACACACACACACATACAGACTCTGGTAGAAACTTGAGGCTGTACTTCGTCTGGCCTTTCAAACTTCACTGGGAGAGCAGACAAGTAAATTATGGTGGACAGAGTGATTCTTCAGCCAGTTCAGGGATAAAAAAAGTAAGGTTCTTTTGAAAAGCCTTTTCATGATTCTATATGGGTACAAAGGATGGGCCATGAAATGACACCATGCTGTGTGCAGACATGGTCAAGAATATGAGCTATTGTAAAGTTCTGTTTAACTGTTTTGTCTAGCTATAACTGTACAATTTATTGAGGTGCTTACATTTAATAAGTGGAATATTTTAAATCTAATACTTATGTGGATGATTCAGATTCTGTCAAGTCGAATACCCACTGTACATTAAGAAGTTGTTTTAAGCAGTTTGAGGATGTAATTTTTTCTCCCTGCCCCATCTGATAGTTGTCTTCCGACCTAAACTACACTACCGTTCAAAAGTTTGGGGTCACTTAGAAATGTCAAGCAATTTTTTTGTCAATTAAAATAACATCAAATTGATCAGAAATACAGTGTAGACATTGTTAATGTTGTAAATGGCTATTGTAGCTGGAAACGGCTGATTTTTTATGGAATATCTACATGGGCGTACAGAGGCCCATTATCAGCAACCATCAGTCTTGTGTTCCAATGGCACGTTGTGTTTGCTAATCCAAGTTTATCATTTTAAAAGGCTAATTGATCATTAGAAAACCCTTTTGCAATTATGTTAGCACAGCTGAAAACTGTTGTGCTGATTAAAGAAGCAATAAAACTGGCCTTCTTGAGACTAGTTGAGTATCTGGAGCATCAGCAATTGTGGGTTCGATTACAGGCTCAAAATGGCCAGAAACAAAGAACTTTGTTCTGAAACTCGTCAGTCTATTCTTGTTCTGAGAAATGAAGGCTATTCCATGCGAGAAATTGCTAAGAAACTGAATATCTCGTACAACGCTGTGTACTACTCCCTTCACAGAACAGTGCAAACTGTCTCTAACCAGAATAGAAAGAGGAGTGGGAGGCCCCGATGCACAACGGAGCAAGAGGACAAATACATTAGAGTGTCTAGTTTGAGAAACAGACGCCTCACAGGTCCTCAACTGGCAGCTTCATTAAATAGTACCCGCAAAACACCAGTCTCAACGTCAACAGTGAAGAGGCGACTCCGGGATGCTGACCTTCTAGGCAGAGTTGCAAAGGAAAAGCCATATCTCAGACTGGCCAATAAAAAGTAAAAATTAAGATGGGCAGTCTGAGATATGGCTTTTGCTTTGCAACTCTGCCTAGAAGGTCAGCATCCCGGAGTCACCTCTTCGCTGTTGACGTTGAGACTGGTGTTTTGCGGGTACTATTTAATGAAGCTGCCAGTTGAGGACCTGTGAGGCGTCTGTTTCTCAAACTAGACACTAATGTATTTGTCCTCTTGCTGTGACCCCAAACTTTTGAACGGTAGTGTATATTGAAACTAATTAAACACATGTAATAGATGTAGGCAAAATACAAAATTAAATTGACAATAGTCTGATGGGTGACAACATTATCGTCAAATTGTGAATGAAGAGACAGTGCAGTGTGTTTTGAGCTGCGTTTATACAGGCAGCCCAATTCTGATAATTTTTCCACTAATTGGTCTTTTGATCAATCACATCAGATCTTTTCACATCAGATCTTTTTCAGAGCTGATCGGATTGGTCAAAAGACCAATTAGTGACAGAAATATCAGAATTAGGCTGCCTGTGTCAATGCAGCCTAATTGACACAGGCAGGGAATTTAGCACATGCTTTTTTTTAACCAAAAGCCAACTTTTTCAAATCCTCCCACAGTGTGGCATACAGCCCAAAAATGTTGATTCCTACATACCACCAGAAAGGGCAACATCTAAGGTTTCTAACACAACCTTAAAAAATGTGCGGACAGGCTCTGTTACAAAATATCACCTTTTTGTAGAAGAAGAAGGTTCCTTGTGTGAGCACTGGCCACACTCAGCAATAGTTTGTTTGGGAAAATATCCTTTCTATTTTATTCTGTTAAAGACATGCTCCGGTACTTTGGCGACTACGAATGTATTCTTTAAACCTCCCGCTTTGGGCTGGATGTGCCAATGTGTAGTTCATACATGCATAATCTATGAGAAGGATTACTATTTTACCTCAATTAACCATGAAATCCCTATTTTGAAAGCGACTGAAGCTGTTCCGTGTCATTTTCCTTACACCCGCCCCATCTGAGCCAGCCCCCTAGCAATTTGAGTTCTAGCCAATGAGCTTCAGCCCCTCGCATTGAAGTGACAGCTACCAAGAGGCCTGCCCAGCGTTATCCAATGAGGTTGTAGAGCCCAATGGTTCAGTGGACACAGCAGAGAGAGAGGGAGAAAGAAATGATATGGGGCACATATTTGCACATACAGTATGTGATGTTGTACGCAATTTTCGGGGACCACTTTTGGCTTGTGAGTTCTACTTTCAGAACTACTGGCTAAAAAGTATACAAAAGTACCAGAGAATTTAAATTCATACTAGTGTGTTGACTGTGCTAAGGGCAGGGTAATATAAGCCTGTCTTGTTGGCTAAATGAACCAGTTGATTTACCATCTTGCTGCTTCAGTAGGGTGCTCAGCATGGTCCCATGTATACATTGGGTCTCTTTAATGTCCTTGGCATTGGGCAGAGCCATATACTGTATACCCATTGATTGTTGAGGAATGTAACTTATAAAAGCCTCATGACCTTAGTTTAACTGTCATACCCCATCAGAACCCCAAATATAAGCTTGTTTTAATCGATTGTTAGTAAACAATGCAATTGTAAACACACACCGTATTGTTACAAATGATCTGATGGCATTGCACTGCTGGAAAAGCAGTTGTAAAGTATCATATGTCAATAACAATTGCAGCCTTGGCTGTACAGAATCCTACATCTTGACCATGAGTTGGGCTGTGGCGGTCATGACATTTTGTCAGCCAGTTATTGTCATGCAAAAGCCTGCTGGTCTCATGGTAATTTACCGTTAATTAACATAAACACATTTAGCATCTCCAGGCCTCCACACATACACGCTGCATACAAGCCTCTGATGCACACCTTTGGAACTACTACATTTAAAAAAGTCAAATAAATCAATTTAATATTCACCATCACAATATATCCATTATTTATTTTAGTCAGGTCTAAAGAAACATTATGACATCAAGAAAATGTATTTGAAAATAACAGAATATCAGTTGGCCTACTGTATGTTATCTGGCTACGCTCCATGCCATAGGCTGTAGGCTTCTTCATTTAGCTGACAAGATATGCTTATAAGTCCTGTGCCATTATTTTATATTATATGATTTTATAGTAAGAAGAATATAATATATAATTTATATAATTAAAAAAATAAAGGATATTTTTCCCATTCCGGAGCGAGTGCACATATGAAGTGGCTATGTTGAGCATAAAAGTGATCATTTGAAACAGGTCCTATACGCTAGATTTAGAGTTATTTGGCAGCTTTAGTTTGAATTATACAAACCTTAGAATGTCTTAGAAATCAAAACATATATGGGCTGCATGATGAGACTATAGGCTATTGATGACTTGAGAATGTTGCAAAAAAAGCTTGCCTCAGGTTGCACACACTGTTCTCTCATCAAGTGATCATATTTTTACCTATCAGACTTCTCATTTTAATCTTGTCTTTACTAGTACGTAAAAGTTTTTTTGATTTAGAATGGCCTATTATCAAATGGGCAGGAATTTCCTTCCGGTCCGTTTTTCAATGATCCCAGGTAGGCTTCCAAACCAAGTCATTCGCCCGGATGTCGAAGCACTTGGTCCCCTTCTTGATTCTCCTCCGGTAGCTCTCCTGTCTCTCCTGCACCTTGTTGATGTTCAGTCTCACCTTGATTGATAACAGAAATAAATGCAATTATATTTCATATTATTACAAATACATTTCATACATATCTCTTGGAGGGCCAGAAAATTAAATTACATCGGACAATTATTTTTACCTGGTCAAAAACCACATCCTTCTCAGCCTGTGCCTGAAGGTGGTCCTTGAAGGAGTTCTGATCTTCCACCACATCAGATGGGGTTTCAGTGATCTGAAAGTACGTTATACCAAAATAGCAATAGACTAAGTCAATCACACATTTTAAAGACTACAGTATATGCATTAATTCTATATACAATTGCATTGTTTACCTCAGTCAACAGCTGCGGCTCCAGTCCTTACAGCAGGTGTTAAGGCGATGTACTCGGTGAAGGCCTGGACACTGCTGTTGTGTGCAAAGATAATGACCTTCTCATTGTCATCCCACCTTTCCTGGTACCCGTCAAGGGACTTTCACATGGCAGTCTTGAGGGTCTGGTTGGTCTGGTTGGTCCATTCATCCAAACCTGGAGGAGGAGTAAGATGTTGAAATATAATATACAGTGCATTCGGAAAGTATTCAGACCTCTTTTTTTTCCACATTTTGTTATGTTACAGCCTTATTCTAAAAATGATTAAATTGTTTTTCAACGTCATCAATGTACACACAATACCCCATAATGCAAAGCAAAAACGCTGCCACCACCATGCTTCACCGTAGGGTTGGTGCCAGGTTTCATCCAGACATGAAGCTTGCATTCAGGCCAAAGAGTTCAATCTCGGTTTCATCAGACCAGAGAATCTTGTTTCTCATGGTCTGAGTGTTTTAGGTGCCTTTTGGCAAACTCCACGCGGGCTGTCATGTGCCTTTTACTGAGGAGTGGCTTCCATCTGGCCACTCTACCATAAAGGCCTGATTGGTGAAGTGCTGCAGAGATGGTTGTCCTTCTGGAAGGTTCTCCCATCTCCACAGAGGAACGCTGGAGCTCTGTCAGAGTGACAATCAGGTTCTTGATCACCTCCCTGACCAAGGCCCTTCTTCCACGATTACTCCGTTTGGCCGGGCGGCCAGCTCTAGGAAGAGTCTTGGTGGTTCCAAACTTCTTCCATTTAAGAAAGATGGAGGCCACTGTGTTCTTGGGGACCTTCAATGCTGCAGAATTGTTTTGGTACCCTTCCCCAGATCTGTGCTTCAACACAATCCTGTCTCTGAGCTCTAAGGACAATTCCTTCGACCTCATGGCTTGGTTTTTGCTCTGAAATGCACTGTCTACTGTGGGACCTTATATAGACAGGTGTGTGCCCTTCCAAATCATGTCCAATTAAGTTGTAGATACATCTCAAGGATGATCAATGGAAACGTGATGCACCTGAGCTCAATTTTGAGTCTCATAGCAAAGGGTCTGAA